>NW_027212460.1:0-288000 GCF_947461875.1 Haliaeetus albicilla | reverse complement strand
CATAAAAGTCTGTGTACATTGCAGTCCAAAGCTGAACTTACAGATCAGGAAAATCTACTCCAGCTAATTGTATACTGCCAGCTCAGCCTTTTGCGTGCCCTGTACAACCCTGTCTTCAACTCCGGGTAATCGTGTTGTATCTACAGCCTAAATCACTGCCATGACGTCTTTCAGAATCTGTGCTACCTAGCTGAAGATAGCTCAGTGCATCTACGTAATATCCAAACATGGACAATAATACAGACCAGCCCTTATTCGCATGCCGTAGCAAGCGCAGCAGTTTCAAATTGCTGCAGGAGGAATATACTCTTGGAAGGTGCTTTGATTATTGAAACCAAAACCTTTAATTTTCCACAGAAGAGAAAAAGGACTGGGTGAAGGGCTTGGACTGTGGTACAGTGTACTTTTACAGTAAATGTGATCTCTTCTGCTGCTCAGGATGAAGAATAGGTAATCAAATTTGTCTACCTGAGGCAGAGGCAAAATGGAGACACTAAAGAGAAGGATGTTTTGGTACGCCACTTCGAGGTATTCTTTATCTTTCACATAAGATACATAGACACCCCCACACACACTCCACACAAAATTCTAAGGCATACCTAAAAAAGTGACAATAATTTAAATTATGTTGGGCTACATTTAAAGCCATACGAGAGGTAGAAGTCCCATTATGTAAGAGGCTTCTGAATGGGAACAGACTTGCTTCCTCCTCGGATCTATTTGGAAATTTTCAATGAAGGAAACTTAGAAGTCCCACATTGTTTTGGGATATTCAAAATGTCTTAGCATCAACTTTTAAGAATTTTGCATTTATACAGAAAAACAAAAAGGTATTTCTGGTGCTTTTAGAAGTCTTCCCATAACTCCAATTTTATTACAGAATAAAACTCTAGTGAAACATCCTAAACTGAGAAAGCCATGCAATTTCAGAGAAGTACCTATCACACTATGAAAATTTAATCACCAAACCCTAGATGAGATCCATACAGCCAGGAAGGACTGAAGTACAAAGACTGCAGCATAACCTGAACTTCCCTTCTAGCAATTAGAAAATAAACTGATATGGAAGAATAAAAACAGCTGTGCCTGGAACCTTCTGTCATCTATAACAGACAGCTGTAGAAAGACCCATTACCCTCAAATGGGCAGAAGCAGCAGGTAGAGATGAAATGTCTTTGAATTAAGTGATTACACTTTTTGGAATAGCCTCCCTCCAAACAACACAATCTGGAGATATCCAGCATGCCTGCTGGAGCAGAAACAACACGCAGTCTGGGCTTTCCCAAGAACGACTGTACTGTTGGCAATGTGTAGATATGTACACACAGATAGTAAAACATCCCTATCTGGGCAAGGCTCAGCCCACTTCAATTATCTTCTTGTTCGAGGACTTGATTCATTCAGTATTTTCACCTGTCTCTGCTGTCAGCCAATCCTAAATTACCATCTGTCCCTCTTGCTGACCAATCCCACTCAGCCTTTCAGGTATACATAGATAGATATGCACACAGCTGCTCCCTTCCTGTAGCTCTCTAAGCCTTATATGAGGCCTTTGTGTTTATGTTGTGGGTTCTTTGTTGTTTTGTTTTTTTTAAAAAAGCTGTTTGGGGGTTTCTGAAGCAGTCCCTGTGTAAGGATCTGTTGCTAATCTCTGGAGTTAGTTTCTAGCTACAGCAGCATGCAAGGTAAGAATAATTCTCTTGTGCTGATAAACTTTTCATGTATGTGTTGCTATTTTTTTCTGCTGTTCTACATGGTGATTTGGTTTGGGGGTTGTTGTTGTTTTATTATTATTATTTGAAAGGACACATGCCAGACAAAAGTGGAGCAGGCTTGCTCTCTCACAGGGAGCTGTATAAGGGTTGTAGAACTATACCTGGTTGCTAATAGTTGGTTGTTTCCTGGTTAAGGGACTGGTTTGGTTTGGATCACCACTGTCTGCTTCTAGGCCTAAGGCTCTTTTTCTGATGTAAAACCACATGTCTGAAGGGCAAGCCCTAAGTTCATGTGGGCTTATAGAAACAGTCTTTGCTCCTGAATCTGTGGAAGTAAACAGTTCCTGTGCCCTCCATGCTGTTTTGCCTAGGAAGGTATTATTAAAAGTACTTGTGAATCTTGTGGGTTGATAAATAGAGTAGTCTTGGAAACCTCTCCCTGAATTCTGGGGGAGGAATTGAGAATAAAACCTAAGCTAGAGCACTGTACTACCCTATGCTAAGTAATCTGATTTGCTGACTGGTCTTTTTGTCTAGATCCCTGCCTAAGAGGCATCTTGCATATCCTTGGCACACTCTGTTCTTGCTGGGTATTCTCTCGATGAATCCTCATATTTTCTGTTTAGCTGCCATAAATACACTTCAAGGACAGCCAGCAAGAACTTCAATGGGTCGGTGGTCGCAGAAGCAGCCCTTCGACTCAAAGGGATCCTTCATTGCGCATGATCGGATGTAGGCAGTACTAAGATAATCAGTTGTGATCATTTTTATGTATATGTGTACTAATCTGATTAATATGCAATTACTTATTCTATATAACCTGTTTGTGCTATAGCTGTGGTATGGATGCTACGTGGAACGATCCCCCGTGCATCCAGCGCTGCAATAAAGAATGCCTGCTTTCTAAAACTCCAAAATGAGACTTAGAGAGTTTCTTTGACCGGCTTTTCGGTATCACTATAGAATAAGTAAGTAGTTGCCGGCTGACCGGCAACCTCAAGGAAAGGCCAAAGCCGACCATCATCAGTGACCCTAGACCTCCTGAAGAAAGCTTAGCGGATGAACTACCAGCAGTGGACAGTCCTGAGGCATTGGTGAAAACATCTTTCAGGTCTGGCGGATATGAGCTTACTTTGTTTGTCCTTGAGGGGATATGTTTTTAAGATTAAGTCTGCAGTGTGGGTTTGGTGGGAGAAATCAGTCCCGAAGGATTCCGCAATGCTGCGTATCTGTACTGAACAACAGTGAA
Source organism: Haliaeetus albicilla (assembly GCF_947461875.1). Classification (NCBI taxonomy): domain Eukaryota; kingdom Metazoa; phylum Chordata; class Aves; order Accipitriformes; family Accipitridae; genus Haliaeetus; species Haliaeetus albicilla. The sequence goes on along the minus strand of NW_027212460.1, from coordinate 285,036 downwards.
AGAAGAGGTCCATAAATAATACTGGCTGGACTTGTCCTTTACTTCTCCGACCTCATTAGCCTTCCTAAAAGATGAAGAACTAGACAGATATAAAGTCTGTACCTAGTCAAAATGGTCAGGAAAGACAGCTCCTTCTAGGAAGATGTCTTTGAAGGTTGGCACTGTTTCTTCTGAAAGTGGTTTAGTGATGAAGACTTGCACTTTAGGTCAGATGATGTGCTTTATTGATGTGAGGGAGAGCTAGCCCTTTTCCTGTTGATGTGATGTCTTGAGAACTGTCTAGCATTAACTTATTTTGCTAAGGAGAAGGATTCTGGCCAGGGGCTTGCAAGCAAGCTGTTGCTGCTGTTGTAAAGTGTGTGATAGACCTATTGCTGGGTTTTCCTACCTCTTATTTAATCATGTGGACGTACAGTTGTCCGATGTTTCTTGGAGGCATGTTTTCTGAAAATGATTTTCTCAAAGTGAAGTAAACTGGAGAAGCCGAGTGATCTTTGACCAAAATGTGAAAATCGGTGTGCCCAGCAAAAGCGGAGTGAGTGGCAGAATTTATTTTTTCCAGGTGTTTTTCGAGCCTTTTTGTGGTCGTTGTTGAAAACCTATGCTCTACTTTTCTTTTACAGTAAACATACATGTGTGCAAGCATGAAATGGTTTTTGCTTTGGATAAATTTCTCTTGACTACAGTGATTTTGATTATACCTCAGTCTGTCAAACTTATTTCAGTCTTGGTATAATTGTGATTTTGAAGGCGCTGAAGTTCCAGTCATTGTATTAGGTGGTAATTTCAGCTACCTTGTTTATACTGCTTGACATTTAAAAACACGTTACCACAAAGTGAGTTTGTCAGTCTATATAAATGAATCCTGTAATTCCATGGGGCATTTTCATCCTTTAATATTCCCATTGAAATGATTCAGGACAAGTGTTTCAGAACCTTTTATGGTTTTATGGTGAGCCGTGGTATTGAATGGCTTTTAAATGCTTTGTGTCTCTGGTATTTCAAATGTGTAATTTCAAGAGATCTAACTCTTTTTCAGCTTTCACTTCTCATACCAGATTCTGGGTATCTGCAGTCCTTAGGTTGCCGTTGTCACGATAATTTCAACCTTTTTATATGCCAAGATAATGTCAGAGCGTTTCAAGTGGCATGATTTGATCATGTGAGTAGGGGTGACTCTTGGAAGAAGTGAGCTTGTACATAGCATGAAGGGTTGGAAAATGTAATTAAGCAAAATAGTTTTGCTCATGCAGTTTAAATGGCTTTATAAACATTACCGAACCTTTGTACTTCACCAGTAGAGCAATTACTGTACAGTGTGGCATTTTTGGAGGCTTTTATAGATGGGAATCCAAACAAATTGTTGTTACAAAGTAGATTTTAATTGTCTAGTTTCATAAAGAAAGGAAGCCCCGTGCGCGCTTGAGCTGTGCAGGGGAGTGGAAGAGAAGAGGGTACGTTGCAATTACTGTCTAAAGACGCGAGAAAATAAAAACGCTGTGGTTTTTTACTGAGTTTGGGATCTCTGTTGATATTATGGTGCAAACTGGGGCTTAGGAGGCAGTAGCATCTTTTGTATGATGGGCTGCATGTTTGATTCATCAAGGTCTTCTGTGGGTGGTGATCTTCAAGTGCTTCCGTGACAGAGTTTGCCTGGTGTGTCTGAGGGTAAGTGATTGCCTGGCAAGCATGGGCTTTCCTTGTTTCTTGTTTAGTAGACGCTAGTGGAAGATCTTGCTACCCTGTTGCCTTTTGGGGACTGAAATGTGCTTTCCAGGTTGTCCAGTTCAGCATGTCCTAATTGGGAATCTGGTGGCTGAATCTCAGGGGGTGCGTGGGGCCACGTTGGGCTTGCATGAACTGATTTTACAGAGAGAAAAACCAGGCCTTGCTTTTGAACGTGAGTGCTACGAACTGTAAAATGCAGCGACTCCCTTACTAGTTGTGATTCACTGCTGTTAGAGCAGTGTATGGCGAAACTATCCCTTCCATGCACAGCTAGAGAGAGAATGCCTCTCCAGTGTCAAATGAGTGACGCTTGCTTGTGATTGCATGTCTTTTTATGTGAATACATACAAGCAGCATGAAATCCCAGCTGCCACCTCTTGTATTAGATCTTGTTTTCTACTGTGCGGTACTTATTGTTCTGTAGCTTGGAAAATTAGGAAGAGATCTATGTTTGATTTTGTTCCGCTTCCAGATATGAGCTTGAAACGCATTTAAACCTTATGGAAGGAGGAATGTGACTATTTCACTCATTTCGGTTGTACTTTTCCTGCGGTAATAATCCATCTGTAAGATGTAAAGCAAAACCCAGATGGAACCAACCCCCTCTCTATACCCGGCATAAGTCTAGTGCGTGATCCCTCCCTAATGAAAAAGTGTTCGGATGGGTCTTGATTGTCTTATACAATTATTTTACTATCTCTTTTCTGAAGATACCAAGAACCAGCACCAGATTGGTCTAAACAAGGCTGATTACCTTTCTAAAGAGAGAGTTGAAAGAGTTTATAGTATCATCTTGTCTGGAATATTGCAGTGAGCGAGCAGTTGTAAGTAATTTTGTGTCTTGACTAGTTCTGCTACTCCAGTGCTTAAAATGTAGATTTAAAATCCATTCTCACTGGCATTTAGTCTATTTGCCTAGTAAAGGCAGGGGAGGCCCCAACTTGAATTACATTTGAAAATACAGTGGGATATGGAGAATGGTGGATTATCCCCTTTTGACAAGGGAAAAAAGTATCATGAGACACATAGAAGTGATGAGCTTCTTGGCCCACACTTTATGCAACAAACCCGATATATCGGCTGTCTTTCTTTGCACCAAGATGCAAGTTCACAATTACAGGGACTGTGATCCCTTTCTTTTTGAATAGCTGTGCGTGGATCAGCATCCATGTACGTACAATCGTTGGCAGTGGCTGTGGACTGATGCCAGTGTGGAATATTAGGTGGTGGGCGTACGGCCTTGGCAGGGCTGCGTGATCTGGCTGTTGGCTGGAGATGTCAGCGGTTGCTGACACTGAAGCCTGTAACTCAGAAGCTCTCTTCCCGGATCTGCTTTTTGATCTGCTTGGTCCCTGTAAAGAGTAGTGGTGCTATTGGTCTTGGTAAGAATTAACAGTGGTAATTACTGAGCTCTTTGGGAGACTGTGTAGTAACTTTACAGCCTGCTTTAGCTTCTGTGTGCCTGGCAGTGCTACCCAAGCAGGCATTTTGATAATGCTGGGCTGGCACCCAGCAGAGGGAGCAGAGAAATGAGGGACAGTTTGGGTGCTGTTCTGCCAATACCACCTAGAAGTTTGTGGAAGTGCTTTATATTGGAGGACAGGAGAGAAACTGCTGCATTTGTTCCCAGACTGCTGCCTGGAGTGAACCAAGTCACCAGGGTGGCACTGTTCCAGCTGAAAACTCGATGTGTCCAAGACGTCATCATTTCTGCTAGAGTTGATTGGTTTTGATGTACGGGAGAGACGGGCTGTTCTTTTGAGTCCGAAGACCTGGGACACTGGATTGGGGTATATGACTGTGGTGGTGCTTATGGGATGTAATGGCTGTGCTGGATCTTGTGGCAGGAGAGATCCCATGGTACAAGGTGTCGGTGACATCCAGGGAGGAGTGGAGATGCTCGTCTGAGACAAAATGTTCAGTGCAACCTGCCATCCTGGTCCAGGGCCTGTGTGACAGCTGAAGTTGGTCTGGAATCGTGGAGTAGTCCAGCTGGCTCCATCTAGCACGTGGGGGCTTAGGGCAGCAGTGATTCCAAAGTGATCAGCCAGGGTAGCAGGCAGCTGAACAGTCAGCAGGTGAGGCAAAGACCCTCTGTCCTGTACCAGACAAGCCTTACGGGACACCTATGTAGCTATACTGAACTAGGAAGTGATGTATATCCTCTGTTACTGAGGCCATATGTCCTGGGAACCAGAAAGGCAGATTGAGTTCCTTCAAGGTCAGAGTGTTTTTAAGCTCAAGGCTTGCATGGGTTCTTAATTGCTGTCACCTTTCAAAATACTTTTAGCTTGAGACTGGTAACACCCCTGCTTACCTTACTAGCTGCTTTTCCTGTGTCAGCTGCAAAGTTTCTTTATCTTTCCAAGGATGGTTTGCTTTGCTTTCCTTATCTGGTTCTGTTCTGCTTTGGGAGTCTTAAATCACCCTGGCAGCTAATCTTCCTGTATTTCGGGTTTGGTTGTGAGTGATGTAAACTGTTGCTCGTGCCAGCGACTGGCCATTTGATCGACAGGAAAGAGGATCCTGCAGCGCTCCAAATGCGAAAACTTCAGTCACAGCAGCACGTGCTGGGAGTCAGCCCACGAGGCTCAATCATGTGGGTCAAGGTGGCTTCAGTGGGAATAAGGGGTATGAGCCAGCCTTCCCCCTCCCTTGCCTGAGTCCTAGCAAGAGCGCATCTCTAGTGACCTGGTGGAGAGGGACCTACAGGACTCCTTGAGCACCTCTCACGTTTTGACACTCTCTGGGCAGCACCGAAGCTTAGCTGTAGCTACCTAAGGTAGTATGTGAGGTCTGAAAATCAGAGAGGGAGGTGACGCTATGCGGGAGAGCTGTGAGCATGACCGCAGAAGAACCACAGAGTTGAGGGCTAGTCGTGGGGTAGAATAAAGCCCGCCTTCCCTGCCAGGTCTCAGTATTTGTTTATTGCCTTTTTCATTTGGATTTTCTTCTTGTTTTTTTAAAGAACACACAAAAATGAGAGATGAATCTCACTTGCCCTAACTTGGTAAAAAAAAAAAAAAGACATTTTCTCATTGTTTTTTGTACCCATCTACTGCAGATTCAGGTCTCGCTAAACATTAAAATGTAAGCAGTCTCTCTGAAAACCACCCTTCTCAACATCTTTTTCAATCCAGACTTGTTATAAGGCACTTTACTTGCATTAAACTTAAATTCATCGGTGTTGTATTCAAACCTGTTGCTTCTTCCTGTTATTTATTGGTAGTCCTTATGACGAATAAGAAGGGAAAAGTGTTCTGTTCATGAAGGAAATGGCTCCCATATCGTTTGTCTGTCTTGTCTGTTCTTTTAATTGTGCCTCCCTTCTAGGTGCATGTCATGCTTTGTGAGAGCTGTGCACTATTTTCTTGGTAGATTGAGACTTATGAGTCAGAGGGGGAATGATCAGAGGAGAAAGATTTATCCCAGTTACTGTTCAAAGGCTGCATTCTCTCTCTCTTTGGGTATATGCACAGAGGTGCAGGAGGCAAGTGTTTTTTCAGGCAGTTGAAAGAGAAATGGACTTCTCTGTCTTTTGGGTTGGGGGTTTTTTTGGTGTCCCAGTCTTCTTGTTCTTCATAGGATAGATGTATTATTGATGGCAAGCAAAGCCAGAGATTCTGTCCCTGTAAATATCAGACACATGAAAAGACCCAAGTTGAGAAATTCAGACGGCCTGTGGGTGTCCTAACAGAGCTGTGCCTCGGAAAGGTAGGGAAGAAATCCACTTCCAAAATGGGAATGAGAGTTTGAGCTGAAGCTCCATGGCTAAACAAAGTCCTGGTAGTAAAGAAGTCCTGCTTTGAGGACTGCCCCATGCCTGTCCTTGACCACCCTTCTCCGCCTGACGTATGTCACGTGAATCTGGTACCATAATAAACTCTGAGCATTTGTTTTGCAGTTGTGCAAGGCTTCCAGGTCTGTCTTTGTAAGCATGCAGATCACCCCCAGTCCTTGACATGGACTACAGTACCCCCACCACACACAGAGGACAAACATATTTTTAAATCCAGATGGTGGTATACCTCTGTAGGGTTCGGCGTTCGGAAGATCTCGCGATGTCACGGAAAGTTAGAGGGTTAGTCGCAGCCTTATGACGTATCTGTAATCCCGCCTACCCTTGTTAGTGTAAAAGGAATTGACTGCGCAATAAAAGGCGGAAGTTGGCGCTCACACTGTGTGTGTTATCTGTCTCTTTCCCTGGTCTGGGGGTGATCAGTGATCTAATCGTGGCACCTTGATATGTGGCAAACGCTACATACCTCTCCAACCCCGTGAGTCTCAAATATCCGTGCGGCACTCCTGTGGGTATACAAGGCTGTTCCTGGGTCTGTGCTTAGTTGCTTGGCTTACCGAAGTTGCTAGCCCAGTCTTCCTTCCTTTTCAGAAGAAACTGTATATGATCAGGGAGTTACATATAGGAGAAGACACTAATTTAAGGATAGCCTTTATTCTGATAAGGAAGTATTTAAGAATGCACTATTTAGTTGTCTCCACCATGAGCGATTAAAAGCCTCTACATACTCATATCAAACTGGGATGCCTTGCAATTCCTGTTGACATAATTTTTAGCTTGGTTTCCTAAGGAAAACTGGCTATCCTTTTCCAAAGGAAATTGCTGTATATCTCTCAGTCAGCCTTCCCGTTAAGTTCTTAAGCATAGCTGAACTTGATCAGTAGCTTAACAGAATGGTAGACATCTCAAAGGTATTGTTGTGGTTTAACCCCAGCCAGCAACTAAGCACCACGCAGCCGCTCACTCACTCCCTGCCCCCCCATCCAGTGGGATGGGGGAGAAAATTGGGAAAAGAAGTAAAACTCGTAGGTTGAGATAAGAATGGTTTACTAGAACAGAAAGGAAGAGACTAATAATGATAATACTAATAAAATGACAACAGCAATAATAAAAGGATTGGAATGTACAAATGATGCGCAGTGCAGTGGCTCACCACCCGCCGATCGACACCCAGCTAGTCCCTGAGCAGCGATTTCCCTCCCCACTTCCTATACTAGATGGGACGTCGCATGGTGTGGAATAGCCTGTTGGCCAGTTTGGGTCAGGTGCCCTGGCTGTGTCCTGTGCCAACTTCTTGTGCCCCTCCAGCTTTCTCGCTGGCTGGGCATGAGAAGCTGAAAAATCCTTGACTTTAGTCTAAATGCTACTTAGGAACAACTGCAAACATCAGTGTTATCAAGGTTCTTTGCATACTGAACTCAAAACCTAGCACTGTACCAGCTACTAGGAAGACAGTTAACTCTATCCCAGCTGAAACCAGGACAGGCATTTAGTTTGTCTCTGCTTTGTGAAAACTGATGGTAGGATAAGAAAGGGTCCCGGTGAAGGAATGGATAGGAGAGAGAGAAGCTGACTTCCCAGAGTTGCTGTCTGGCTGAGCAGTGCTAACATCCTCTCTATGTAATCAGCACATCTGTAGCTGTGAACGAGGCGCCATATGTGACCACGCAAGCAGGCAGGGCGCTATTTGGAGGAAAAGCCCAAGGAGAGCAGAGCAGCAGGAGAGACAGCAGATCAGAGAATGTGTTGCTGTGGGGAAGGTAGGAAAGATGTAAAGCACAAGTGCCTAAGAAACCCGTCACAGCTTGTGCTGCAGCTTTGAGTACTCGAAGTGCTGCTAATGAAAGGTACTCTTGTCACTACTGTTATGCTATAAATCGTGTGTAATCACCCTGGTGGAGTGGACCACATATCTTATTCGGGTAGATTAAGTGAATTCTATGCCATGACCCCCTGGCCTCTTGGCATGTGGTGACACCCAGCGTGGTCTTTCTGTGCACATGCAGAGGTCGAGGGTTTCCTGCTGTGAACTGAGTGTCCTGGCGTGTCACCTAATGGGGAGGAGCAGCTGGGTTTTCAGGCAGAATAGCACTGGAAAGGGGCTGGTGGCCACCTGGCCTATTCCTCCAGCCTGCAGCTTGCCCTTGAAGGGCAGTTGGGAGGAGGGGAATGTGGGCTCTGGAAGAGATTTATTGTCCTGGCAGTCTGTGCGTGTCCTGTGGTCCATAAGTTGCTCATCCTGTTATTGAATTAAGGCTGTCATGGTGTATCTTTGATTCCCAATGAGAAAATGGGATAGTGGCTTTCTTAGTCTTGGCAGTTGGAGAGAGTGTGATGAGCTGAGCTAAGTGTCTTTGATGAATTGCTGAAGCTTTGAGTTCTTTAATTTGCATAAGCAAGAAGCCTTAAGAAGGCACTCCAAAGGAAATTCCTATACAGTTTCATCTGCTTTTAAATGGCTGGCTGATGGCAATGAAGTTACATGGTACGTTGTACTGTGATGCTTTCCTAAAGGATGTGGTAAAACATTCTCCAGATCCAATCCAATCAAGGACAGATTTGGTTTGGTTTTGAGACCACAAAACCTGCAAGTAAGAGTTCAGGAATATTTTGAAGGGAATAACAACAATAGCAATCATGCAATGACCCAAAATAATCTTAAGGCTGATGGATAAGAGCTTAATCTTTGCTAACGTCCTGCATTTCTTCTTTGTGTGAAGAGCTTTGAAGGAGGAGGAAAAAGGGATACTTAGCTCCAGTTAATTGAGTATGACAATCAGATCTGGAGAGAAAACTGTGTTCCGTCTTGGGAAAACACTAGCCATTTATGGCTTGAAAGATCAATTTGAGATTTGTTTTTCTGATGAAACCCAAGAGAGAATCTATGCTAAACCTTTCCCTGGGACACATTGGAAGTCCCCATAGCTGTTGCAGGTGTCATGCATCCAATGGATTGAATTGTTGGTTCCCCCAGGAATGCTATGACTACCAGCTATGGGTTGCTTGGAGTCCCCTGTTTGCACCCCCTGCTCTGTGTATCTCTCTTTTGACCCTGTGCTTTCTGATGAAGGTTTTGTCTGGTTTGCCTCCCCATGCAGAATGATTTTTGGTAACTGCTGTATTTTGCTGGAGATTCTTTTGCCAGAAATTCTAAAGCCCAGCCTAGCAGTGCCTTTGCAGATAGATAGCAAGGTGTAGGTAAGGTGCCGTGAAGTGTCAACACCCCTTACCCACCTAACTTGCTAATGGCTGTTCTTTATCTGGTTTTTGCCTGTTAGGCTGCCAACTGGCAACTTCTAGAAACTCTTTTATGTAATAGAAAGGTCTGATTTGGAAATTATCACACTATCCGTCTGAGTACTCGGCACATGCTGATGTCAGAGCCGCTGTGCCTGTAGTTTGCAGATTGGGACATTTATTTGTAGTTGTAATAATTTTTGGATCTGAATCTACTGAAGTGTTCACAGCAAGACTGCTAAAGCTATCATGTGTTAGCTGGTTTCCACGTGAACTTTATAAATGGATTTAAACTTTATAAATTGACTCTGGTTGTTTTGAAACCAGGCCTGTAGTTTAAATTTGCTGTCAGTGCAGCACCAGTCCTCTGGCAAGGAGCAATCTTGTATCTTGTTTTGGTGGAAAGGCCTTTATTCTGAGGTGTGGCAATTGACCCAGGAATGTGGGCTTTGGGTCCCCATTAGTGCCCAGGGCTTCCTTCTGTTATGTATGTAGCTTTGATCTGTCTCTTCTTTCATGTGAGCTCTTGCAGTTCCTTGTCAGAGCAACTTTTCTCTCAGCTCAGCTGAGAAAGGGCTAGACCTGAAGTTGTGTTTCTTTTAAATGAGAGCTACTGAAGAGCATTTCTTGTAAAAAGGAAAGCTCTCAGAAGCTTCTTTTGCTTCCTCTTAAATGATGTGCGCAAGCAGTATTTAGATCAGTGTGAGCATCTGTAGTTGGAGTTTCTAAGAAGGTGGTAACATTTCTCTTTGCAGTACTTGGAACCTCAAGACTGATTTTTGTCATGTAATTGTCACCAGTAGTATCTGCTCCTGAATCAAAAAGATGCTTGTTATCCTACCGGCTGCTTGTAGCAGTTACAATTAAGTCTGCCCTAATTCCAAACAGTATTACTCAAATAAAGTAATACTCAGATTCATTCTGAAGATGTTGAGAAAGTTGGATTCCTCTTCTGGCACTGTACCTCCTTGTGAGAGTTTCTTTGCTTCCTAAAGAGTTTTAAAGTTGCTTCTAATGTGATTACCTGCAATGTCTGCAGTACTTGAGTAAAAGAATGAGAGAGTGTAGTAGTGTAAATGGGGTGGGCCAAAATTGGTGTAAATTGGCATAAAACTCAGTTGACTTCTGTGGAGTTATACTGATTTACTGCAGGTGAGTGTGTGGCTTGGTATTTCAAAGCAGCGCTCGTGCACTGAAAGGTGCCTCTTTGTGGATTAATGTTAGAAATCTGCTAAACTTGGCAGAGTGTTTTTGCTGAATCATGAGCGATGCTGTTGAATGATGTGTTAGTCAAAGTGGCCTGGGCTAGATACAGCAAATTCCCGTCTGCGGAATGCCCACTGGCTTTCACAAAAACTCCGTGAAGCTTGCAGACTTGGAATCAGTATGGCCTTTAACTGTTGACCTTTTTTCTCCACTGCTTTAATGCTGATTCTAATGTAGCCAAGGCACTTTCTGAGCACCTGAGGATGGTGTTGGCAAGCCACGAGCTGACATGTAGGTTTTCTTTGTGTTGCTTGGGCTTTGCGTGTTTGCTCATTGCATTAGTTCTCAGAAAAAAAAATGTGCTTAGTGCTTTTCTGCTTTATAATTCATTATGTAATATAAATAATTGTGTTCTCCTGATACATCAGCTCTTCTGCTAGCAAAGGTGTCTTAATTTCTTACAAAACCTGCTGGTTGGTATCAACAGAATACAGGCTCCTTAGTTTTGTGCTGCAGCAGAATATCAGCAGTATTGCTCTCTTTTTTCCAAACTCATTTCATTTTTTTCTGAATTGAGGTTAAACTCAGATTTGTCATCTTCTGTATGTCATTCTTTTTGAAGCAGCGGTACAATAATGAGTGAAAATTTTATAATAGCAGAAATTGATTCAATCTATTTTACACAGATTGGTTTCTGCCCCGGTCGCCCGTGCCCCAGCATGGCTGTGTTATGGCCTATACAACTGTGGTTTGTGCTGTTTAACATTAATGACCTGGATGATGGGGCACAGCGCACCCTCAGCAAGTTTGTAGATGAACACACACACACACTCCCCCCCAACCCCCCCCCCCCTCAAAAGAGGGGGTGTGGTTGTTAGACCTGGTGGGTGTGTTGCCATCCAGAGGGACCTCCACAGGCTGGAGAACTGGGCTGACAGGAACCTCATGCAGTTCAGCAAGGGGAGGCACAAAGTCCTGCTCCGCGGCAGGGAAAAACCCCACGCCCCAGTATGTGCTGGGGGCTGACTGACTGGAAAGCAGCTTTGCTGAGAAGAAGCTTGGTGTCCTGGTGGACAACAACTTAGACCATGAGCTGGCAATGTGACCTTGCAGCAAAGGTGGCGGCCAACAGCATCCTGGGTGGCATTAGGAAGAGCATCACCAGCAGGTCCATCTTCTGCTCTGCTCAGCACTGGTGAGGCCACATGTGGAGTGGTGGGTCCAGTTCTGGATTCCGCAGTGCAAGAGAGACAGGAACATAGTGGAAAGAGTCCAGCAAAGGACCATGAAGAAGATGAAGAGACTGGAGCATCTGACATAGAAGGGGAGGCCAGGAGAGCTGGGACTGCTCAGGCTGGAGGCGAGAAGGCTTGGGGGAAGCTTATCAATATAAATACCTGACAGAAGGGAGCACACAAGATGGGGCCAGGCTCTTCTCGGTAGTGCCCAGTGATAGGCCAAGAGGCAGAGGGCAAAAATGGAAATTCAGGAAATACCATTCAAACATAAGCAGCTCTTTTTTTTTTTTTTTCTTAAATGGTTTTTGGGTTGGATTTTTTTTGGTTTTGGGTTTTTTTTACTGGGAGGGGTAGCCAGACCCTGGCAGAGGTTGTCCAGAAAAGTTGTGGGATCTCCATCCTTGGAGATATTCAGAACATGATGGGACAGAGTCCTGGGCAACCTGCTGTAGCTGACGCTGCTTTGAGCAAGGGGGTTGGACTAGCTGATCTCCAGAGGCCCCCTCCAGCCTCAGCATTTCTGTGATTCTGTAGTGGGAACAGCGAAGTTGAATTATCACCCTGTGAGTAAAATCCTAGCATCTGATCCGCATTGCGGATCTGTTGTCTGCATTGCAGATTTTTGTTGCATTGTCTGCACACATCTGCTGGGTGGAACTCCCTCTAACATCAGTACGAAGTAGAGGTCTGCAGTGCAGATTGACAGCTGGGATTTTTCTCTGGAGCGTTTCCCCATCTGTGTTTGAGACAAACCAGGATAACATATTTTAACTTTTTTCCTCTGTAAACGGAGTGTTTTGTGAGTTGAGTGTTCCATAGAGAAGTTTATTAAAAGGCAAGCTTCATCTCCCAGTCCTGGAAAAGAAGTGGCACTGAGTTGACAGCTCAGATGATAGGAAAGAAGAAACTCATGTGACGAGATACTAATACAGGTCCGCAAGTGTAATTTAAATTTGTCTGAACAAGTTTCCTCTAAGGAGGGAGGGGAAGTGCAAATGGCAGAGACAACTTCCATAGAGAAGCAGTGAAAACTTTTTTATCAGTTCATTGTGAGTTGGGTAATGGTCTTAGTGAGATTATCTGTAGCCTTAGAAAGCATTAGTTTATTTCCAGGGTCAGCCAAATGCTTTGATCTGTTTTGAATCAAAGCCTGGTCACAGAGGTTGCTGCTTGTTGCTTCTGCAGAAGCATTTCTGGGGGTCCTGCTGAGCTTTCTCTAGGTCTTAAGAAATACTGCTTAAATTTTGATCTTTGCAGAGATACTAGACTAAGGTGGCATCTATTTGTAACCAGTACTCTCTACTAATGTTGATGTCAACAGAGAACTTGGCCTAAAATACTACATGGGAAATTTTCTAGTGTATTTCCTCCAGCCCTGAGATAAGACAAAGTGATAGGAAAGCAAATAAGCCCGTTCTCTCATTAATCTTTCAATTGCTGAATTTGTGTGTCTATTGATGTGCAAAATGTGATTCTACTTTTCCTTTGTCTTGTCAAAGGTGAAGTCATCTTAGTGACACTCTTCTGCCCACAGACACTTTCTTGGGAACTACCTGTTAAATCCTTTCAGTAGCTGGCTTCTAAAATTCTCTGTTTTTGTTTGGTTTTGTTGGCCCAGGCATGGCCTCAGATGTGAGAGCAGATTCTCTGCCAGTTTTATCCGTGCAGTTTTATCAGAGTACCTGCCTTTAGCAGGGCTGTACCAGTATATGCCTAAGGCAACTAAGATGTCACAAGCTGAATGGCATTAGCTAATGGAGTGCAATTCAGATGGAGAGCAAGGTAATCAATCAACCAGTTCTCTGTTCTCTTCTGAGTGCCTTCATACTTCTGTGGGAATTTCAAGGACTCTGGTGATAGAAACAAAGCACCAAAAGCTAACTTGACTCAAAATTTCGGATGGGTAGCATGAACAGCGACCATCTGTGGTGGTTTTTTTTTTTTTTGAACAGGAGATATTTTGTGGAGAGGAGGTGAAAGAAACAGGTTTGCTATGTGACCAGATTGAGATAAACAGTGGCTTTGTTGAACTCTGAGACAAAATGCTGGCTTTTGAGGGCCAAGTATGTGCAATTTGTAGAGTAAGTCCCCATGGCTGTAGCTCTGGCTAGACAACTGCACCCATGTTCATGCTGTTTGACATCCCCAGTACAGAAAGGCTGAGTGCTGCGAGGGATCCTTGCTATTCCACAGCACCTGACTAGGGTCTGCCTAGTCTTGGAGATCATTTGTGCCATACTTGAATTCTCTGTAACCATGCAGACCCCAGGGCCACCTCACTGTTACCTTTGTAAGTGGCTCTGCCCCGTGTCCTCCTTGGCTGTTCTCTGGTGACCACGGAGAGATTATTTTTCAGTGGGATGTTACTAACAAGACAGGAAAGGCAGGAGGGGTTCAGCTGTTTTGTGCGGGACAGCCAGAGCTGCAGGTAAGAGAGCTGAGGTGACCTGCGGTGACCTCCTCGTGGTCATGGATAACCAGCTGGTTCACATGCAGGGGTCTAGCTCCTGTGCCAGTTTTATGTTGTTGCATCGTGAGATTTTGTGTGATTTTTTTGTTGTTGTTGTTGTTGTTTTTGGGTTTGTTTTTTTTTGCGATTCTTACTGAACCAAGGCCTGTCACCTCAGGCTGTTTCTGGCAGAGTGACACCAGCATCCCTTGGTAGGACTGGATTTGCAGGACTGGGCTGTGGGCTAACTGAGCTGGCAGAAAGTCTGGAGTAGTGCCAGGTCTGGGATGAGCTGCCCAGTCCAGGAGGAGAGGGTGGTGGTCATCATCCTCTGCCTGCACTAAACTCGCATTACCTTGTGGCCTTCCTCGCTTGGCACCAGCCTGTTCAATGTCAGCATTGGAGCGTGCAGGTGTGTGAAACTACAGCCATCTGGCTTGTCCTCGACTTAGCGATGAAACTAACAGTCGCTTTCTGACAGAAGGCCATCCTTGGCTGGGCTGGGCATGTCCATGGGTTCCCTGTTGTGTAGCATCTACTGGAGGATAGTGTCCATTTGTGTGGCACTTAGCGTTTTCCTGGGATGACTGCCATAAGCATTCCATTTATGCTAGTGTCGCTGATCAGGTCTACGATTTCTGCGTGTTTTAGGGCTTTTGTCTGTCCCGAACTTGTAAGCAGTCAAGACCCAGGTGTTAGTTTAGTCTTGTGAAGCCCAGTGGCAGTTACCTGATCAGCAACCTCCTTGCTTGGTGCCTGTGTTGAGATGACCTCATGACTGGTTACGGTGAGGCATCGTTGCCTCTAGTTTTCTGGGCCACACTGGCTATAGCATCGTGCTGACCTGGCCATGTAACTACAGTGTTTTGGGCTATGCCTCTTCTCCAGGGGTACATTGACTAGCGATGCTTCAGGTGGCTTGCATCCAGAAGATGCATCCAAACTACATATGAGTGCCAACTGGAAAGTGCATCAAAAGCCCACTATTTTCAAAGCGTTACTGCTTGTTGAACAAAGGCTGGTGCCTTGCTGCAGCCTAGGCAGTGTGGACATATGGCCAACTTAGCCTGCGAAGCGGCTTTGAGAAGATCATCTCAATAGAACCAATGGAGAGTTGAGAGAGGATCGCTGAGTTCATTTTATACCTATTTCCTGAAATTTCTTCTTCTCGGCTTTATTCTTCTTGGTCATATATTCTTAAAATGAAACTCTTCTTTACGGGAAAAAAAGAAAAAAGAAAAAAAATTCTGGCTCTGTAGTTTCCAGGCAGCATGGATTATAAAATGAAATCACCCAACTGTATATTTAGAAGCATGCAAGTAAATGTCTCGTAGCTAAACTTAATATAAAGGTACAGCTAATTGGAAGTAGTATGTTAACACAGAGAATAACGGTGTACTTATTTCCCATTTCACAAGGTAGAAAACAGACTTCAGTTAAATGAAATTGCAATGAAAATCATTATTATTTTGTTGTATTTCTGAGGAAGAAAGCAAACCTTGGAAATTTCTCAGGTGATTTTGGAACTTTCTTCTATTGTGGGTGTTCTTTCAACTTTAAAACATTTTCATCAGCATTTTTTGATGCCTGTAAAAATAGTAATAACGTAGGAGACTAGCAATATTAGATAAACAATTGCCAATTAAATCAATCTCACTGTTAAAACACAATATGAAAATGTACACTGCAAAGCAGCATGAAAAGAATGCATAGAAAAATGGTAATGCATGATTTTCAGAATCACGTGCTTTGTGTTTTTTACATGCCTGTTTAGTGGTTTGTCATAGTCCTTACCAAAGAGTCGTGTAAGGAACCAGCTTTGCCAAGGACCTTCCTTGCAACACTGTCCTTGGGATACCTAGTTTGTGACAGCAAAAATGGGAATGCCATGGAAAGGAAAATGAGGAATGAGAGTAGATGGATGGTTTTCTGTGTGTGTGCATGTGTAGGTAGGGAGAGCCCTGGACCATTTCATGAATGTCAGGCCAGGATCCTGCTGAGAGATGCTGGTGGTCCTGCAGGATAACTCAGCCCCGGATTGTCTTCCTTCAAGTGCTGTGCTCTGTGAGAAGCCTGAAAAAGGTGGCATATGTTGGAAAAGCAGGGCGTGTGGTACCAAGTACCTGCTTTTTTTTACCCTGATAGGAGAGGAGGATTTGTGGCCTGTCACAGACTGCAAGTTTCCTCTCTAGTGTCAGCAAGTGGGAATTTTGGTCCTTCCAGGGCAATATTGTAGGTTGAGACCTATGAAGACACTGCAACAACTCAGCCAGGTGGGAAGCCTGAAACCATACTGAGGGACAAAACTTAGCTGCTAGAAGAAGCATTAGAAACTGGCAGTGAAGTTTGTCATGAACAGGTCCAGTGAGGAACCCGCTATGTTGTGCTCATCTCTGAGGAGATGCAAAACCCACAGCTGAATACTAAGCAAAAAGGGGGGAAAAAAGGAGGAGGAAGAAAAAACGAAGCAGCATCGTTTGGAGGAAAGCAAGTATTTTTCACTCTCGTGTAGAATACAGGAAGTTGGTTTCAAAAGTTTTGTTGTTGTCATTACCTCTTTGATAGGAGTAGTTCATGCTGCTGCAGGAGAATCACAATTAAAACTGATGACGGTGTGAGGGTAGCGTCCATGATAGGAGGCAGCGCATTCCCCTCTCTCTGTGTTGGCTTGCAGAGCCTCGCTCCTCAGTGAGGGGGGCGGGCTGCCACACCGCTCTGAGCGTGGAGGCGGGTGATTTTGATGCTGAAGGTCATGCCCAGCTCCTCTTTCATGTGCCACAGGTCTGTGACTAGCTGATGAGTGTAGCTGCCCATTACGTATATGCAATGGGAGAGAAGAGGGCTGTTTTGCTGTGGCTCTACAAAAGCTGTGGACAAGAAGACCCAATGACAGAGGAGCGATAGCTCTGATAAGCCAGACCTCTACGCAGTGTCTAATGTTAGTGTTTATCTGACCAGTGGGTAACTGGAAGTGTTGTCAAATGGCAGATAAAACCCTAAAAACGTGCACTGTGACCATCCTTTTACCATTCGTTGCAAGTAACCATGGGGCTAGGGATGCAAGAAGTCTGTTTTTGTTTCCCCGTTGTTCAGTTCAAGAGTGAAATCAGGAATAACTTTTAAGTGAGAGTCAAATGGACTCCAAGCCTGTAGATGAGACGAAATACAGGGATGGAGACTCTGACCTTGCCTATCCACAAAATGGCAGTGATTTAGAGATCAGTTTATGAACTTCTTACTTGCATCTATTTAATTTAATTCAGTAACTGATGTGTGCAGCATTCCCTTCCTGGCACACCTGGGTGGAAGAAGATGTTATCCTGCCAGTTCAGGCACTCATGCAGCAGCAGGAAATCATGAATAGAATAGCTGTTGTTTTCTTCCTTCCCTTCCTCTAGATGAACATCTGAAGTAAGGCAGAGGGGCATCTTTCCACACTGTCATTCTGTGCATTTCTCTTTCTTCAGCCTGTTTCCATTGTACTTTAATTTTGTGCAGAAGTGATGGCTTGCCCATGACACCTGGCTGATGGTTGTCCTCTCATTTGGCCCTTGTCATGGCAGAAGCAGGCGTACTGTGATTGCTTTACTCACCACGTTAGGCTATCAACCAGCATTTGTTGATCACTTGTGCGCTTGCAGATTTGAAGTTGTCGTTCTTTCCATTTGCCACAGGTCTCTTTTCTTTTTTCTTCTTCTTTTTCTTTTTTTTTTTTTAAAGCTTCTGGCACGGGACACAGCCCTCGCTATACTTTAAGTAATCCTCTCTGCACCCTTCCCAAAATTCGTCATGGCTATTATTCAAGAAAGCAAAGAAGGGTTCAATGAACAATACTGAGACAGAAAGAATGAAGTCCTGACAGTTTATATTTAATGGATGGCATTTTTTAAAATTCCTAATGAAATACCACAACCTTTTCTCATTTCAATTGTTGGCAATAGTTTTGCAGTAGCCCGGTGTGAATTTACCGTTCTCAGGCAAGAGAGGAGCCCTGTTGGTGGGAGAATTGTGCGGGTGGTGTAACACATAGAGCTTCCAGCTCACCTTCCTGTTATTCAGATGCCAGAGTCTGTGATCAGTTGTATACAGCAAGTTGCCTATATTTGTGTTTCACATTTTGGTGGCACTTGCAAGATACCTACTGCTATGTATTAGTCTTGTATTTTGCCACTAGTAGGAGATTGCTGCTGAGCTGATTCATCCTTGTGGAGAATGAAGTCATATATGTAAAAAGTTTTGGCATGTGCTTGACTTACTACCCTGACTTTTTATGATGTTGTGAGTCCAATTCAGAGTGTTTGTCCTCACCTTCAGTGATCTGGATTGGCTGTAGTTGAAGCTGCAAACGAAGGCTGTGGTCAACAGCCTTCTGGACAGTGGAGCTTTTTCTACAAGCGTACCGGTCTGTATGGAAGATGGAAACAACTTTAGCTTTCAAGGTTTTTCTGCATTTTAGTGGAAACTTACAATTCTGAACAAATCCTGTGTGCAAAGGTGGCTGGGTTAAAATCTAAGAGTGACTCCTAGGCACACAAGAACAAGGGGAAGTTTGACAGAAACTGGTCCAAATTCATGCAAGCATTTGGACGAGTTAGCACAATTTTTTTTTTTAATAAACTTGAGGAGATCTTCTTGGCCTCGTTAAGGTATCTTTCAAGGTTGTTAGTTCCTGCAACAGAGAGGTTTCCGTAGTCATCCTGAGCCCTTTCAAGCATGGGATGTTTGGCTGAGCAACATTAATTGAGGAGTGAGGAGTTTGTGGAGTCTGCTACTAATAGATGAGTACTAATAAGGTGATCCAGGAGAATGTAATAGTTTATGAGGTTGCGGGGGGGTATAAAAGAGGTAGGTTTCTGTTTTTAACAAAGGCTGCCAAATGTCAGTGTGTAATTTATGATCATTTCAATAAAGGCTGCTTTTAGATTGAATACAAAGGGGAAACAGGCATGCCTGTGTGGCAGATTTATGCCCGAAGTCCTGTACTTTCAAGTGAAATTTGAGAACAAGTAATTCTTAAACCATATTTACTCTGTCCACTGTAAGTTAGGAGTAAGTAGGTGTGTATCAGGCTGATAAAGGAGAAGTCAGATGCTGTCATCTGATTTTACTGAATGAACCTAGTCTACAGCGTCTCTCTTGGTTCTTCTCCTAGAGACAACCTAGTGCTCTCTTTTTGGCATCTGCATGGAGATACTGTTGCATTTGTTTTTTCCTTGATGGCAATTTTGTTGCCCAGTTGACAGCTTAAGAAAATGTCTTCTCTAAGCAAATTACCTGCAGTTTGCCAAGGGCAGGACTGAGGTTTGTGTGGGAAACCATCTTGGTTGTTGTTCATTGCTGATTTTGTTTGGTGTCAGAGGTCTTTGCTGTGCTGGAGGTCTCAATTTCAGGACAGAGTGACAATTAGAGCAGTCAAAAATTCCCTCCTCCTTTTGAGGTTCCTTGCATGTTGATGCAGCTCCCCAAACGTTTTCCAGAGGCAGCCAGCCATATAATTTGCTGGAACAGCAGTAAGGTAACCTTCCAGGTGCTGTCTGCATTGCTTGTCTTCTCATATCTCTGAGAAGGGATTTGATGGTGGGGAAAAGAAAGCAGACTAGAAGCAGAGAGTACGTGTCATTTTTGTATAGCTTTTTTTCGTTACCGTGGTTCTAGAAGAGGGCAGGGTGTGGTGTGTCCAAGCCAGGGCAGATAAAACGTTAGTACACAAACTTCCTAATTTGTCTTTCCTTCCTGTACAAATAAGCCAGTACTTTATCATGCATGAACACAGCTAATATTGATGAATGGTGAAACCGTGTAGCATGGAGGCAGCAGTGTTCTGGGATTACCATATTCCCCAGTGGATATCTGCAAGTGCTGCAAAAGAAAGAAACAACACGGAGAAAATGTAGGATGTGACTGATGCGCAGTTATCCCACGTGCTGCCGAGCAGAGAGAGTCTGTGACTTCTGTGTCCAGAGGGACTGTTTATTAAGGAGAAAATGTACAATTGTTTTGTGTCTCCTTCAAGTGGCTTGGATTATGCAGCTTTGCGTGCTCACAGCAGCATAATTCCTCTGGGAATGTCCACCCAAGGAGAACCGATGTGGATGTGCAGAGCTCTGAGGTGTCCTGGGAGTTGTGGAGTGGCAGGGCTGCAAGGCAGCAGGAGCATTTCTTTGCTCCCGCATGATGCAGAGGCTGCATGCAGAAACATAATAGCAAATTATAGATCTTTGTGGGTCCCAAGCACCCAAAGGACCTGCTGTTGCGTGTGAGTACCCCAGAAGTGGGCACGTGTGATATAAACCAGAAGTGTAGGGCGTTAGCTCGACAGAACCGCCATTATTTTACGTCCTTGCTTCAGTGGATTCAATGCAGGGAGCAAGCGTTCTCGTTCCGATCGTTCCAATCGTTCCGGTTGCCTACCCCTGCGATCACAGAGCCTGGCCACGAGGTCTCAGCTCCGCTCCACCCTCTGTGTTCCTTTTCAGAGTCAGCATACCAAGCTCCCCTGGTGTTGCTGACGTCTAAAGTTGCAGGTCACGTTGCTTAGGGAGCTACCGCGGAACCAATTCTTGACGTGTGCAGTGTTCCTCCCTGGAGGTTCACCTTCCCTTGAGGGGCGGCGGGGGGACGTGTGTCATACCGACAAGTCACCTCCAGCAATCATTCCACGGGCTGTCGCTGTGCCCGGGAGGCCCGGGGGTCTCTCCCTGCCCTTGGCGGCCATGCCCTGGGCCCAGCTGTTGGGTGTCCCTGGCGCCTGCTCTGCCACTCGGCTCGCAAGGAGAAGCCTGGTGCTGTTCCTCTTCTCTCGGGCCATGGCAGGAACCAAGCGTGCAGCGCAGAGACCGCCCCTATTAGCCGTCCCCTCTCTGCGCCAGAGCTAAAGCCTGTGCGGCCCCACAGCCAAGAGGAGCAGGGACTTGATGTGGCTGGACACAACCCCTTTTCGTGGGGCGTAAGGGGGGTGATTTCGGCAGCCGCAGCCTGGAGGCAAGCCAAAGTGTAACCAGAGCCATAGGCTGGGATGGTGGGTGCCAAGAGCCCGCCACGGAAGTAAGCCAGGCTTTGAGAAACAAGTGCGCGGAGGTGACCCCGGTGTGGTGGAAGCAAAGGTTGGTCGTATTCAGACGTGGACCATTTGGATCCGTGACCAAAGCCCAGCCAGGCAAAGGACAGACAGCTCTTCCAAACTGTCAAAATAGCCCATTGCTGCTATTGCTGTCACATCCCCTTGTCCCACTGAAACCCAGCTGCGCAGCCTTTCTATTAAACACGCGCGTTGGCCGTGTTTATATGGGATGCCAAAGGCGCTTCAGCCATGGGTGAAATTTCCACAGCTCACCTGTGACTTGAACCTTTCTGAGAGTTCTTTGCCTACTTCGGTTTGTGGGAAGATGTTCGGACCTTACCTCAAACCCTGGCAAGTCTCCTTTTCCTTTAGGATTTAGTATTTTGAGTACTGAGAGATTAAGAGAGGTAGTCTCCTTGCCATTTTGTGCGTTGGTGCCAAAATGGATCTGTACCTTCAGACTATGTAAATAAGGGCATGTAGGCCACAGACATTCCTTTGGTTGTGGTGATGCCAGAGGTGAAAGACAGGGGTTTGGTTCCCTCTGCAGGAACTCTGCAGAGATGTAGAGAGCGTGCACGGTTTCCTCACCGTTCCTTACCGAGGCACCAAGGGACACTTGCTACCACACTGTCAGGGGAGGTTTGGACTTGACGTGAGGAGACATTTCTTTGCCAAGAGGGTGGTCACACCCTGAAACAGGCTTCCTGGAGAGGTGGTGGATGCCCCATGCCTGTCAGTGTTGAAGAGGCATTTGGACAATGCCCTTAATACCATGCTTGAACTTTTGGTCAGCCATGAAGCGGTCAGGCAGGAGGACTAGTAGGAACTTGTAGGTCCCTTCCAGCTGAACTATTCTATTCTCATTCAGAATGTGAATAGAGAAGAAGAAATAGTTTTTCCCACTTTGTTGGAATTTGACAGAACGTAAATTAAAGATGCCTTGTCCAAAGTTGCACAGCAGTTTAGCAATTGCATTTCAAAACGGTGTTTTGGCAGTTGAAGAAATGACACTGCCAATAGAGCTGTTTAGGAAAAAAAAGGAGTAGTTTTGCAGAGGATGTGTGAAGGCCTCTAGAAAAACATCTTTAAAGAGCCTGTGGATGTTTCCCATGGAAAGCACTGATTTTGTTTGAAAGCTAAGGCTCTTTCAGCTTGGGCATCTTTTAGTTTTAGAGCAAAAACTTAGTATTTCTCAGAGGAAACAGGAACTCGTACAAATTGAGTTGAATCCTCAGCTTCCTATTTAAAAATGTCTTTAAGGGAAGCGTACCATCAGGCCACAACTGTGCAATGGCATTAGTCCCGAAGTTAATCCCAGATGCATACCAGTTCACAAGGAAGCCACCTACTTGGTTGTCTGAATCATGAAATCTCCCCTGCCATGTAAGGCTCACATTGAATCCCATCCTACCATCACCTTTAACACACTTGTTTTACCCACGCTTTTATGCTTCATAAAATGAGCTTCCATAAGTGTTAGCAACTCCAAGTCAGCACCCATTCTTTTGATAAAAATAACCTGCTACGAGTGTCTGAGCAATCATAGTTAAATTATACCACCACTTCCATACAGTTCTGTAACAATATTCCTCTAGTGGTTCTGATACAACAGAGCTTCTCTATCTAATAGTTAATGGTAACACACTTTGATAAGTAAGGAACACATAGATCAATATACTTTTCCAGGGGAAAATATTTTAAAGACTGTACATTAGTATAAATCAGAAGGCAAAACCCCTCAAAGTCTGGAGGAAGATGCAAAAGTGCTTCTTTGCAAGAGGGTTTTTGTCCAC
Source organism: Haliaeetus albicilla (assembly GCF_947461875.1). Classification (NCBI taxonomy): domain Eukaryota; kingdom Metazoa; phylum Chordata; class Aves; order Accipitriformes; family Accipitridae; genus Haliaeetus; species Haliaeetus albicilla. The sequence continues at coordinate 262,523 of NW_027212460.1, read as the reverse complement.
TCTTACTTAAGTCAACTGAAGGGAAGATCTGAATAAAGCCACGGTGCCTTCTCCCACCCGACTCTGGCCATTCACCGAGATCCAGTGCTTAGCGCTGTTCCCAAACAGTTTCCACTGAGACCGGATGAACTGTCAGATGCTACCATGATTTATAAACTTAAGCTCCCAGTCTCTCCTGCCATTTCCACATCCACTTCTTCCCTTTCTGATAAGGCATGAATCATCATCAGAAATCCCTCTCCAGCCCATTAACAACCTAAACATTGCACAGGCTCATGGAAGTACACGGGTGACTATCGTTACATCTGCCTCTGTGTTAGAGGGATCAGCACTGTAAAAATACCTGCAGTCAGCAAATATTCGTGTTGCATTTATGAGCATTTTCATTCCAGTACACACATTATGAAACAATATTATGGTGGTAGGAAGGCTAGGTAGGTATTCCAGCAAGGAAGACTGCTTTGCTGCTATATTAATACCTTATATTATAGTGCAATAATCCTGTGCTCTACAGAGTCTCAGACTGGTTCATTGGAGTGGGGCGGGGGGGAAGTGTATGGCTTTAAACAGCTTGCAGTATTGGGTCAAAAAAGGCACAGATGTTGCAGCAAATCCTTGAAACAACATAAACTCACCATGCTCATCTGAGCCTATCCAAAAAAGTATTCACCGTGGCCAGACCAAGGGTTCTGTGCTGTGCCTGGCTAATTCAACAGCAGGGCACCCTGCGTGGGAGAACCACTAATCCTGAAACGTAGCATTAAAGAAGACGAGACCAAGGCTACAGAGGCTTTTGTGAAACTGAGCATAAGAAAAGAATCATACCTTCCTGAGCCTCAAAAGAATTTCTACAAAATCTTAGATATTTCTGCGATGACTTCAGGAGATAATCTTACAGCAAGTGACTCCTAACAGAATTTTCAGATGCCTTTAGGAATAAGGAAGGACTCTAGTAATCTCTCACCCTCATAGGCAGTCTCGAGAAAGCATATGCCTGAGAAACAGAGGAAAACCAGAGTGAGGAGATGGGGAAGTCGAGAACGTTATTCGCAGTAGCTGCTCTCATTTGACCAGATCAAGACTGGCACAGTGTTAGCAGAGGTACGGAATAGATGTGAAAGCCTCAGACGTTTCTGCCCAGCGGGTAACACTGTGGGATGTAAATGGTAAGACTGCATGCATTTTTTTCGCAACACAGTAAAAAGTGAAGTTAAAAATACCAAATCCACCAGACCAAAAAGCTTCCCATCCTCCTCAAGTTATGAGAGGAAAAAATCCTCTCAGGAGATTGAAAGAGAGGTACTCCATAAACACGCACATCTGTGGTTCCCAAGCCCATGGTTCAAAACTTCTGTCATCAGTTTATTTTCTCCCATGGGTCTTCTCCAATTCAGTAGCTGTCACTCCAGTGAAAACCACAACACAAAGCTGACATTTATTGAAGGTGGGCAGGGCCCCGTGAACTCTACTGTGGCAGTGCAGACAAATCTAAACATCATCTTTACTCACAAATTTCCATTCAGTTCAGTGAAAGCAGAATTGCCTCTGAGGTGTGGGAATAATAAAGAGAAAATTCTCCTTTTGGTTGCACCTAAGAACAGGCTTGCAGAGGCGCTGGTGGGAAGCCTGCTGGAAACCAAGGGGCCGCGTGGGAGTCAGGGAAAGCAGAATATGCTTTCCACCACCTAGAAAAGGAGCATGTGGATGGGGGAGGAGGAGCGAGCAAGAGAGGAGGAGCTGAGACTTTGCCAGAAGAAATAGGAGGGCCCCATGGTGCTGACCGCCCAGGAGTGCTCCGGGATGTCACGGGGAGGCTGGCACGCTGGTTCGAAGCACAGACCGCTTGCCCCTGCTCCTTTTCCATGCGGGCACCAGGACACGGTAAAGCAAAACCCAGGCAAGGTCAAGCTGGACTTGAGTGGCACGAGTGAAAGGGACAGGTGCCCGAGCGATCTTCTCTTCTGTCCTGCCAGTCAGAGGTAGGGGTGCGTAACCGAAAAAGCCGGTCGAAGAAACTCTCTGAGGCTCGATTTTGGAGTTTTAGAAAGCAGGCATTCTTTATTGCAGCGCTGGATGCACGGGGGATCGTTCTGCCTATCGTGCATACCGTTACCTACAGCAAGGCAAGCTTATATTGTTCTAATCATATACTTATTTATGTTATCCTTGACATAGTGTCCGCCCTTTGGGCACGCGCAGTGTGGCTCATCTCTTTTTCCTAGTTAGCTGGCCTTGGCAGGTTTTAATGGCTGGATGCACCAATGTCTGTCCCAACGGCAGGTGGGGGACAGGGCTCTGCCCTTCGTGAGACCCCCAGCCCCTGGAGTGGTGACTGGAAGAGGGGTAGGTCAAAGGACCCTGATGGGAGCCCTGCAGGGCCTCATCCATTGGACTGACGGGCACCTTCCCTTGTCACACAGAGCATCTCATGGGCTGGAAAAGGGATGCTCTGGAGAGCTTCTGGCAAATCTCTGGAGAAGAGCTTCTCCCCGCCTCTCTCCCAGGGGCTTTCTCGGCTCTGGTGCCCTTCCCAAGGACAGCCCCACAGGTGGGTGCAGCCAGCATGGCAGGAAAGAACAGGCAGCAGCCACAGCAGTCAGCACGGCGGGAAAGCCAAGGATAAAGCCTTATCACCCAAGTGGGATAAAGCCTTAATAACCAAGTGTGCTGCTCCTCGGACAGGAGTATTCCTGCCTAAGCTCACCACACTTTTCCTGCATTTCCCTGTGGCTTTCGGCAGGATATGAATGGCTCTTCAGTGCCGGTGGTCGCTCCCCTCTTTCAGTAACAATTGCAAATTTTCTTCCTGTTGGACCCGCCTCAGTTCCAGTCTCTTGGGGATTGAAAGCTGGCACAGCATGGGTGCCAGAGACGTTCCCACAGCTTGGCTGGTGTCCACAAGGAGGAGTCTGTCTTTAGCCACGATGGTCATTTGCAGGGAAAACAGCTTGTTGTATTGACCAGGACCCTACACGGACAACAGAAGAGCAGGGATGCGGCCATTTGCCACAAGTCCAGTGGAGCAGGCTGCTCAAACACAGCCCACGGTGACTTTCTGTGCTGCTGGGCCTGTGGGGACAAAGGATTAAGCCTGAATTACCTACATGAAATAGAGCTATCGCTAGCCTCGTGCAACGGCACCCAGGAGCTGGTCCTGAAAACCACCAATCCAGGACACGGAAAGCTTTTAACCGCTGTGGCTATTCTGGAATAGACTGTGCCGTGTGCATCCATTTCTATTAGCAACGCTTCTCCTGCAGCCCAAAAGGAGTTTGAGAGCTTGCTTATGGCTAAAGGGGGTTGGTGGCCTCGGGCGGTGGCTGAGGCTTGGGGCTTGCATTGTCCATGACCAGCTATGATCACAGAGTGAGAGAGGAAAGACTTTCCCTGGGGAAGAGGCACCAGGGAGTGGTTGAGGTGGAGGAAGACTTCACCACGGTTTTGCTTGTAGGTGGAAAGTTCTGGATCAGAGAGGAATTCTACATCTTCCGTAGCATGGCACAAGTAGAGTCTTCTGTTGGTACCAAGTAGAGGCAGAATGTCAGGCAAAGTGGCTCATTGAATGGGAGTGATCTGGGGAAATTTACTTGGCTATTAAAAGCCCCATTGCTCTAGCAGTTGAATCTTTTTTCTCTAGTCCTTTTTTTTTTGGAAGGGGGTGGCAGGAGGGGCATGGATAATTTATCGTCATACCTACAAAAACAGGCATTGTAGCAGTCAAGATGGAATACGCCTTTCTCACGTACCTTTTCTTTTTTGAACATGGTGAATTCAATCTGCTGATCAGTAGCCCACTGAGTTCAATAGACGCCTTGGATTTTTATCCTTCGGCTCAAGAGCTAGACCCAACCTCCTGTCGTTGGTGTTAGCGCAATTAATACAGATAATCTGCTATCTTCTACCTAATAATCTAGGCTACATACTACCTAACGATCTATGCGAGAGTACAACCCGATCCAACGTTACACGTAACATCAGCACTGTGAAGAGCTGTGACATTCAAATGAAAAAGGAGACATTTTGAACACCTTTTAAGAGCTTGCAGGAATACAAAGGGGAAGCACTGTATAAATAATACCCAAACCAATATGGATTTTCCTCCTAAATTTCTGAACCTCCTGTGACAAGTGATGGCCTATCAAAGTGCATGTCTGCCACCCCTGCACGGCACCACGCGGGACCTGTTCACATTCCCTGGTCTGGGAGATGGGGCAGAGCGGACCCTCCGGCAGCTTGTGGCACACAACCGGGAGGAGAGGCTCACGTGCCGGAGGGTCCTGCTGTCAACCCGGGGGATCTTGACAGGCTGGAGAAAGGGGCTGACGGGAACCTCCTGTAGTTCCCCAAGGGGAAGAGCAAAGTTCTGGAGACCTGGGGACGAAGAAGCCCTTGTGCCAGTAAATGCTGGGGGTCACCCAGCTGGAAAGCAGCTGTGCAGACACCTGGGGTGATGGTGGACGCCAAGTGGACCGATTTCGAGCCAGAAAAGTGCCCCTGGGGCAAAGGCGGCTCACTGCCTCCTGGGCTGCAGTAGGCAAAGCGTTGGCAAGAGGTGGAGGGAGACGGTCCTTCCCCTCTGCTGGGTCCGTCCAGCCCGCCCGGGGCTCCCCAGTGCCAGGTAGAGACGGCCATACTGGAGAGAACTCTCGCCCCGGTGCCCCTCCCACTTTCCGTTGGGCTCAGAATGTTGGTCCGTTGGGCTCGGAATGTTGGTCAGTTGGAGCCCACAGCCACCAGAGACAGCAGCACGGAGCTGTGCTGGCACGCAGGAGCGCTGGGAGGAGGCAGGATCTGGCCGAGCAGCACCTCGCCGGCACCGGCACCTCGCCTCCCATCCCCGCTGTCGCCGACTGGCCCGCGTCCTTGGTCCACGGCGAGGGTCCTCCTCTCCCGGGCAGGATGGGCCAGGCCAACTGCTGCTGCGGCTCCAGGTGGGCTCTCCCTGTGCCTTGGGGGCACGGCCGGGACCCGCGGCAGCGGCCTTTCTCATGCCTGCCGCTCTCTGCTCTGCAGGGAGGCTCTCACCGACGCCGAGCCGGTGCTGAGCGCGGACGTGTGGCTGACCCGGGGCCGCAAGAGGAGCGAGAGACGCCTTCTCCTCCTCCAGGAGGAACTGGTGATCGCCAAGTTGCAGTAAGACCCTCAGAGCCCAGCTGCCTTTCCCCCAGCCCTGGCCCTGGCCCTGGGGCAGGGACACCCCGGCACCAGCCCCAGGCCCCAGGACCGTGGTGCTGGATGCACTCATTGATGTCCGTCCCAAGGGCAGGTGGGGGACGGGGGTCTGCCCTGGGGGACCCCCAGGAGGCCACCTCTAGCTCACCGCCTGCCTCTGCTTTCTGCAGACGCGGCACCAGCGTGCGCCCACAGCTCCGCCTGGCCCTGGACCAGCTGTGGGTGCTGAGCGGTGGACAGGAGGTGGCGGGGGAGGAAAAAGAGGAGGAGGAAGGCAGCGATGAGGACAGGACCTCCATCATCCTTATCTGGCCCACTGGCTCCTGCGTTGCCGCTTTCGGGTGAGTCGTGGTGCCACGTCCCATGGCCGGGCAGGAGAGGTTCCCAACCGTGCCCACGCCATCCTGTGAACGGCCTCTGCCCTGCATGCAGAGCCTGGGCAGGGAGCGGGAAGCATGCCGGCAGGGAGGGATGGGGGCGTTGCCAGGTCCTGCATCCCCTGGTGCCCTTTGGGTCCCCAGAAGAAAAGGGCAAAAGCAGCTGCTCTGGCAGGACACGGGGAGCCAGGGCTTGGGCAGCGTCTCTGTCCTGCCCCGCGGGGCTTCGTCCTGCCCCTGTGTCCTTCCCCACGGGGCAGGGCTGCGCAGGCGCCCGCCTCTGCCCACGGGCTGGGGGGCAGCGGGGCCTGACGCTGGTTCTCCTCTCTTTCTGCAGCTCCCAGGCACTGAAGGAGCTGTGGGTGGGCACACTGCTGGGGTAAGCCGGGGAGGATGCTGCAGGCGCAGCCGGGTGGGGGAACACAGCTCCCCAGCTGGGGAGAGGTGCCCTCACGGCTGCGGGTAGCTCTCGGGCAGAGCTGCCTCACAGGAGAGAAGGGGCAGCTTGGGGCTCAGCTAGCTCTCTCCCTGTCCCTTGCCGGTGCACAGGACACCAGGAGGAGCAAAGAGAGCCCGCGTGACCCGTCTCCCCTCCCTCAGACCCCTGGAGAAGGAGCTGAGCCGCCGCCACGCCGTGAGTGTCTCTCCGGTCTGGGCTCTGTCCCCGAGCCCTGGTCCTCCAGCCGAGCAGCAGAGGCATCGCTGCTCACCTTCCTCCGCTCCTTCTCTCTTGCCCAGTGGAGGACATTCAGCGCCAGGAGCCTGGAGAGGCTGATGGAGGACCAGGCCGAGGTGAGAAGGGCTGCCTTTCACCCGCCTCTGGCTGTGCCGGCGTCTGCGGCCAGCGGGGTGAGCTTGTAAGGCAGAGATGGAGGGAGGGAGCGTCCCCCGGTGCCACTCGGGGAGCGTAGAGGGTTGGGGAGGCACCAGGCATGCCAGCACATCCTCGCTGGCGGCGCTGGGGGGAAACCTGCCGTGTGGGGCAGAGAGCCCAGGAGGGCAGAGGGTCCCAGCTCTGCCGCGCTCAGGCTGCTGGTGCCGGGTGGCAGCTTGCCGGTGGCCCTTTCTGCTGCGGGGCTGCTCTCTAAGCGCAGCCTGCTTCTTGCAGGATCATCCCAAGCAAGGGCCACCGACAGCCCCGTCTATCAAAGCTGGGGGACTTTGCCGCTCACCAGGTGAGTTCTGGAAAGAAACGCATTGTCCTGCAAATGGTTGAGCTGTGCTCACTTGTCCCTTGAGTGTCGCCGTGCAGGTGCGGCACCCTAAGGGAGGACGTCACCTGGACGAGCAAGGACACCCGCTGGGCAGCAGCCGCTGGACGTGGTTCCGCGGGGACCCAGAGCCTCTCCTGCTGCCCACAGCTTGGAGGAGGGCAGGGCGAGGGCTGGGACAGGTTGTCCCGGTGGCACGCCAGCTCTCAGGAGCCTCCGAGCTGGAGCCGCTGAGCTGGAGCTGTGGTTCCAGCTGCTGGCTCCCTGCCCATCCTGCCGCACCGCTCAGCACCGTGCTGCAGGCAGGGCAGGCTCCGGGAGTGCTGGCCCGGCTGTCTCCATTGACGCGCTCTTGCTCCGTTTTCCTTTTCAGAAGGAGGGAACAGCATCAGCAGCAGGAGGAGGAGGAGGAGGATGGGGCTGCCCTGGCCCTTTGCTCTGCAGAGGACCCCAGCCGCTGCCCAGGCGCCAGGGCAGGCGGGCTCCAGCTGCAGCAGGGCGCTCTTTGGCCAGCCCCTGGCAGCCCTCTGTGGGGAGGATGGCTCCCTGCCCCAGTCCATCCAGGTAAACCAGCCTGGGCAGGGGGTCCCCAGCCCTCCCTCCGGCTGCTCCAGAGGGGAGGTGGGTGTCCCCAGGAGCTCCGGGGATGGGGGATTGGGCCCTTCACCCCCAGAAGATGCTTCTGGTGCCAGCCCCCTTTGCAGGGGGAAAGGAGCAGGATCTGGGGCAGTGCTTTGGTCACTGCTGTTGGAAGGCAGCTTTTCAGCCAAGCAGCTGTTCTCCTGCCCCTCTTGCAGGAGATGCTGGCTGTCCTGCACAAGGAAGGACCGTCGACAGAAGGGATATTCCGAAGAGCTGCCGGTGGGACAGAGTTTCGTGAGCTGCGGGAGGCCCTGGACCACGGTGCGGATGTCGACCTGGGCAGCCAGCCTGCGCTGCTGCTGGCCGTCATCTTGAAGGTGAGCGCTTCTGACCTGCAGCTGGAAGAGCTCCTGCCTGGCCTGGAGTGTTCAGAGGCTCACCTGGAGCCCCTGGCATTGCAGGACTTCCTCCGAAGCATCCCCGCCAAGCTCCTCGTGACAGACCTCTATGAGGACTGGATGGCAGCGATGCAGAAGAGCGGCAAGGAGGAGAAAGTTGAAGAGCTGAAAGCGTAAGTGTGGGCAGCAGCCTGCCTGTTGAGGAGGGCCTGGTAGAGGCCTGGGACTTGCCTGAAAAGGGACGGTCTCCTTAAAAAGCTGTGTCTTCTGACAGCTTGCTTTTGCTGGGGTGAGCTTAGATTTTGGGGGAAAGGGCATGGACAGGGAGCCTTCCCTTGCCTGGGCTTGGGTGAAATGAGGAGCTGGGAAGCAAGGCCGTGCTTCCTTCCTGAAGCGCAGGAGCACTGACCGCTGGCTGAGAGCACCCGGAAAGCCGCGCAACCCCCCTGCGTTGGGCAAGCTTTGGGGACGGCTGTGGGCAGCATCTTCTCTATTAACGTTGAGTTCCTGTTCCCTCAGGGTGGCCGAGAAGTTGCCTGGAGCCAATCTCCTCCTCCTCAAGCGGCTGCTGGCCCTCCTCCAGCACATCGGCCACAACGTCTCCAGCAGCAGAATGACCGCCAGCAACCTGGCCATCTGCCTTGGGCCAAATCTGCTGAGCCCACCTAACGAGGACCTGCTCCCCCTCGAGGCCATGCTGGCTGTGACCGAGAAGGTGCGCTGTACTGAGCAGCCGGCTGCAGCCTTGCCGGCCCATCCGAGCTTGGCTGCTCAGAGGTCCCTGGCTGCCTCCTCTCTTGAGCAAATGCCGGTGGGGTAGCTGCCTGCAAGAGCAGCCCCACAACCACAGCCGCCTGCGCAGAGGCAAGGGTCGGGAGTGGGAAAGGCTGCGTGATACATTTTCAGGCACCTGGGTTGAGCCCGGGGGTTTGATGTGTGCAGGTGAACGTGCTGGTGGCGTTTCTCATTGAAAACTGCGGTGACATCTTTGTGGAGGAGATGGCTGGCCGCTCCTGTCCATCAGCCGGGGAGTCGCCAGCACCCATGGACAGAGCCACAGGTACGAGGAGGAACTGAGGGCTGTCCCAGGCTGGGGCTTGGGGTACCAGAAACCTCAACGTCAAGAAGACAGCTGGTGTAGGGCTTTGGGTGGGTTTTGCTTTAGGTGTGCTTTACTTCCAAGGAGTCACTTTGCTGCGTGTGCTTTTCCTTTCTAGACCTGCATTTGGAAGAGCAAAGTGGCCCTGCAGGCAGAGCAGACAAGGACCACCAGGCAGAGGCCTTGCTGCACACACCACCCGCCTCTCTGCTGGACGTCCTCAAAGAAGCTGGGGGAGACGCGGTGGTGGAGTCCGAAACGGCAGAGGTATGGCAGCTCCATCAGGAGCTACCCTCCTACCCGAGACACGGTATCCCCGTGTTTGTTGAGCTGCCAGAAACAAACCGAGTGTCACACACCCGTGTGAACCCTGTGTTCCAAAGTGAGGCCCTTGGAAGAAAGGGCTAATGCAAACCAGCCAAAGGGATCTTCTCTGTAGGGCTAAGGCAGCATTTTGCCAAACAGTCACCTGCTACTCCAGGGTGTCCCTTGCCACCTGCTGACTCTGACATTTCTGTTGTAGGCACCCGTTGCTTTGGCTGCAACCACCCCAGGGACCACAGTAGACTCCCTGGGATGCACAGAAGGACTAAAGAGCGTTTCAGAGGAAAGAAGGTAAAATGAGTCAGCTTTGGGTAAATCAAGAACTGATTCTAGTTGATCCTGGCTTTACCTACCTAATCATACTGTGGGATGGAAAGGTTTGCAGGCTCCCCCCAGGAAAAGGAAAACAGAAAGAAAAGAAAGAGAAAACAGGCCTGGGCAGAGGAGAAGGAATGCCAACGAGAAAAGAAAAGAAGGAAGAGAGAAAGTGATGGGGACTTAAAAGAAGCAGGAAGGTCCAGCAGGTCAAGAAGCCCAGGTGTGTACCAGGCTCTGCTGCCCATCTTTCCCAACTCTCAGCGCTGCTCCAAGTCAGTCCGACTCGCTGGTGAGGGACTGTGCTGCGCAGGGCTTGGAAATAACTCCATGGCCGCTCCCCAGGGGCTCCCCATCGAGCCCTGCTGCGTGGCACAGGGGCCCTGTGCATCTGTGCACGCACGCAGGTCTCTAAGGGCATTACCCATGGGGATAAGGCGCCAGAGCCGTCCCCTGGTTGATGCCAGCCACAGGTCTCTCTTCTGGGCTATGAGTAATTCCTCATCAGCGGTGTTCCCCAAAGAAAGGGGAACCAAGTCCTGCCTATTCCTGCCTTCATGGGTTTATCAGTGCTCTCTGACTCTGTTGTTGTAGGTGCCGTTTCCCTGTTACTGGCTGAAGCCCTGTGACTCCTGGGCCCGCCCCCCGCTGCAGTTGATGTTTGCAATAAAAGGATCTTTTCTCTCTTCTGAGTGTGTCTGCCATATGATATTCTGGACTAGGTAGATGGGGTTTTGTGATGAACCCTCGGGAAGGAGTCTGGGATCGTGCCTTGCCCCAGCACCCTTTCCAGTAGGCATCAGGGCTGAGTTCAGGTGCTTTAGGAGTGAAACCAAAGCACAGACTCACACAGGAGGGTGGAGGTTGGAAGGGACCTGTAGAGTTCCTCTGGTCCAACCGGCCTGCTCAAGCAGGCTCACCTAGAGCAGGTTGCCCGGGACAGTGTGCCCTTGGGTTTTGAACATCACCAAGGACGGAGACTCTGCAAACTCCCTGGGCAACCTGTGCCAGTGTTTGACCACGTGGACAGGAAAAAGTTGTTTTCTCATGTGCAGCTGGAGCATATCATGTGTTTTAATTTGTGCCTGTTGCCTCTGGTGCTCTCAGTGGGCACTCTTGAGAAGAGCCTGGCTCCCTCATCTTCATTCCCTCCCAGCAGCTTTAGACAGATTGGTATAGATAGATAGATAAGACACCCCCACACACCCCCAGGCTTTCTCTTCTCCCCACGGAAGTGTACCAGCTTAAAAGCAGCAGGGAAGAGTCGGCTTCCTTGAGGCTCCTTGTTTTGCAGGTGACCTGGAGACGTGAGGTTCCCCTGCCAAGCTGGCCCAGGGAAGAGAGGCGGGGGGCTGGAGGGCACAGCTGGACTCCTGCTCCTGCGACAGCAGGGACTCGCTGGCCAGAAATGGCCCCGAGGACCCCGGCAAGGGGCTGTGCTCAGTGCTGCAGAGGAAGGCGAACCCCCCCGGGACCTGTGGCAATCTGCCCGGGGGAAAAAACTCCTTCCTGAGCCCAGCCCTGGTGGCCCGAGCAGGGTCCGGGGAGCTCCTGCGGGGGAGCGCGTTTGGGGTCGGCAGCCAGGGAGCTAGAGAGTGGTTTTATGAGTGTGAGTGAATTTGCTTTTGCAATGAGATGTGTACAGGCATTGCCAGGGCCTGGCTTTACTCTGGAAGTGACTGTTGTTAGCTGCTGCAGAATTGAAGAGACTGTGCTATGAACACCCCGCGAATTAGGCTGTCTCCAGACCTGAAGCTGCATTAAATCTCATGCCACACTAGTCTCCTTTTTCCTTTGGAGAAGTAGGATGAGTCTTTGAAATTCTGCTGCATGACTTTATTTTGGGTTGAATTGAAATGCAGTTGTTTCTTTAGCTTTCCTTATTAGCATTCTGCTGGAATAGTGTCAGATCCAGGAGGATTAACCTTCCTCCTTGTTTTGTTCTCTGTGTTGATTTTGGAGAGGAAGGTGTGTTGTCTGTCTTGTGGTGTTGTGTGGTGCTCAGAAGATGCTTGAAACGTTGCTCTTGTCTGTGACCAAGCTCTTTCCCTCAGTGTAATCCCTTTGGACAGCACTGCCAGTAGTGTGCGTATGTTTCTGAGCAGCCTGCAGGCGTTTGATCTCCTCATGGTAGAGAGAGCACTGCATTTGTTTGAGTTTGGCAGCTTGTCATCGCCCCTTGCTTTCTTCCATTCTTTCCACCCTCTTCTCCTCATCCCTGCTTCAGCGTCCCTTCCTGAATCGTACTTTTGTGTCCCTGCTGATTCATGAAGACTTCATGACCACAGCGTAAGTCTTGGGTGGGTGATATCTGTCCTTCTGCTGTGGCACGCTGTGTAACTCCTTTCATTAACTTGTTCCATATTAAGGAAGGAGAGGGCCTTTCTGAAGAGGAAGGAAAGTTCTCATCTCTGACCGAGTTCTGGCTGGAGCCCCTGACTGTGGAGGATATGAGAATGGCTGCCTGCCAGACCATATACCAGAGAATACTCGCATGCCGTAATTCCTTACACTCCACCCTATTTCCTTATTTCCAAGTGACACTTGTGCGACATTTGTTTACTTCTTAATGGGTTCAGCTTTTCTTTGAGACCTTCTCTCTCCCTGTGCATTTTATTGTTGACTGATACCTGGCAGCAAACAACTTTTGAGAAGCTGGCTTACAAAAGATGTAGTTAATAGTTGGGAACACAGTTTGATGCAGGCAGTCCATAACTCCCAGCATCACAGGGCCTAGCTCCAATGCTGTGAAGGCCCGTTCCTCTGCAGGTTTGCACTGTGGAGGGGATTGAGAGACACGTCCTGCCGGTTCCTTCTTTTAGTCCCTTGAGCAGAATGGCATTGCGATAGGCTGGAAGAGAGAGGTGCTGGTTTGAGGGCACCTTGTCAAAAACCCCAGTCCTAAAGGTTAGTGAGGATTGACTGAAAAGATCTGATCTCTCATCCTTTGTATCCTCAGACGCACAAAATACAAATGGGCATAAAATGGAAAAGAAACAGTCCTTGTGGAAGACTGGATGTTTTTTAAGAACAATAAACTGGGAATTCATCTGCCTGCAAAGTATTTTCTCAGTGCAATGGGAATGATGTTTTGTTGTTGTTTAAACTCTTACAAGGCATGTAGCTCTGTTGCTTTTTGGCTGGGGTGGGACTAACTCTCTCTGTTTCACAGCCGTCTGGATCTCGACACCACTGAAAGTGCTGTCAGGGAGTTAGAGGTAGGAGATGAAGCAGGTCCACGGGAGCTTAGCTGAACGTTAGGCTGAGCAAATGTTTGTTATGGGACGGAGGACGTTTTGTCAAATGCAGCATTTCAAGTGCGAGTAATGGGGAACTTCTCTGGAGAGTACGAGGGTGAAAAAAAGGACGTAAATGAAAAATGTCATCAACAGGCAGCATTAGCGTAAGCGAGTAATGCTTTTATCAGAAATACTTCAAAGAAGCTACTGACTGTTGAAATTGGACAAATGAAAACTCCTATTTGTGGAGCTAGTTGCACTCCGTGCCTTGCTGGTTCCTGTTCAGATTCGTTCTGCAGTAGCACTTTCCCGTGGTTTCGCTCTTGGCCCCAGACCTGACCCCTGCTTTGAACTTCTCAGGCTTGACTAGCTGTCAGACCCTCCTAGTTTTTCAGGAGCTGTGGCAGTACTGGTGAGCTAGCTTGGTAGCAGCTAATCTAATGCTCAATTGCACGTGCTTTCCTCATAGCTGTGGAAGCCAGGGGACGTTCTTTTAATGACGCCATTACTTTGTGGCCAAGCTTGGTGACAGCTGATGAGTTCTGTTGTTGTCATCTTCTTCCTGAGACAGAAGAAAGCCCCTGCCATTCCCGAGGAAATGAGACCAATATACTGCCTGCTTAAAAATGCTCCTGTTAGTTAAGTTTAAACAAATCTTCAGAGTACAGTAGTAGCATTGTAAATATTATTGAAGAAAATGTGCTGATCTTAACTGATACAGAAAATTATTGGTTAATTATTTTTTCTTTTTCACTTTTGAAAATACTGAAAGGTATTCCTAGAAAAAGTTTCCCATTTATAAAGCAGGAGTTTGTTGGGGCTGAATTACAGTTCCTTTGTAACTGAATTGGGTCAATATTCCGAAAAAGGGGAATATGTTTATTTTTGAAACAGGTCAATACTGCACGTGTTGTGCTGGCAAGGAGGAGGCTTCTTAAATGTAGAACTTCTTAAATTTAAAAGCACACCTCCACTCTCCGTAGTAATGCTTCCATGTTAATTCAGGGTTAAGATATTCATTCACTTCAATTTCTGTGAATCTGTTAGGGCAGCATGCTCTAAGGTGATGGGAGGGAGCGGGGGGAAGAAGGAGAGGAGGAAAAGCAAAATATCTGGAACCTGCTCTTCCATGACTCCTGCAAGCTGTAATTTTTTTTTTCCCAAGCCTGAAAACTGTACTTGACAGTGGAATTGTGGCTATTTGTTAATATTCTTCCTTCCTTTCTTGTTTTGGCCTCTCCAGGAAGCAATTCGAGTAATCCTTGGAAATCTTGATGATTTACATCCATTTTCTACAGACCCCTTCACTATCTTTCTGCGTACCCTTTCTTTCCTACTTGTAAAAGAAAAGGTCCAATGACTTGTATCTGTTGGGCATTGCTTAATTCGACATTCCTGCCTAGTAGTGCGCAGATCGTTAGCTGGAGTACGACTCCTTTGAGCTTTGCAGTTTTACACTAGCTGAAGATCCTCCTCAGTTGTTGCCTTCACCAGAGAACTGATGTATGTAAAAAGAATGTTTTGCAGTGTTTTCAGATGGACACCCCTGCGTTCCAAATCTGATTTAGCCAGAGAAAATGAACGTGTATATATAAAGTCCCAGGAAGCCCACGTAATGCGATTGCAAGGAAAGCTAGTGCGTTTTTTCAAAAGGTTAATAAAACGTAAAGCGCTCCTTACAGGCGCAGCAGCGTTGGCCCACTAGCAGAGAAGACCGCAGTAGTTTTCTTGTAAGGTACATTAGGATTAAATATTGTAGTTGCTGTAGTGTAAAAGGTTAAGAAGAAGTTACTCTCCTGAGGCTGTTGTTGCAGAGAAAAGTAAGTTAGTTGAAGGAGAAGCCTTTTCAGTCCTAAGGTGTGTCAGTTTGTGAATCGGATCAGGCCCTTTGGCATCATCACCTCTCGTGATTCCGAGTGCCCAGGAGTAACGAACACCCACGTGTTTCCGCCTCCAAGGCATTCCCTTCCAGTCTCGGCAGACTGCGTTATTGCCACCCCTGGTCCTAGCAGGCAAGAACGAGATCATCCTCTTTCTCTGTCAGAAGCTGGTAGGTATGAGAGCAACTTATTCCTGTTACTGCCAGGAAGAGAAAGTAGCCCAGAGCATCGTCAGACAGGAGGCACCCAAACAACCGAAGCCTCGTTGTTGGTTTGCTTCGCTAAAGCGCAGCCAGTTTTGCCTGCGTGCTTGAGGAGGGTTTGATTCACGAGCTTGTATTTCTAGAACTGGGAAGTCCATCCACCTGCTCAGCCAGCACCGGGCCCTGCGGAGAACTGCAAGCTCAGAGGCCTGGTGTGATGAGTTGTCCTGCAGTCTGTGTGTCGGGCTCCTCGCTGTAGCATACCTCTTAGTTAATCACCAGCTGTGGGAGTCCTTGAAGCCAAACGCAAACGAACAATTTCATCCCTTAAAGGAACTGATTGTGTCAGCGTTTCATCTAGGCAAATCTTGGGCTCCATCTCTGGTCCTCAGGATGTTAGTTTCTGCTAGCAAATGGAGTAAAAGTATTTATGTTACCTGTTTCTTCCTGAGATCAGAGGCACGTAAGGAGACTGCTGCCTGGCGTCACCCATTCTTGCATGCATGAGCTCGTAGGTGTGCGAACTGCACCCCCAGGAAGGAACGTCTGTATCTGTGGCGTTTGTCATGTCAATTATCTTTTGTCCTCCCATTTTGAACTGTGAAGTGAATGTAATGACGCTACTCCTGTGAATCCTAGTCCTTTTCAGTTTTAAAAATAATTTTTAAAAGAATTACTTTTTAGTTAGGAAAGCTGATGAGGTTTTATTCACAGGGTTGGGAGCGCCTGGCATGTTGTTTTTTGCAGGAAGATGTCAGGACTGAAGCCAGATACAGTTAAGGAAACACAATGCTATTAATACAAGCAACTGATGGGAGAGTGTCACCTGGATGAGTGTTTCTTGTAATGTGTTACGAGCGTTTTGTCACCAAGTTCACACTGACAGATTGTAAGGTGCTCCCTTCTGCATATACGTTCAGCGTGGTATGACTTTTGAAGCTTTACAAGAGGACTCCTGCTCCTTTGAAATGTTAGTGCTATGTTCTTAAGTCTTATCGTTGTTCTCGGATGTGAGTAAATGGGAGAGAGTATCGAAGATGAGATTCAAACATGAGAATGTCCACCTTGTGCCTTATCCCTGCATTTGCACAATGTATCTAGAACTCGGCTCTTTTCAGCATGACGTATCTTGTGGTAAGTCACTATGGTTATGTTTGGATAATGTCTGGAAACATCTACGATCTATGTCTTGCTTTTCCCTTTCCCTTCCTCCACTGTGTCTTTGAATTAGAGGGAGCAAAACTGCGTGCAGTATGGCTGTACCATGGATTTGAAATAGAGCATAGCAATGTGTTCTCTTTTGTCCTGTATTGCTTTTTGAAAATGTCTGGAATTTCTCTTTGCCTTTTCACCCACTGCTGACTCTTCAGCTAGTATTTTTATGAAGCAATGCCCAGTGGCTCCCAGCCTTCATTCTTGAATGTCAGTAGCTGGGCTGGAGCCAGCACATATATATATGGAACACGTGTTTTTCTTCCTTGTGCTTGACTACATTTGTTGACGCTGAATTTCACACTCTTTGTTTCTGTTTTCCTAAAGAAAGAATGCATTTGTTTTTCTAAATAATGATAGTAATAATGGTAATAATGTCTTTTGTATAATTAGCAAATGTTGTCACCTCCCTCGTGTCTCATTTTCCAGGTTTTCTGTGAATTCCCTGAAGAGCCTCAGGCCCCAGCTGAGACCTCTGTGGGACTCTGCATTGAACCTCCTCTGTTGTGAAAACTGAGGTTTTTTTCTTACTGTTTCCTGTTCTGATTATTGGTCCCTGGGAAAGGCTGCTGCTGGTCTTTCTTGTGAGCGCTTAGTAGATATTCTGGTCTCCCTTATCAAATGGACAAGTAGTCCAAAGCAATTGTCCCCATCCCACTGGCATGTGTTATTCACAGCCAGGAATTCTGAAAGAGCTGTATTTGCAGTTCTTCAGTTTCAAGATATCATATGGAAGTCCAGCATTGTTTCTAAGTCATTTATCTTGTTCTCAGGATGTGCGGTGCAATGCAAAAATGTACTATAAAGTTGGTTAAAGAAAGTGCAGTCACCAAATATTCACCAGCTTTTATAATACCTCTGTTACAGGTAAAGAAGTAAACAAGGGCAGTGATGAGCTTGTAAGTTGCATGTGTGGTTCTGTTTTGTGTGTTGTTGTGTTTTTTTTTTTAAAACAGTGATATTCCATGTAGTCTGGAGAAGCAGAAGATATATCTAGGCAATGCTGTAGTTGTCCTGTTTCTGGGTGTCAGTCAGGCAGTGTAAGGTGGGAGTGAATTCTCACCTAGAACCATGCAAGTTGAGGGAAACCTTCCTGTCAATTCCAGTGGACTTTGAATGAAGTCCTGCCTGAGGATGTGAGAGCCGTGCTGGCTTCAGTTAAATGTGTTTTCGGCAAGTCTGAGCTGAGCTGTCAAATGGTTTCTTCGCTGTGAGAGTCTGTATGAGGTCAATATTGCTGAATAATGAAGTAGTTTCCTAAGTGCTGTATGTGTCGAAAACAACCAAGTTAAGCTTCTTTGGAAAGTAGTTGTTTAGTGAGATCTCAGGGTGGGTATGTTTTCAATACAGGTAAGTGTCTGAAGATGGAGGGAATTAGTGAAGGTGTCCTGTCCAAATTCCCCCCGAGGAAATCCCGCTCTCTCTGCTAGCATTATGTTCCTGCTAATTATGTTCCTAGGCCCTCCTCTAAAAATGGAGCAAGTAGGATGTCCTGGGAAGCAGTAGTTCTTGTTTAAAACTGTTGAGCATAATTCTCTGGATGGCCTCTCAGTGCTTACCTTCTGTTTGAATAAGGCAGCTAATCTTTTATTCCCGAGACATTTTTTGTTTTTTTTTGTTGTATAAGCCTGGACAATGTTGCGAAACACGGATGTATATTAAGTCTGACTTTTGTTCTAAGATAGAAAAGTCAAAATCAAATTTTATCAATACCAAGTTTGCAATGTTTTGAAGGTCAAGAGAAGAAAAGAAGTGTCAGAAAGTGCTGCAGTGGAAGAAACAGTGAAGGGGAGAAGAGCGGAAGCCGGAGCGGAGGCCTCATGCCCACAGTCAGGTATGGGCAGGTCAGTTGACTACAAAATAGTCTTCCGGGGCACATATCGATGTTTTTGATGTCTCTTGCACCTTCCTCGTATTTCATTCCTGTGTAACCCTTTGGCCCATTTGTCGTCTTCCTTCTCTTCCATAGGTGACAGAATCTAAGCAACATTGCCCACGTTTGGGGAAAAGTTGTCGTGTGCTTTCAGGTTCCCATGCCGTTAACTACAGCTCTTCCCCTGTATTGGGTCTGGCTGAGATGGAGTTAATACTCCCCATGGCAGCCCTCATAGCACTGTGCTCTGCATCAGTAGCTAGAAAGGTGTTGATAGCACACCAGTGTTTTGGCTACAGCTGAGCAATGCTGGCACAGCATCAAGGCTGTCTCTCCAACATTTTTGCCCCCCCCCCCAATGGCAGGCTGGGGCAGGGCAAGATCTTGGGAGGGGACATAACCAGGACAGCTGACCTAAACCAACCAAACAGATATTCCATACCATATGACGTCAGCTCAGATATAAAAGCTAAGTAAAGGGAGACGGAAGAGGGGGGGCATTTTGTCTTCCGGAGCAACCACTACGCGTACTGAAGCCCTGCTTCCCGAGAAGTGGCTAGACATCGCCTGCTGATGGGAAGTAGAGAATAACATCATTTGTTTTTTTCTTTGCTTTCGCGCGCGCAACCTTTGCTATCACTTTATTAAACTGTCCTTATCTTGACCCACGAGCCTTTTGTTATATTTTCTCCCCCCCGTCCAGCTGAGGAGGGGGAGTGATAGAGCGGCTTTGGTGGGCACCTGGCATCCAACCAGGGTCAACCCACCACATCCCCTCTCACTCCTTTGTGTTAATGTTACCTGCAGAATCACAGCGGGATGAGAACTGGGCAGCTCAACAAAGCGCTGCACTGGCTTGCACACCTGAGGCAGGGATGACAAGGGAGGAACTGGGAAGAGTTTTCTAGCTGCCTCCCAGCCTGCTCCTCTGAGTTGGCTGATGACTGCTGCCTCTCGGCTTGAGGCAGAGATCTCTGTCTGTGGCTTTCACGGAACCATTGAGGTTTTCGGGACCTTTGATATCATCGAGTCCAAGCCCTCCTGCTCAAGCAGGGTCACCCAGAGCAGGTTGCCCAGGACGTGTCCCCTCAGGTTTTGAGTGGGCTACAAGGGTGGAGACACCACAACTTCTGTAGGCAACTGGTTGCAGTGCTCGACCACAGTTGCTGTCAGAAAGTTTTTTCTTGTGTTCAGCTTTAATTTCATGTTTTGTGGTTTGTGCCCTTTGCCTCTTGTCCTGCCAGAAGGTGCTGCTGAGGTGAGCCCGGTTCCCTCTTCTTCATTCCCTTCCATGAGGTGTACATTGATAAGAGCCCCCTGAGCCATCTCCAGGCTGAACAGTCCCAGCTCTACCAGCCTCTCCACATATGAAGAGTGCTCCAGTCCCTTCATCCTCTTTGTGGCCTTTTGCAGGGCTCACCCCAGTGAGTGCCAGTCTTGTCCTGGGGAGCCCAGTCTGGATGGAGCACACAGACTGGCCTCAGCAGCCCTGAGCAGAGGGGAAATGCTCCCCCCCAGGCCTTGCTTTCTCGTTCAGTGCTGTCTGTAGGTACATGCATAAATTTGCCTGCGGTGGGAGAGGAGTCCCCGCACCGGCAGCGCCCGTGGGCTCTGCTTTCTCCTCTCCAGGACGCGAAGCTTTTGCAGCTGCAGGTGGCGGCACGAGGAGCCTTGTCCTCTTGCCACCCCGTGGCTCTGTCAAAGGGGTTGCAGAGCTGGGGCTGTTTTCTTGCAATGGGGCTGATCGCACCCGATGTCCGCAGGTGGCTGAAGTTTGAGGAGGACGTGGAAGACGGCGGCGAGCGCTGGAGCAAGCCCTACGTTGGCACGCTGTCCTTGCACAGCCTCTCCGAGCTGAGGAGCTGCATCAGCAAGGGGTCGGTGCTGCTGGACATTTGTGCCAACAGCATCGAAGAGATTGCAGGTACCGTGGGCGCTGCATCCCTCCGGGAACAGCCGAGCTCAGCTCGCCACGGTGCTCTTCACTCCCAAATCAAACCCTGCCCCAATGGCACGTCCTTTTCCAGAAGTGCCACTGTGTTTTTCTCATGAGCTGTTTTTGGATGTAGACTGGGCGTGCAACATCGCACCGTTTTTTTATTCCAATACGGGGTCCTTTTGAAAGCAGTCTGTGGGGTTGGAGAAGCCACTAGAGAATATTCTGCAGCCAAAAAGGAGCGTGTGTCAGGGCTTAGCAGGCTGCTCTTAGAAATACGGAGTCTGCGTAAGAGCTGAACCTCCTTAAAGGAACTATTTCTTACAAGCTGTTTCCTCGCATTCTTTTTTTTACTTTTGCCTTAACATCCAGCTTTTAAGAGTTTTAAGGCAGAGTTTATCTGGCGATGACCAAGCAGTGTATTTCTGTGGGGAAGATACTTGAAGTTAATTGCAAAAGCCGCTTTGGAGAAGTTATCTTTGACTGGCGGCAGGTCTCCATTCAGCCCTTTCAAGGGCTGGAGAAGTCGGAGCCGTTCTTAGCACGTTTCTCCCTGGGCTCGGCAAATTGCACTCGATCAGCACGGGAAACTCTGGGAACGTCTGTGCTATAGATTGCTTATAATTTGGGTAAACGTGTAGAGTCAGAAAGGCCAGGTCGGGCAAGAAAATTGCGTTCTTTAGAATGGGAAATATTTATCTTAGCGGAATGATGAATAAGCACTTGGGTGATGTTTCTTAGCAAAAGAAAATTCTCGTTTTCGCTGCAAAGGCTGAACATTATTAAAAAGCCTTGCTATGCAAGGCTGAGCCGGCATTAGGGTACAGCCTGTGTGGCACAGCCTTCCCTGGGGGCTTTGGGGGTCGGGACTTGTTGGGGTTTCTGCTCTGATGGCTTTGTTTCCCTTTGCCAACCTCAGATATGATCCTGGCCCAGCAAGAACAGTCCACGGAGTTTGACGAGCACACGCGGGCGCGAGTTCGAGAAGTCCTTTTGAGGAAGCACCACCATCAGAACGAGAAGACAACCACCCTTCTCCCCGCTGTCTGCTCGTTTGCTGATGTGAGCAAGAGGCAGTCAGACCTGCACCTCCTCTACAAGCCAGGTGAGGGTTTCTGCAGGGCTGTGGCCCCATTAGACTTGTCCGGGCAAAGGAGAAGCGTCCCAGTTGCTCCTTGTCCATCTTTCTGAGTGTCTTTCTTTTTCCTACCAGCCCAAACAATCACCCCTTGTCCTTCTCCCACCGCTGCGGAAGCTAAAGATGGGGTGAACCCTGAGAGCGGAGCAATGGATTTAAGCAAGGTGAGACACTCGTAGCTTTCTTACGCCTTTAGGGCCAGATTTGCTCTTGCAAACTTGGCTGCAGAGTGTGCTGCAGAGTGCTGTGGGCTTTGCTTTTGGGGTAATTGCCTGAAAATCGCTTGTCGTGCCCAGGCGGAGCTGCACTTCATGAAGAAAATCCCCACCGGGGCTGAAGCATCCAACGTGCTCGTAGGAGAGCTGGATTTCCTTCACCAGCCCATCGTGGCATTTGTCCGCCTGAGCCCGGCTGTCCTCCTCTCAGGCATGACGGAAGTTCCCATCCCAACAAGGTGCGAATGAGAAGCGCAAATTTTTTCCGTAAAAAAGACACCCAACCAAACATCAAGTTGCAGGCATCAGTTTGGTGTCCCAAGGGAACAAGGCTAGTGGGAGGGGGAGCAAGCGCGTTTCCCCCACCCACATCTCCTCGCCTTCGTTTCTCCATTCCCTGCTGTAGCTTTTAAACCCATTGGCCAATTGTAATGAAAGTTGGCCCCCAAATTAAATTTGCCGTCGGTTTTGAAGAATTTCAAATTCATCGCGGCGTCGCTGAGCCTACGTGTCCCGTCTTGAGCCACGCTCTGGGCTGGGAGCTGCCAGGGCTTTCCTTGGGTGCTCTTGGAGCAAGGACACCTTCTTCTCTCTCTCATTTTGTTTTTCTTGCCCAGGTTCCTGTTTGTTTTGCTTGGACCAGAAGGAAAAGCCCATCAGTACCATGAGATCGGCAGGTCCATGGCCACTATCATGACGGATGAGGTGCGACAAGATGAGATAGCTCCGGGTCATTTTTGCCTTTCTTCAGCTCTCCCTGTCTCTGAAGTAGTGAGGAAGAGGATTTGCTGTCCCAGCTGCCCGCAGCTCTCCAAATAGCCCAGCCCTCTTTCTCACCCCAAAGCAAACACGCAGCTTTGCATCACCCCACATCCTGGAGGCTGAAATCCCACCCGGGGTGCATCCTGCACCTCATCCTTCTCGCCGGGTTCCCCAGCACGCTGTCCCCAGTGGTGGCATTGCCAGGGCCAGTAAAACTTCTCTTGCTCTTTAAGCAGAAGGGTATGGTGTGCCATGGGGGACGGGGGCCTCGTGGGGGAGATGATTACAAATGCCCCGATGCACAGATTTTTCCTTTTGGGGGAATATTTCCTGCCCTTTCCAGCAGGAAATTTTGGGGAGAAAGCCTTGCGTTTAGCCAAGAGCTTATTGCACTGGTTAGGACATCCGAGCTGGGTTGTCCTCTCACCAGGTTGTCTTCTATTGGCAGGTTTTCCGTGACGTTGCCTATAAAGCCGAGAACGGGGCTGACCTCATGGCTGGCATCGACGAGTTTCTGGATCAGGTCACGGTCTTGCCGCCAGGAGAGTGGGATCCATCGATCCGAATCGAGCCCCCGAAAAACGTCCCTTCGCAGGTGGGAGGCGCGAGGGGGACGGGCAGGACGGCTGGGGATGCTGTTCAGGGGCCCAAATTCACAAGGTCCCACTCTGACACAGTCACAGAGCCAGACCAGACGCAAAACAAGCCAGTGGTTACAAGTCCATAGCTTTATCTTACTTCCATTTTAACAGGAAAAAAGGAAGATGCCAGGAGCTCTTGATGACAGTGCTTCTCACAGCATGCTGGAGAAACACAGTGGCCCTGAACTGCAGCGGACGGGAAGGTGGGAGCTTTAACAGTTTGGGTTTTTTTCTTCTGTTTGCCTCTCAAATCTGAGCAGGCACCTTCCCTTCTAGCAGGTCTTTGGGGTTAGCTGGTTCAGTGAAGGGGCTCCACATTGCCAGCTTGGTCCCCTGGGCTGGGCAGGGGGGAGATCTGGGCGGCTGGGCTCAGCCCCAGCCATCACCATTGCATGCAGGTTTCCTTGATTTGGGATGAAGGAGGGTGCTTCTTTTTAGCCACGAAAGTTACTCTGTGCTTGTGATTGCCCTTCTGCAGCAAAGCAAAGTCAACGTGTTCCTCCAAGAGAACAGACTCTCTTCTTTTTCCTTCCTGCAGGCTCTTTGGAGGTTTGAGCCTGGATGTGAAGCGGAAAGCCCCGTGGTTCTGGAGCGACTTCCGGGATGGTCTGAGCCTGCAGTGCCTGGCGTCCTTCCTCTTCCTCTACTGTGCCTGCATGTCCCCTGTCATCACCTTTGGGGGACTGCTGGGGGAGGCGACCAATGGCCACATAGTGAGCACCTCTCTCTGTTGGGGGGCATGGGGGAGGATCAAACTCAGGCCAAAGTCCTTGCTGCAGTGAATTGGCTTTGGTTTTTGTTTCTCCCTAACGCTTTATTTACTCACGGCTGCCTCTCTTCCCCGGACAGAGTGCCATGGAGTCGCTGCTGGGCGCGTCCATGGCCGGCGTGGTGTATTGCCTCTTTGCCGGCCAACCTCTCACCATCCTCGGCAGCACCGGACCCGTCCTCGTGTTTGAGAAGATCCTCTACAAGTTCTGCAAGTAAGGCTGGCTGCCGCAGCTGGGTGCTGTGAGAGCCTTCAGAAGGGGGCAGTGATGGAGAAAAGATGCTTTTCTTTTCTTTTTCTTAGGGGTAGTTGCTAGATTTTAGTGACAGTCCTTTTGTTGCGATGGCTTTGGTGGGAGATAAACCACCCTTGTTGCCATAAGGTTTATTATTAAGCCCCAGCTTGCTGGCAGCAGGTGACTGGGTGCAAACCCAGCTGGTTTCAGTGTTAGGGCGTCAGGGTGATGTGGGAGAACACCACCTGGCCCAAGAGGGACCTGACCTCAAGCAGCCTCCAAGGTGTTAACACAAGATCCTTGTTAAACAGTGGTAACTAAATAATTGGCCTCTCCTCCTGTGGGTCTACCCCCTGCACCACAGCCCCGAGGCTCTCTGTAGTAGTACGTGGAAACTGCATTTCCCATCCGCAGCCTTGACACGCTCCAAAATTGCTCCCCGCTTTCCCCGAAGGCAGGCATGGCTCAGGGCCTCTTGCTGGCCTTTCCAGCCTTTGTTTCATTTTGCTTTCCCAGGGAGTACACGCTCTCCTATCTGTCTCTGCGGGCGTGCATTGGGCTGTGGACCGCCTTCTTGTGCATAGTGCTGGTGGCCACCGACGCCAGCTGTTTGGTGTGCTACGTCACCCGCTTCACGGAAGAAGCCTTTGCCTCCCTCATCTGCATCATCTTCATCTACGAGGCTCTGGAGAAGCTGAGTCACCTGCGAGACACCTACCCTGTGCACATGCACAGCAAGCTGGACTTCCTCACCAGCTACTAGTGGGTTTTTTTTCCCCCTGAGAAAGCTGCTGCCCCTTGGCAGGAGCTCCGGGCTGCACCTCCATCGCCTTTCCCTTACCCCTGTCTTGGCTTCTCTCCTGCCAGCTGTAAGTGTGAGGCACCGACCCATCCCAGCAATGAAACGCTGCGTTTCTGGGCGAGCAACAAGATCAACGTGTCTGGCATCGCCTGGGAAAACCTCACGGTGACCGTAAGTGCCCCGAGCCACTGCTTCCTCGCGCCGCGGCCATGGGGTCCAGGGGCATTTGCATGGTGCAGAAGTCAGAGCCCTTCAGGGAATGATGGGCTTCAAACTGTGCTAGTGCTGCTCGGAAAAGTCCTTGCTTAAATCTAGCGTGTGGTTTTAACCCACTTGGTCCTGGGGAGGAGAGTCCACCTTGTCCCAGTCTACCTGGTCCCCAACGTTGTGGGTAGCAAGCGTCCCCCTCAGGCCTGTTGCAGGACAGTATTTCTGACTGGGAGGAAGGTTAAGTAGTGGGTGGTTTGATTATTGTAGAAGTTGTAGGACTTAAGTTCATGCTTGAAAGATAGTAATTGGTCTCCTTAATGGGTTCCTAGTAACTCCAGGCCTTGCTTTCTCGTTCAGTGCTGTCTGTAGGTACATGCATAAATTTGCATGTCTGAGCAGCCTCTCAGGCTGTTGTTGCTGGAAGCAGAGCCCGGGCCTAGGGCGGCAGGCTCTTATGGTGGCCTTCATGCCCTCTTGGCCAGGTTCTGCGAGCCCTCCCCTGGGACGGGACGATTTGTCTCTTCTCCTCCTTTCCTACCATGGTTGTCTTTAGCCCTCCTTCCCTCTTCCCTCTCTCTCTATCCCCAAGAGTTTCCAGTGTTTCCTCTTCCCTCTGGTGTCTTCTCTAGCCACGATTGCTCAAATGGCAGGCAGAGGACGTGCCGAGGGTGTGTGGTATGGTGTCCCCTCACATCTCATTTCTCCGCTCTGTAGTTCGATGTGTCACTTGTTCAGCTGCTGCTGCTGCTCATTAAATATAATGAGCAGGAGCTCATATAATAAATTAAATATCATTGGCAGGAGCAGTTACAGGGTCGTGGATCTTGGACCAAGATCCTCAAAACCCCCTAGCTATGCGAGGTTTCCCTGCCGCACGTGCACTGCCTTTGTGTCCTGACGCTCTGTTTCTCCAGGAATGTCGGTATTTGCGTGGGGAGTTTCAAGGACCTGCCTGTGGACGCGACGGCCCCTACACGCCTGACGTGTTCCTCTGGTGCTGCATCCTCTTCTTCGCCACCTTTGCCCTGTCAAGCTTCTTGAAGAAGTTTAAAACCAGCCACTACTTTCCAACCAGAGTAAGCAGAAGATGGTGGCCAGCGTCCATCTCCACACTCGTTTCCCAAAATGGCTTTCCTGGAGCACTAAGCAGTATTTGCCCCGCCTTGGTCAAGCTGGGAAACGTTGGCCTTTGCAGGCCAAGCTCTCCAAGAGCTTGGATGTCCCGCACTCATTTCCATGAGTGCAAAATCATCGTAGCATTTCCCACCTGCCTCATGACCTGCCCCAGACTGAACATTTTTGGGGTTTGATTTTTTTGATTTTTTTTTTTTCCTCCTCAGGTAGTAGGAAGTCAGGTTTCCCAAAGTTTTGGGGTTTTTTTTCCTTACCTTCTGTGCATTATGTGCTCGAGCGGAAAGTAGAGTCAAATGAGGAGCTTCCTTTTGAGGACTAAAGGATGCCTCGGTGCCTTGTTGCCATTGTAGCTGTGAGTGTAGCTGTAGTGGCAGGCATCTGTTTTCTTATTTTTAATATTATTATTATTATTTTTAGGTTTTGACTTAAACCAACCCTTGTCCGCCTAATTAAGCTTTTTTTATTGTCTGACACCAGATCTCACAGGGACAAACACAGCAACAGTATCTAAGCAAGGGATCAGGCTGCACGTGCTCAGAGGGGTGGTGGGATTTGGTTAACCAGCCTTAATGTTGTGGATGTCTGCAACTCTTGCATCTCACGTTACGGCCCTGTTTGCCATGCCCCTTTCACCTCTGGTTCCTTGCCCCAGGTACGGTCCACAGTGAGCGACTTTGCTGTTTTCCTCACCATCGTCATCATGGTGCTCCTTGACTTTGTGGTTGGGATCCCATCGCCGAAGCTCCAGGTCCCCCATGCGTTCCAGGTAATGGGGTGTTTTGGCAGGTGGGGGTGCCACAAGGTGATGCCGGGGCAGGGCAGGGCTGAGTCTGGAGGAGATGCTGGTGGTGTGACCATCTCCTCTTCCACCTCCAAGTGCCTTGCTTCCTCCTGGAAAGGAGAAGATGGCCCCAAAACTAGATACCTACAGGAGAAGTATCTAGAGGTGCTTGCAAAGAGGAGACTGGCACTGCTGAAGCCCACGGGAGAGGGGGACATGAAGCCAGGGCTGGGAGGTGCTCTGACACAGGGAGGGAGGGGAAAATGAAAGCCAGTGGAGTGCCTGGGCTGGGAGACGATGCTGATGTGTGGGCTTTGTTGCAGCCTACCAGAGACGACCGCGGGTGGTTCATCAACCCCATAGGACCCAACCCTTGGTGGACGGTGTTGGCTGCGCTCGTCCCAGCTCTGCTCTGCACCATCTTGATATTCATGGACCAGCAGATCAGTGCCGTTATTGTGAACAGGAAGGAGCACAAGCTGAAGGTAAGGGCCTGTGAGAGATGACCCCAGCCCCAGCCCCTTCTGGGCCGCAGGTCTGGGGAGAAGCTCTTATTCCCGATGCTTTCTGAAGGCATTGGTTTGGGACAAGGTCAGGCTGCGTGGCAGGGTGCTCTCCTGGATTAACGATGATGCAGGGAGCAAGTGACAGGGCAGTTCAGATGAGCAACCTTTTGGAGGAGCAAATTAATCTTGGAGCAATATAGAAGCGCGTTTTTGTTTTAAAATGGCGGCAGCAGCAGCAGGTGCGGGGAATGAATTGTTTTGATGCGCTGCCAGGGATAACTCAGAGTCACACCTTCCTTGCAAGTGGTAGAATTTTCTTTGTGAGTGAAAAAAATGGTTGGGTGGTTTTGGGTTGTGGGGTTCTTTTTTTGGAGAAGTATGTATCGCACAAGCTCCCCATATCCCTTGTGTCTGAACTCCTGCCAGATTTTCACGCCAGGTGCTTGTGCAAAGCCTGCATACACCCTTACTCGTTTCCATTTCTTGTTTTAAATTCTGAAGAAGTTGACTTGTGCTCGAGCAGGGTTTGAGTCTGACTTGCGACGTTCTCCTTGCTCTTGTGCTATGGGATGCTCTGTTTCTTGTTTTCCTGCCTGCAGAAAGGATGCGGGTACCACCTGGACCTTTTCGTGGTGGCCGTGATGCTCGGGGTGTGCTCTGTGATGGGGCTGCCCTGGTTTGTGGCTGCGACCGTCCTGTCCATCACCCACGTGAATAGCCTCAAAGTAGAGTCTGACTGCTCAGCTCCAGGAGAACAACCCAAGTTTCTGGGGATACGAGAGCAGAGAGTCACTGGCTTGCTGATCTTTGTGCTCATGGGCTGCTCCGTCTTCTTCACTTCCGTGTTAAAGGTGAGAGGAAAATGCAAACCACCCAACAACCGCGAGCTTGTTGGAGGTTACCGAAAAACAGTCCCCTCTCTGCAGGCCTGAGTAGTTAGTTGTGGAGCGGAGGAGGAGGAGGTGATCCCAACCCTTGGGGCTTGACCCACGGTGGGAACCAGCCTCCGTTAGGCTTTGCAGCCCTTCAGGCCCCCGTTTGGTGTGCTCGAGGCGAGCGAGCAACGCAACTGCTTGAATTTTCGGGTGCCTTTCAGGCCCGCCCATGTTTATGGGTTACAGTTGAGCATATTCAGACCAGCACATCTGCTCTCTTTCAAACAGGCAGCCCGTTACTGGCTGCAATTTGCTCCCCAAACGCCCCGGAGCAGCCGTTCCCAGGAGCTAAACAGACTGAGGTCATCCCCGTGGGCTTCCTTGCACGTTCCTCCCACAAAGTAATCTCGTCTCTAGGCTAAAAGGAGGCCTGTGGCCTTTGCCTGTTGCCCCAAGAATAGGCAGAAGTGTTTTTCTACCGCCACAGAATGCGGCATAGGGTAGCACGGGTGAAATCGCCTATTTTCCTCCAACCTTTCTGGAAAATAGGATTATTCTGAGGAGAGGTAACTCCCAAGTTCAGCCTAAAGCAGAGCCTTAGCTCACTCGTGCGCACAAAATCTTTAATGGTTAAAATCTGACCCATCTCTAAGCCTGAACGGAAGCTGGAAAGCTTCAAGCAATTTTAGGCAGTGCCTGCGGAAGAGGGTGGTAATACTGAAAATGCAATATAGAAAAAGAAACGATTGCATTCTTTTTTTTTTTTTTTCTTTTTCCCCCCAGTTTATACCAATGCCTGTGCTTTATGGTGTCTTTCTCTACATGGGTGTGTCGTCGCTCAGAGGAATTCAGGTACGGACTCTTTTACAGCGTGCAGCATGTCGGCTCCCTGGTATTTTGTCTCCGTAGCAGCAGGGAAAAAAGCAGTGGCATGGGAAGAACTTCTCGCAGAGCAAGCAATGAAACTCTTTTGTGTAAGAAAAAGATTGGTGGAGGCACAGGAGGTATATAGGGCTGGGAGGACCAGGCAAGTTCAGCGCTCTCTGTTTCAGGGTTTAGGGCCGGTCAGTGTTTGGTTACGTGAAAGCGGGGGAATTCAGTGCAAAGGGAAGGCAGTTTCTACCACTGGTGGAAATCCTCGCTGGGGGATTCAGTGGGCCAAGAAATGCTAATAATGGAATGGCATGGAATAGTTGCCGTTTGGTGGGCAGCTCTCAGGGGCAAGCCGGTTGATAGATGGAGCGAAGGGAAAACGGGTGCTGCTCCCAGGAGGAACGCGGTGGGATCCAGGATTTCTGACGGCAAGCGAGATGCTGCAAACTGCCTCCACGTCTCGAGAGGGCCAGAAACTTGCCGCAGTCCCAAGGTGGCAACCTTTCCCTTTTATTTTGCAGTTCTTTGATCGCTTGAAGCTGTTTTGGATGCCGGCGAAACACCAGCCGGATTTCATCTACCTGCGGCACGTGCCCTTGCGAAAGGTGCATTTGTTCACGGTGATCCAGCTGACCTGCCTCGTCCTGCTCTGGACCATCAAGGTGTCCCGTGCCGCCATCATCTTTCCCATGATGGTAAGAGCTGCCGCCGCTCGGCAGCGGGGTGTTTGCAGCGTTGGAGCGAGAGGTGGCATCGTCTCTGAGCTCACCGCATCTTCCCTCTTATTCGTGAAGGTTTTGGCTCTCGTCTTTGTCCGGAAAGCGATGGATTTCTGCTTCTCAAAGCGAGAGCTCGGCTTTCTGGATGACCTTATGCCAGAAAGGAAGAAGAAGTTGGACGATGCCAGAAATGAAGCCGGAGAAGAAGAAGAGGTAAGGCTTGCTGGGTCCTCGGGGCTGGACATCTCCGTCGGGCTGTGAGATTGCCTGTTTCTCTTACAGCTTGTCTGGAAACGTTGGGGGAAGATCAGCACTCAGTCGAAATAGATCCCAATAGCCTGGATCCCACGTTGTAACCTTTGTTTCCTCAAGTAGCAGTGAGCTGAACAGTTGAATACAGGTGTAATTTTTAAAACGAGTTGTTTTTCACAAAGGTCATTATGATGATTATTATTATTAGATGGTGATGCTGCTGCTGCTGCTGCTGGCAAGATTTGCTCATAATCGTGTTTTGAACACACAATCCCCCTGCCCCGAAATCTTTGGAGTGAACGGTTTCTCCCCTGCTGCACTAATACCTATAGCTGCCAAGGGGCAGAAGGGGAGGGCAGACTGCTAAGTTTGTGCTGGGCATTCAGCTTATCTCCACTTTGACCAAAGACAGAGAACGTGATTTGTCCCTTTTTAACATCAGGAGTCCAGGAGGGCGATGGAAGCTGCTGCTGCTGCAAGTTCAGTTCAGCTGAACGTGGGGAAGACCAGTGACGTGGATATCCCAAAGCAAGGCAGTGACAGGTAAAGCCCCACCAAGCGCCAGGACCCCCGGCAAGATTAGCTTGAAGGTGTTTGGCAGAGTTTTCTCCACTTGCCTCTTTGTGGGGCATCCCACAGAAACCAGCAGGCAGCTTGGTGGGAAAATCAAATTCGGGGGCAGGGCTGCAGGAGGTGATCGCAGGGCTCTGACCCCAAGCAGAGTGGCTGCAGCACTCGCGTTTGACCCCCAAAGCTTGCATCATCAGTGCCTTTACGGTAGCTGGAGATCCTCATGCTTACACATGCGGAGTTGCAGGCGTGATCTGTACCAGCAGTGGCTTAGGAACCCGGACCGGGGCTAAACCCCAGCAAGAGCCTTTGCACAGAGCTGTTGCTCTGCGGCTCCCCGGCTTGCCTCCCAAAACTCCTCATCCAGCAAAACCTCCCACGCTTATGCGGAGCTTTGATTCTCGGGGCTCCGCTGTTCCTCTTGCTGATGCTAATGCCCTTGGTGGCATCAGTTCCCATAATCACGGATTGCTATGTAAAATATTTATTGCAGGACTGATCCTTCTGAGATTATTATCCTGGATGAAATGTCACAAACGACCGTATGGAAGGCTCTCACTTTGAAGACAGAAACCCTTTGAATCCAGGGAGGAAAAAGGTAAAGGATTGCACGTGAACGTGACCGTGCTCCTCTGCAAGCGACGGCGCACGCCTACGCTTTTCCCACGCTTTGGCCGGCAAGGCTGAGCAAACGGCCTGTCCCTGGGAACAGGCAGTGAGGACCGTGGCATGCAAACCAGCTCCTCTCTGCTGGGGTGGTCCCCCGAACAGGGCTGAATCAGCAGCAGCTGGCAGGTCTTCCACTGATGATGCTCTCCCTCTTTTTCTCTTCCCTTCGCCTTTCCCCACTCCCGCTTTTCACGTTTAGGAATCTTGACTTTGAAGGAGAGGAGTGAGAGCGTGACTTGGGGATGTGCCAACGGAGACGGAGGGAGAAAGCGCTTTGTTTCAGTTGGAGGATTCCCATTAAAGCCATGCAGACGTTTTCAGTTATCCTTGGTGTGCTTCAGGCATTCAGTA
Organism: Haliaeetus albicilla; assembly: GCF_947461875.1. Classification (NCBI taxonomy): domain Eukaryota; kingdom Metazoa; phylum Chordata; class Aves; order Accipitriformes; family Accipitridae; genus Haliaeetus; species Haliaeetus albicilla. The sequence continues at coordinate 231,200 of NW_027212460.1, read as the reverse complement.
TCTCTAGACCAGCAAGCTGAGGTGAACGTCACAGTCAATGGGAGTTTGGTGGTGTTAAGTCTGCGTGCGTACGTGCATGTGGGGGTGTGGGTTTGTAGTGGTAGAGGGACTGCTACTGCTTTATCATTCAGTGCTGCTCTTTTAATACCTAATTCCTCTTCTTTTTTTTTTTCTCTTTTTTCCAAATGTAAACTGGGAACGTCCAAAATAATTTTCTGTTATATTTGATGCATTCTCCACTTTCTTCTTCATCACGACCGGGTTTTTGTTCTGGTTTGGGGTCCTGGCTTTAATTCACTCTTATGTCTCTTACTGGTACGAGAGGGATGCCCTCTGTGGCAGGGCAGCATAGAGAGCGTCTGAGCAGTTGGCCTAAGGTGAAAGAAAAGCATTTGCTCCCTGCGCTCCAGTTTTACCTCTCTTGGTTTGGTTTGGTTTGGTTTCTTTTTTTTTTTGCTTTGGCTCTGCCATCAGCCTGGAAGCTGCAAAATGCAGAACTGCCACCTTCTTGTCCCCTGGCTGTAAACTGCATCTAAGGGAGCACTTCAGGTATTTGATTTTGAATACACCGTATGGTCACAGGAGTGGCCAGATGAGACCTGGGGCTCTGTGTCCCTGGGCTGCCCCCTCTGTTGTTCCTCCACTTCCCTTCTGTATTGGGTCTGGCTGAGTTGGAGTTCCTTTACCCCACAGCAGCCCTCGTAGTGCTGTGCTCTGTACTGGTAGCTAGAAAGCTGTTGATAACACAGCAGTGTTTTGGCCATGGCTGAGCAGTGCTGGCACAGCATCGAGGCTGTCTCTCTAACATTCCCCCCCTCCCCAGTAGGCGGGGGGTGGGCAAGATCTTGGGAGGCGAGGTAGCCAGGAAGAAGGCGTACAGGCAGCAAGAAGAGGCATCTAGGTAGCAAGTAAATCTTAGGTCCCTTCAGACGCTGGGGACCCTGCGTTCATGCAGCATTGGGCAGACCCCAGATGGATTTTCCCTTGGCACACTGTACAGATCCTGCCTGTGGAGAAGTTCCTCCTTTTGGTCATTCACGGTGTTATACAACTTTTCTTAGAAGAAAACAACTCTATGCGTAAAGGATGTTCACGCGCGGACTTCTTGCTGTACTTTAGATAACGGCAGGGCCGCGCAGGTGGCGTAATCGCTGGTACCAAGCAGGAGCTGCCTGGAGGCTCCTCTGTTACAGTCAACCAGCTCCGTTTATCCTGCGGCCAAGGGACATGTGTAGGGACACAGCCTGAAGGCCACGCTGTAGGTACAGCGCGGCACAGACCTGCACCCGCTCAGGTTAACTGTTAGGTGGATCCCTAACTCCTGGAGGTACAGTGATCTCCCAGTCAGGATCTCTGCACCAGGCTGTTAAACTGCACGGTAACTCGGGAAGCAGAGAAGGTCCAGATCTGGAGGGGATGGTTAAGCACAGGGCCTCACGTTGAACCTCCTCCTCTAAGCTTGTCCTGTGCTTACAGGGTTCTCGAGCCTCTCGGGCATCTCCCAGACTGGCCGGTTACTCCCAGCTCCCTCGTTCCTGCCTTCCCCTCCCTGCCTGCCTGCTCCACCTTGGCCCCTGCAGCAGCACTCGGCTGAGCACCCTCCGTTGCTCCTGGGGAAAGAGCGTCCTCCTTGCTCTCCGTGGCGTTCCCCCAGCACACGGTGCTGTAGCAAGGACAAGGCAGTCAGAGACAGACACAGCCTGTTGAGCAGAGCGTCCTGCACGCAGTGCTTCCGATAGAGCAGCTCAGGAGCAAGGAGGTGAGCTGGGTGTGCTGCCTCTCACAAAGAGCATTTTACATCGGCGACCTTCCCCGCTGGACCCTCTGCAGCCTCTCTTTTTCCCGGCGTTGTAGGTGTTAGGTTGTGTGGTTGAAGGTTCATCTCCACAAACACAGAGGAGGACAAAGGAGCAATGGCAGGCAGGGGAACCCCAGTGACCTAGGCAGAGGCAAGGGAGCACCCTGCTGTGGCTTTTGCCAGGGCTGTCGCAGGAGAGGGATCGCCCACATTGCCTGGGTATGAGGCTCACCAGACAAGTATTGACTCTCCCTTGCTCAGGTCACAGACTGACGGGGGGGATGCGCTTCTGTGGCCATGCCCTGCCTCTGAAGCCCGGCCGTAGACAAAAAACTGGCTCAAACTGTGAAGGTTACCAGGCAAGACGTGACGGGGTGCACGTGTGTGGCAAGGTCTGTGCGTGTGAATGTCTGAAACTGAATTCTGAGCTGTCAAGCAGAAGCCTGCTTCTTGCTACACGCAGCCAGCGTGGGCTGGTTGTAAATTTGGGTAACACCTGGAATAAGCAAAAGTGGCATGTCCCGAGTCCTACAGTTAATACAGAGCTAGGAGCCAGAAGCCTTAATTCGGAGGCTGATCAGGCCTCGTACTGCTCACATAGACAACTTAGATTGGGAAAAGTGGGGGCGTGGGGTTCCAGAAAGAAGAGGTGGTGGCAAAAAGAAGGGTTCCCAGCAAGAAGAAGGGATCTTGAAGAGAAGAAAGGGACCCAGGAAGGAAAAGGTGAAGATCCTGGCTGGAGGAAATATCCTGGAAGTGGCGGAAGATCTTGGAGACCAGAGAGCCGCGTGGAGACAAGTGCCAGGGGATGCCCAGGGACCTTGACCAGCACCCTGCGAAACTGGTAACGGCGAGCAGCTGCACAGCAGGAACCAAGGTGACGTTCTGCCTGACCTTCCCGGGCCTGCAGTAGCCTCCCTGCTGGGAAGGGGAGTTGGATCAAGCAACTGCAGGATTCAATAGGAATGCATTTCACGAAGGTAAAGAGGACACAGCAGTGGCTTGGAAACGCTGGTTGGTTTAATGGTAAAACTGGAATTATTCTGTGAACTGTGCATTCCTTTTAATATGGACTTAACTTCAAAGCAGCTATTTTAAATTGTTCTGACTTCACCTTAATCGACACCTGCAATCTTCATCATCTTATCTTCTCCAACAGCGACACCACACCCTGCCCCTCCCCACCCCCTGCAAAAAAAACCCAAACCCAACCCAGGAAAAGAAGGACTTCAAGGGCAAGCTAGGCAGCAAAGTTGTGCGAGATTGGTCAAACTGCTCAAAGTTTGCAGAGAGATTGGAGCTTGCAATTCAGATGTGCGTCGCTCAGCATGGGGAGGGTGGTACGCACCTTTCACTGGAGTCAGAGGGAAAAACAGGGAGAAGGGAGCTGCAGCGTAAAGAGTAAAGAAGGACACAACGTTCTTAGGAAAACTCTCCTTTTTGTTTCCTTTTCCTTGCTCCTTCGCTTCCAGAACTCCGTGGTCGCAGTTTGTGCTGCCTCACCTCCAGCACAGCGTGCAGAATGAAACGACTGTCACAGAATTCGTCCTCCTGGGGTTCTGCAGCACCCCAGCCCTGCAGCGCTGCCTCTTTGGCCTTTTCTCTGCCCTCTGCTCTGCCACTCTGATGGGAAACGCACTTGTCTTTCTGCTTATCTGCCTGGACTACTGCCTCCACAGCCCCATGTACTTCTTCCTCTGCCACTTCTCCATCGGGGACATCTGCTACACCTCCAGCAATGTCCCCCGTATGCTAAGGAGCCTCCTTGGACAAGGCAGAACCCTCTCCGTTGCTGGGTGTGGGGCACAGATCCATCTTTATTTAATCTTTGCACTTACAGCGTGCGTGCTGCTGGCCGTGATGTCTCATGTTCGCTACGTGGCAATCTGCCGCCCCCCGCGCTATGCCCTCATCATGATCTGGAGGCTGCGCCTCACCCTTGCCACAGTTTTGTGGGCTTTGGCGTTCGTATTTGGTACACTGCAAGCCTCTCTGGCTTTACACCTGCCTTTCTGCGGCCCCTGCGAGGTTGTCCACTTCTCCTGTGAAGTTCTTGCTGTCTTAAAGCTGGCCTGCACTGCCGCTCCTGCCAATAAAGTCCCGATCTTTGCTATTTGTGTGTGCTTCTTCCTCTTGCCTTTAGCCTTAATCCTGATTTCCTCCCTGGACACCCCGGCCACCGATCTGCGCATCCGCTCTGTGCCAGGATGGCACGAAACCTTGTCCACGTGTGGCTCCCACCCGACCGTGGTGGGTGTCTTTTATGGAAACGCCATCTTCATGTACGCGGGGCCCGGGAGCGGTAACTCCTCTGGGAGGGAGAAAGTTCTTTCCCTTTTCTGCAGTCTCGTCAGCCCCAGTTTGAACCCCGTCATTTACAGTCGGAGGAACAAGCAGGTGAAGGAAGCCTTGCTGAAGCTTCAGAGAAGGAAGAGGGTCTTTCATTCCGTCTAGCTGGTGCTCTAGGCTTTCACCTGTCTCCTGTCTTTCTGCTCTTTCTTCTTGAGCTCTTGGGGTATTTCTCATGGAATGTTAAGTGGTTAAAACGTAACACAAGACATGGTTATTCAAATGCATTTGTCTCTTGTTTCTCTGTGCAGTCTGATGAATATCATGACACAAAATGACTCATTGTTATTCCTTGTATTGCAGATAACTAATTCTTGTTCCTCAGATGCAGCCGTCCTAGACGGGTAGTACGTTCCACCGGAACCAGGTGGAGAAAGCAGTCTTCTCGGTTCTAGCTAGCAGTCAGGATAAACTACTGTGTAGCAGGGTTTTTTTCTGAATCTACCCATTGATCCAGTAAGATATTCTTTTTCCCTACCGTATTTGTACCTCCTGTTATCCTCAGGATGCTAGAGCTTCAGCTCTACTGTTAGAAAGAAAAAGAGAGAAAACATGCTGCTGCTAATGGGCTTTGCTTCTCAGGAGGGCGAACGAGCCTGTGAAGGGTTTTCCTTCTGCACACTTTTGAGCCTGATACCTCTCATGCAGGAAGTTTCTCTGTTCTGGAGAGTTTTTGCTCAAAGCAGAGCTGGCTTCTCCCCAGGCACTAAGTTTTCCAAGCGGGAAGGGTCTAGGGGTGCGTGGCTTTAAGTAGCTGCCTGGATCCGCATCATAGCTTGTGATTTCATAATGGTCCCTATTGTGTCTCTGGAGTTGGTGCACACTGGGTGCCACTTAGCTCCTCCCGTGAGGGCTACTCCATCAGTCCCTGGGGAATCGGGCCCCCTGACTGACCTGGAGGTTCAGTTGTCCCCAAAACCCAGTGACTGACGTGAGGATGAACCCCAACGGGGGTTACAAAATGACACTTCTGGAAGAGTTACAGGTAGCACGGCCGGGGCTCAAAAGTGCAGTTTTGTGGGTTGGTTTTTTTTTTTCCAGTTTGGAAATCACTTTTTTAGACAGGAACCTCAAGATCAAAGCAGGAGGTGGGTTTGTTTGGTCTGAAACACTCATCCCTCTCCTGCTGTATTAAATACGTCCAGACTCTCGTGGTATACAGTACAGGTGATGTTATGGGCTGTTTTATTTGCGTATGGGAAGAAAAACCTCCTACAAGTCCGTGGTTTTAGGGCTGTGCCTGAAGGAGGAGGAGGCACGCAGAGGCGTGATGGCTCGTGGACTCGCGTGGACGCAGGGGTGGATGATGGCTGGGAGGACGTAAGGGAGCTCTCCACCCCCAGCCCCAACTTTTCCCTTCTTGTCGTTGCTAAACAGAGACATGACGAGGAGGCAGTGATTGACCGGGGAAGAAGGAGCAACGCTGTCAGTGTTCGCTATGAGAAGGAGGAGTTGGAAGGTGAGTCTCTGCTGAGATCCTGGTAGAGGAGCCACCAGCCCAGTGCGTTTTCCCATTGCACAAAGTCTCTCCTGTGTGCCTTGTTGGGTGTCACATCATGTGCAGCAAAACGTGCCGCGCTTCTCAATAAAGCAGCACAGTTATTGTCACGTTTTTTACTATTACGGCTTTTTAAACGGAGGGAAGAAGCCCCCCGGGAGGCCACGGTGTGAGTTGTAGCCATGGGGCTCGATAATTCACGGCTTTTTTTCTCGCAGAGGCTGCTCCTGGCTTGGAGAGGTCAGGAGAATCATGTCAGGAGAATCATTTCAGGGCTGCAGATGCGGGGCTGTGATTTTCTTTTTCTGTTCTGGAGTTCATTACGATGGGACTGATTTGATCGTCTCTTGTCGCCTCGTGCCATACAGCGATTTTGAAAAGAATTAGCTTGTGTTGCTGCTTAATGAGCAAGTCTGAGTGTTGTCCAGCCGAAGCTGGAATTTGAGAAGAGGTCCGATACTCTGGGGGCACTTTTAGATGACCCGGAGCCAACACTTGTTGTTGCTGTGCTGTTGCAAAGCTCGAGTAAAATAGGCTTGGAAAAAAGGAGGTCCAGTGAAAATAACATTAAGGGAAGCTGGCGTTGCTCCTGGGATTTAACCGTGGCTTAGCAAGGCACCGGCCACCTCAACCATTGCCGCAATGCCGAGAGTGCTGCAAAAAACGCTGCTTTTTCGCAGGCCACCGGACCCTGTACGTGGGCGCGCGGATGCCACTGGTTAGGCAGAGCCACCGGCATCACCGACGCCACAGCCAGAAGCATCGGGAAGGGGAACGGGAGAAGGACTCTGCCCCGACGGAGCAGGGCTACCACTGTAAGTCCCACCGCGGCATTCGCTAAACTCCTGGGGGCAGCGTGGGCGCTGGGGCCTTCTGCAAGCAGGTCCCCGTGGCTAGTTTGAGTGAGTTGCTGTTCTTCCGAGGGAAAGTAGTGGCCTTATTGTGCAACGCCCTCTTTTTCCTAAGTTTTACTTTTTTTTTTTTTTTTTTTTTTTTAATGCAGTTAAATGCCTAATGGGTTTAGGCTCGTCTTCCTTAGAGGGATCCTGGCTTTAAAAATGGCAATGTGGGGAAGGAAAGCAGCCCATCCTTATGCAGAGGTGGACTAGATGCTTCTCCTTCTCCACGGCTGTGTGCAAGCCCAGACAGACGCAGGGGAGAGGGGCCAGCCCAGTGTTTATGGCTGCACTGGTGCTGATGGCCACTTTGCACGTGAGCGTGACGAGCTGTGTTCAGGCGCGGTAACGGGATGGGTCTTTGCCTTCTGCCCCCAGGCTCCCCGTCCCAGCGGGTGCAGTTCATTCTCAGGACCAAGGAGGACGAGCAGCACGTCCCTCACCACTTGTTCTCCGAGCTGGATGAGATCTGCGTAAAAGAGGGCCGAGATGCCGAGTGGAAGGAAACGGCAAGGTAAATCCCCGCTGCTTGGCTGCGGTGGGAGAGGAGTCCCCGCACCGGCAGCGCCCGTGGGCTCTGCTTTCTCCTCTCCAGGACGCGAAGCTTTTGCAGCTGCAGGTGGCGGCACGAGGAGCCTTGTCCTCTTGCCACCCCGTGGCTCTGTCAAAGGGGTTGCAGAGCTGGGGCTGTTTTCTTGCAATGGGGCTGATCGCACCCGATGTCCGCAGGTGGCTGAAGTTTGAGGAGGACGTGGAAGACGGCGGCGAGCGCTGGAGCAAGCCCTACGTTGGCACGCTGTCCTTGCACAGCCTCTCCGAGCTGAGGAGCTGCATCAGCAAGGGGTCGGTGCTGCTGGACATTTGTGCCAACAGCATCGAAGAGATTGCAGGTACCGTGGGCGCTGCATCCCTCCGGGAACAGCCGAGCTCAGCTCGCCACGGTGCTCTTCACTCCCAAATCAAACCCTGCCCCAATGGCACGTCCTTTTCCAGAAGTGCCACTGTGTTTTTCTCATGAGCTGTTTTTGGATGTAGACTGGGCGTGCGACATCGCACCCTTTTTTTATTCCAATACGGGGTCCTTTTGAAAGCAGTCTGTGGGGTTGGAGAAGCCACTAGAGAATATTCTGCAGCCAAAAAGGAGCGTGTGTCAGGGCTTAGCAGGCTGCTCTTAGAAATACGGAGTCTGCGTAAGAGCTGAACCTCCTTAAAGGAACTATTTCTTACAAGCTGTTTCCTCGCATTCTTTTTTTTACTTTTGCCTTAACATCCAGCTTTTAAGAGTTTTAAGGCAGAGTTTATCTGGCGATGACCAAGCAGTGTATTTCTGTGGGGAAGATACTTGAAGTTAATTGCAAAAGCCGCTTTGGAGAAGTTATCTTTGACTGGCGGCAGGTCTCCATTCAGCCCTTTCAAGGGCTGGAGAAGTCGGAGCCGTTCTTAGCACGTTTCTCCCTGGGCTCGGCAAATTGCACTCGATCAGCACGGGAAACTCTGGGAACGTCTGTGCTATAGATTGCTTATAATTTGGGTAAACGTGTAGAGTCAGAAAGGCCAGGTCGGGCAAGAAAATTGCGTTCTTTAGAATGGGAAATATTTATCTTAGCGGAATGATGAATAAGCACTTGGGTGATGTTTCTTAGCAAAAGAAAATTCTCGTTTTCGCTGCAAAGGCTGAACATTATTAAAAAGCCTTGCTATGCAAGGCTGAGCCGGCATTAGGGTACAGCCTGTGTGGCACAGCCTTCCCTGGGGGCTTTGGGGGTCGGGACTTGTTGGGGTTTCTGCTCTGATGGCTTTGTTTCCCTTTGCCAACCTCAGATATGATCCTGGCCCAGCAAGAACAGTCCACGGAGTTTGACGAGCACACGCGGGCGCGAGTTCGAGAAGTCCTTTTGAGGAAGCACCACCATCAGAACGAGAAGACAACCACCCTTCTCCCCGCTGTCTGCTCGTTTGCTGATGTGAGCAAGAGGCAGTCAGACCTGCACCTCCTCTACAAGCCAGGTGAGGGTTTCTGCAGGGCTGTGGCCCCATTAGACTTGTCCGGGCAAAGGAGAAGCGTCCCAGTTGCTCCTTGTCCATCTTTCTGAGTGTCTTTCTTTTTCCTACCAGCCCAAACAATCACCCCTTGTCCTTCTCCCACCGCTGCGGAAGCTAAAGATGGGGTGAACCCTGAGAGCGGAGCAATGGATTTAAGCAAGGTGAGACACTCGTAGCTTTCTTACGCCTTTAGGGCCAGATTTGCTCTTGCAAACTTGGCTGCAGAGTGTGCTGCAGAGTGCTGTGGGCTTTGCTTTTGGGGTAATTGCCTGAAAATCGCTTGTCGTGCCCAGGCGGAGCTGCACTTCATGAAGAAAATCCCCACCGGGGCTGAAGCATCCAACGTGCTCGTAGGAGAGCTGGATTTCCTTCACCAGCCCATCGTGGCATTTGTCCGCCTGAGCCCGGCTGTCCTCCTCTCAGGCATGACGGAAGTTCCCATCCCAACAAGGTGCGAATGAGAAGCGCAAATTTTTTCCGTAAAAAAGACACCCAACCAAACATCAAGTTGCAGGCATCAGTTTGGTGTCCCAAGGGAACAAGGCTAGTGGGAGGGGGAGCAAGCGCGTTTCCCCCACCCACATCTCCTCGCCTTCGTTTCTCCATTCCCTGCTGTAGCTTTTAAACCCATTGGCCAATTGTAATGAAAGTTGGCCCCCAAATTAAATTTGCCGTCGGTTTTGAAGAATTTCAAATTCATCGCGGCGTCGCTGAGCCTACGTGTCCCGTCTTGAGCCACGCTCTGGGCTGGGAGCTGCCAGGGCTTTCCTTGGGTGCTCTTGGAGCAAGGACACCTTCTTCTCTCTCTCATTTTGTTTTTCTTGCCCAGGTTCCTGTTTGTTTTGCTTGGACCAGAAGGAAAAGCCCATCAGTACCATGAGATCGGCAGGTCCATGGCCACTATCATGACGGATGAGGTGCGACAAGATGAGATAGCTCCGGGTCATTTTTGCCTTTCTTCAGCTCTCCCTGTCTCTGAAGTAGTGAGGAAGAGGATTTGCTGTCCCAGCTGCCCGCAGCTCTCCAAATAGCCCAGCCCTCTTTCTCACCCCAAAGCAAACACGCAGCTTTGCATCACCCCACATCCTGGAGGCTGAAATCCCACCCGGGGTGCATCCTGCACCTCATCCTTCTCGCCGGGTTCCCCAGCACGCTGTCCCCAGTGGTGGCATTGCCAGGGCCAGTAAAACTTCTCTTGCTCTTTAAGCAGAAGGGTATGGTGTGCCATGGGGGACGGGGGCCTCGTGGGGGAGATGATTACAAATGCCCCGATGCACAGATTTTTCCTTTTGGGGGAATATTTCCTGCCCTTTCCAGCAGGAAATTTTGGGGAGAAAGCCTTGCGTTTAGCCAAGAGCTTATTGCACTGGTTAGGACATCCGAGCTGGGTTGTCCTCTCACCAGGTTGTCTTCTATTGGCAGGTTTTCCGTGACGTTGCCTATAAAGCCGAGAACGGGGCTGACCTCGTGGCTGGCATCGACGAGTTTCTGGATCAGGTCACGGTCTTGCCGCCAGGAGAGTGGGATCCATCGATCCGAATCGAGCCCCCGAAAAACGTCCCTTCGCAGGTGGGAGGCGCGAGGGGGACGGGCAGGACGGCTGGGGATGCTGTTCAGGGGCCCAAATTCACAAGGTCCCACTCTGACACAGTCACAGAGCCAGACCAGACGCAAAACAAGCCAGTGGTTACAAGTCCATAGCTTTATCTTACTTCCATTTTAACAGGAAAAAAGGAAGATGCCAGGAGCTCTTGATGACAGTGCTTCTCACAGCATGCTGGAGAAACACAGTGGCCCTGAACTGCAGCGGACGGGAAGGTGGGAGCTTTAACAGTTTGGGTTTTTTTCTTCTGTTTGCCTCTCAAATCTGAGCAGGCACCTTCCCTTCTAGCAGGTCTTTGGGGTTAGCTGGTTCAGTGAAGGGGCTCCACATTGCCAGCTTGGTCCCCTGGGCTGGGCAGGGGGGAGATCTGGGCGGCTGGGCTCAGCCCCAGCCATCACCATTGCATGCAGGTTTCCTTGATTTGGGATGAAGGAGGGTGCTTCTTTTTAGCCACGAAAGTTACTCTGTGCTTGTGATTGCCCTTCTGCAGCAAAGCAAAGTCAACGTGTTCCTCCAAGAGAACAGACTCTCTTCTTTTTCCTTCCTGCAGGCTCTTTGGAGGTTTGAGCCTGGACGTGAAGCGGAAAGCCCCGTGGTTCTGGAGCGACTTCCGGGATGGTCTGAGCCTGCAGTGCCTGGCGTCCTTCCTCTTCCTCTACTGTGCCTGCATGTCCCCTGTCATCACCTTTGGGGGACTGCTGGGGGAGGCGACCAATGGCCACATAGTGAGCACCTCTCTCTGTTGGGGGGCATGGGGGAGGATCAAACTCAGGCCAAAGTCCTTGCTGCAGTGAATTGGCTTTGGTTTTTGTTTCTCCCTAACGCTTTATTTACTCACGGCTGCCTCTCTTCCCCGGACAGAGTGCCATGGAGTCGCTGCTGGGCGCGTCCATGGCCGGCGTGGTGTATTGCCTCTTTGCCGGCCAACCTCTCACCATCCTCGGCAGCACCGGACCCGTCCTCGTGTTTGAGAAGATCCTCTACAAGTTCTGCAAGTAAGGCTGGCTGCCGCAGCTGGGTGCTGTGAGAGCCTTCAGAAGGGGGCAGTGATGGAGAAAAGATGCTTTTCTTTTCTTTTTCTTAGGGGTAGTTGCTAGATTTTAGTGACAGTCCTTTTGTTGCGATGGCTTTGGTGGGAGATAAACCACCCTTGTTGCCATAAGGTTTATTATTAAGCCCCAGCTTGCTGGCAGCAGGTGACTGGGTGCAAACCCAGCTGGTTTCAGTGTTAGGGCGTCAGGGTGATGTGGGAGAACACCACCTGGCCCAAGAGGGACCTGACCTCAAGCAGCCTCCAAGGTGTTAACACAAGATCCTTGTTAAACAGTGGTAACTAAATAATTGGCCTCTCCTCCTGTGGGTCTACCCCCTGCACCACAGCCCCGAGGCTCTCTGTAGTAGTACGTGGAAACTGCATTTCCCATCCGCAGCCTTGACACGCTCCAAAATTGCTCCCCGCTTTCCCCGAAGGCAGGCATGGCTCAGGGCCTCTTGCTGGCCTTTCCAGCCTTTGTTTCATTTTGCTTTCCCAGGGAGTACACGCTCTCCTATCTGTCTCTGCGGGCGTGCATTGGGCTGTGGACCGCCTTCTTGTGCATAGTGCTGGTGGCCACCGACGCCAGCTGTTTGGTGTGCTACGTCACCCGCTTCACGGAAGAAGCCTTTGCCTCCCTCATCTGCATCATCTTCATCTACGAGGCTCTGGAGAAGCTGAGTCACCTGCGAGACACCTACCCTGTGCACATGCACAGCAAGCTGGACTTCCTCACCAGCTACTAGTGGGTTTTTTTTCCCCCTGAGAAAGCTGCTGCCCCTTGGCAGGAGCTCCGGGCTGCACCTCCATCGCCTTTCCCTTACCCCTGTCTTGGCTTCTCTCCTGCCAGCTGTAAGTGTGAGGCACCGACCCATCCCAGCAACGAAACGCTGCGTTTCTGGGCGAGCAACAAGATCAACGTGTCTGGCATCGCCTGGGAAAACCTCACGGTGACCGTAAGTGCCCCGAGCCACTGCTTCCTCGCGCCGCGGCCATGGGGTCCAGGGGCATTTGCATGGTGCAGAAGTCAGAGCCCTTCAGGGAATGATGGGCTTCAAACTGTGCTAGTGCTGCTCGGAAAAGTCCTTGCTTAAATCTAGCGTGTGGTTTTAACCCGCTTGGTCCTGGGGAGGAGAGTCCACCTTGTCCCAGTCTACCTGGTCCCCAACGTTGTGGGTAGCAAGCGTCCCCCTCAGGCCTGTTGCAGGACAGTATTTCTGACTGGGAGGAAGGTTAAGTAGTGGGTGGTTTGATTATTGTAGAAGTTGTAGGACTTAAGTTCATGCTTGAAAGATAGTAATTGGTCTCCTTAATGGGTTCCTAGTAACTCCAGGCCTTGCTTTCTCGTTCAGTGCTGTCTGTAGGTACATGCATAAATTTGCATGTCTGAGCAGCCTCTCAGGCTGTTGTTGCTGGAAGCAGAGCCCGGGCCTAGGGCGGCAGGCTCTTATGGTGGCCTTCATGCCCTCTTGGCCAGGTTCTGCGAGCCCTCCCCTGGGACGGGACGATTTGTCTCTTCTCCTCCTTTCCTACCATGGTTGTCTTTAGCCCTCCTTCCCTCTTCCCTCTCTCTCTATCCCCAAGAGTTTCCAGTGTTTCCTCTTCCCTCTGGTGTCTTCTCTAGCCACGATTGCTCAAATGGCAGGCAGAGGACGTGCCGAGGGTGTGTGGTATGGTGTCCCCTCACATCTCATTTCTCCGCTCTGTAGTTCGATGTGTCACTTGTTCAGCTGCTGCTGCTGCTCATTAAATATAATGAGCAGGAGCTCATATAATAAATTAAATATCATTGGCAGGAGCAGTTACAGGGTCGTGGATCTTGGACCAAGATCCTCAAAACCCCCTAGCTATGCGAGGTTTCCCTGCCGCACGTGCACTGCCTTTGTGTCCTGACGCTCTGTTTCTCCAGGAATGTCGGTATTTGCGTGGGGAGTTTCAAGGACCTGCCTGTGGACGCGACGGCCCCTACACGCCTGACGTGTTCCTCTGGTGCTGCATCCTCTTCTTCGCCACCTTTGCCCTGTCAAGCTTCTTGAAGAAGTTTAAAACCAGCCACTACTTTCCAACCAGAGTAAGCAGAAGATGGTGGCCAGCGTCCATCTCCACACTCGTTTCCCAAAATGGCTTTCCTGGAGCACTAAGCAGTATTTGCCCCGCCTTGGTCAAGCTGGGAAACGTTGGCCTTTGCAGGCCAAGCTCTCCAAGAGCTTGGATGTCCCGCACTCATTTCCATGAGTGCAAAATCATCGTAGCATTTCCCACCTGCCTCATGACCTGCCCCAGACTGAACATTTTTGGGGTTTGATTTTTTTGATTTTTTTTTTTTCCTCCTCAGGTAGTAGGAAGTCAGGTTTCCCAAAGTTTTGGGGTTTTTTTTCCTTACCTTCTGTGCATTATGTGCTCGAGCGGAAAGTAGAGTCAAATGAGGAGCTTCCTTTTGAGGACTAAAGGATGCCTCGGTGCCTTGTTGCCATTGTAGCTGTGAGTGTAGCTGTAGTGGCAGGCATCTGTTTTCTTATTTTTAATATTATTATTATTATTTTTAGGTTTTGACTTAAACCAACCCTTGTCCGCCTAATTAAGCTTTTTTTATTGTCTGACACCAGATCTCACAGGGACAAACACAGCAACAGTATCTAAGCAAGGGATCAGGCTGCACGTGCTCAGAGGGGTGGTGGGATTTGGTTAACCAGCCTTAATGTTGTGGATGTCTGCAACTCTTGCATCTCACGTTACGGCCCTGTTTGCCATGCCCCTTTCACCTCTGGTTCCTTGCCCCAGGTACGGTCCACAGTGAGCGACTTTGCTGTTTTCCTCACCATCGTCATCATGGTGCTCCTTGACTTTGTGGTTGGGATCCCATCGCCGAAGCTCCAGGTCCCCCATGCGTTCAAGGTAATGGGGTGTTTTGGCAGGTGGGGGTGCCACAAGGTGATGCCGGGGCAGGGCAGGGCTGAGTCTGGAGGAGATGCTGGTGGTGTGACCATCTCCTCTTCCACCTCCAAGTGCCTTGCTTCCTCCTGGAAAGGAGAAGATGGCCCCAAAACTAGATACCTACAGGAGAAGTATCTAGAGGTGCTTGCAAAGAGGAGACTGGCACTGCTGAAGCCCACGGGAGAGGGGGACATGAAGCCAGGGCTGGGAGGTGCTCTGACACAGGGAGGGAGGGGAAAATGAAAGCCAGTGGAGTGCCTGGGCTGGGAGACGATGCTGATGTGTGGGCTTTGTTGCAGCCTACCAGAGACGACCGCGGGTGGTTCATCAACCCCATAGGACCCAACCCTTGGTGGACGGTGTTGGCTGCGCTCGTCCCAGCTCTGCTCTGCACCATCTTGATATTCATGGACCAGCAGATCAGTGCCGTTATTGTGAACAGGAAGGAGCACAAGCTGAAGGTAAGGGCCTGTGAGAGATGACCCCAGCCCCAGCCCCTTCTGGGCCGCAGGTCTGGGGAGAAGCTCTTATTCCCGATGCTTTCTGAAGGCATTGGTTTGGGACAAGGTCAGGCTGCGTGGCAGGGTGCTCTCCTGGATTAACGATGATGCAGGGAGCAAGTGACAGGGCAGTTCAGATGAGCAACCTTTTGGAGGAGCAAATTAATCTTGGAGCAATATAGAAGCGCGTTTTTGTTTTAAAATGGCGGCAGCAGCAGCAGGTGCGGGGAATGAATTGTTTTGATGCGCTGCCAGGGATAACTCAGAGTCACACCTTCCTTGCAAGTGGTAGAATTTTCTTTGTGAGTGAAAAAAATGGTTGGGTGGTTTTGGGTTGTGGGGTTCTTTTTTTGGAGAAGTATGTATCGCACAAGCTCCCCATATCCCTTGTGTCTGAACTCCTGCCAGATTTTCACGCCAGGTGCTTGTGCAAAGCCTGCATACACCCTTACTCGTTTCCATTTCTTGTTTTAAATTCTGAAGAAGTTGACTTGTGC
Source organism: Haliaeetus albicilla (assembly GCF_947461875.1). NCBI lineage: Eukaryota > Metazoa > Chordata > Aves > Accipitriformes > Accipitridae > Haliaeetus > Haliaeetus albicilla. Next base: position 216,049 of record NW_027212460.1, on the reverse strand, counting down.
TCGAGCAGGGTTTGAGTCTGACTTGCGACGTTCTCCTTGCTCTTGTGCTATGGGATGCTCTGTTTCTTGTTTTCCTGCCTGCAGAAAGGATGCGGGTACCACCTGGACCTTTTCGTGGTGGCCGTGATGCTCGGGGTGTGCTCTGTGATGGGGCTGCCCTGGTTTGTGGCTGCGACCGTCCTGTCCATCACCCACGTGAATAGCCTCAAAGTAGAGTCTGACTGCTCAGCTCCAGGAGAACAACCCAAGTTTCTGGGGATACGAGAGCAGAGAGTCACTGGCTTGCTGATCTTTGTGCTCATGGGCTGCTCCGTCTTCTTCACTTCCGTGTTAAAGGTGAGAGGAAAATGCAAACCACCCAACAACCGCGAGCTTGTTGGAGGTTACCGAAAAACAGTCCCCTCTCTGCAGGCCTGAGTAGTTAGTTGTGGAGCGGAGGAGGAGGAGGTGATCCCAACCCTTGGGGCTTGACCCACGGTGGGAACCAGCCTCCGTTAGGCTTTGCAGCCCTTCAGGCCCCCGTTTGGTGTGCTCGAGGCGAGCGAGCAACGCAACTGCTTGAATTTTCGGGTGCCTTTCAGGCCCGCCCATGTTTATGGGTTACAGTTGAGCATATTCAGACCAGCACATCTGCTCTCTTTCAAACAGGCAGCCCGTTACTGGCTGCAATTTGCTCCCCAAACGCCCCGGAGCAGCCGTTCCCAGGAGCTAAACAGACTGAGGTCATCCCCGTGGGCTTCCTTGCACGTTCCTCCCACAAAGTAATCTCGTCTCTAGGCTAAAAGGAGGCCTGTGGCCTTTGCCTGTTGCCCCAAGAATAGGCAGAAGTGTTTTTCTACCGCCACAGAATGCGGCATAGGGTAGCACGGGTGAAATCGCCTATTTTCCTCCAACCTTTCTGGAAAATAGGATTATTCTGAGGAGAGGTAACTCCCAAGTTCAGCCTAAAGCAGAGCCTTAGCTCACTCGTGCGCACAAAATCTTTAATGGTTAAAATCTGACCCATCTCTAAGCCTGAACGGAAGCTGGAAAGCTTCAAGCAATTTTAGGCAGTGCCTGCGGAAGAGGGTGGTAATACTGAAAATGCAATATAGAAAAAGAAACGATTGCATTCTTTTTTTTTTTTTTTCTTTTTCCCCCCAGTTTATACCAATGCCTGTGCTTTATGGTGTCTTTCTCTACATGGGTGTGTCGTCGCTCAGAGGAATTCAGGTACGGACTCTTTTACAGCGTGCAGCATGTCGGCTCCCTGGTATTTTGTCTCCGTAGCAGCAGGGAAAAAAGCAGTGGCATGGGAAGAACTTCTCGCAGAGCAAGCAATGAAACTCTTTTGTGTAAGAAAAAGATTGGTGGAGGCACAGGAGGTATATAGGGCTGGGAGGACCAGGCAAGTTCAGCGCTCTCTGTTTCAGGGTTTAGGGCCGGTCAGTGTTTGGTTACGTGAAAGCGGGGGAATTCAGTGCAAAGGGAAGGCAGTTTCTACCACTGGTGGAAATCCTCGCTGGGGGATTCAGTGGGCCAAGAAATGCTAATAATGGAATGGCATGGAATAGTTGCCGTTTGGTGGGCAGCTCTCAGGGGCAAGCCGGTTGATAGATGGAGCGAAGGGAAAACGGGTGCTGCTCCCAGGAGGAACGCGGTGGGATCCAGGATTTCTGACGGCAAGCGAGATGCTGCAAACTGCCTCCACGTCTCGAGAGGGCCAGAAACTTGCCGCAGTCCCAAGGTGGCAACCTTTCCCTTTTATTTTGCAGTTCTTTGATCGCTTGAAGCTGTTTTGGATGCCGGCGAAACACCAGCCGGATTTCATCTACCTGCGGCACGTGCCCTTGCGAAAGGTGCATTTGTTCACGGTGATCCAGCTGACCTGCCTCGTCCTGCTCTGGACCATCAAGGTGTCCCGTGCCGCCATCATCTTTCCCATGATGGTAAGAGCTGCCGCCGCTCGGCAGCGGGGTGTTTGCAGCGTTGGAGCGAGAGGTGGCATCGTCTCTGAGCTCACCGCATCTTCCCTCTTATTCGTGAAGGTTTTGGCTCTCGTCTTTGTCCGGAAAGCGATGGATTTCTGCTTCTCAAAGCGAGAGCTCGGCTTTCTGGATGACCTTATGCCAGAAAGGAAGAAGAAGTTGGACGATGCCAGAAATGAAGCCGGAGAAGAAGAAGAGGTAAGGCTTGCTGGGTCCTCGGGGCTGGACATCTCCGTCGGGCTGTGAGATTGCCTGTTTCTCTTACAGCTTGTCTGGAAACGTTGGGGGAAGATCAGCACTCAGTCGAAATAGATCCCAATAGCCTGGATCCCACGTTGTAACCTTTGTTTCCTCAAGTAGCAGTGAGCTGAACAGTTGAATACAGGTGTAATTTTTAAAACGAGTTGTTTTTCACAAAGGTCATTATGATGATTATTATTATTAGATGGTGATGCTGCTGCTGCTGCTGCTGGCAAGATTTGCTCATAATCGTGTTTTGAACACACAATCCCCCTGCCCCGAAATCTTTGGAGTGAACGGTTTCTCCCCTGCTGCACTAATACCTATAGCTGCCAAGGGGCAGAAGGGGAGGGCAGACTGCTAAGTTTGTGCTGGGCATTCAGCTTATCTCCACTTTGACCAAAGACAGAGAACGTGATTTGTCCCTTTTTAACATCAGGAGTCCAGGAGGGCGATGGAAGCTGCTGCTGCTGCAAGTTCAGTTCAGCTGAACGTGGGGAAGACCAGTGACGTGGATATCCCAAAGCAAGGCAGTGACAGGTAAAGCCCCACCAAGCGCCAGGACCCCCGGCAAGATTAGCTTGAAGGTGTTTGGCAGAGTTTTCTCCACTTGCCTCTTTGTGGGGCATCCCACAGAAACCAGCAGGCAGCTTGGTGGGAAAATCAAATTCGGGGGCAGGGCTGCAGGAGGTGATCGCAGGGCTCTGACCCCAAGCAGAGTGGCTGCAGCACTCGCGTTTGACCCCCAAAGCTTGCATCATCAGTGCCTTTACGGTAGCTGGAGATCCTCATGCTTACACATGCGGAGTTGCAGGCGTGATCTGTACCAGCAGTGGCTTAGGAACCCGGACCGGGGCTAAACCCCAGCAAGAGCCTTTGCACAGAGCTGTTGCTCTGCGGCTCCCCGGCTTGCCTCCCAAAACTCCTCATCCAGCAAAACCTCCCACGCTTATGCGGAGCTTTGATTCTCGGGGCTCCGCTGTTCCTCTTGCTGATGCTAATGCCCTTGGTGGCATCAGTTCCCATAATCACGGATTGCTATGTAAAATATTTATTGCAGGACTGATCCTTCTGAGATTATTATCCTGGATGAAATGTCACAAACGACCGTATGGAAGGCTCTCACTTTGAAGACAGAAACCCTTTGAATCCAGGGAGGAAAAAGGTAAAGGATTGCACGTGAACGTGACCGTGCTCCTCTGCAAGCGACGGCGCACGCCTACGCTTTTCCCACGCTTTGGCCGGCAAGGCTGAGCAAACGGCCTGTCCCTGGGAACAGGCAGTGAGGACCGTGGCATGCAAACCAGCTCCTCTCTGCTGGGGTGGTCCCCCGAACAGGGCTGAATCAGCAGCAGCTGGCAGGTCTTCCACTGATGATGCTCTCCCTCTTTTTCTCTTCCCTTCGCCTTTCCCCACTCCCGCTTTTCACGTTTAGGAATCTTGACTTTGAAGGAGAGGAGTGAGAGCGTGACTTGGGGATGTGCCAACGGAGACGGAGGGAGAAAGCGCTTTGTTTCAGTTGGAGGATTCCCATTAAAGCCATGCAGACGTTTTCAGTTATCCTTGGTGTGCTTCAGGCATTCAGTATCTCTAGACCAGCAAGCTGAGGTGAACGTCACAGTCAATGGGAGTTTGGTGGTGTTAAGTCTGCGTGCGTACGTGCATGTGGGGGTGTGGGTTTGTAGTGGTAGAGGGACTGCTACTGCTTTATCATTCAGTGCTGCTCTTTTAATACCTAATTCCTCTTCTTTTTTTTTTCCTCTTTTTTCCAAATGTAAACTGGGAACGTCCAAAATAATTTTCTGTTATATTTGATGCATTCTCCACTTTCTTCTTCATCACGACCGGGTTTTTGTTCTGGTTTGGGGTCCTGGCTTTAATTCACTCTTATGTCTCTTACTGGTACGAGAGGGATGCCCTCTGTGGCAGGGCAGCATAGAGAGCGTCTGAGCAGTTGGCCTAAGGTGAAAGAAAAGCATTTGCTCCCTGCGCTCCAGTTTTACCTCTCTTGGTTTGGTTTGGTTTGGTTTCTTTTTTTTTTTGCTTTGGCTCTGCCATCAGCCTGGAAGCTGCAAAATGCAGAACTGCCACCTTCTTGTCCCCTGGCTGTAAACTGCATCTAAGGGAGCACTTCAGGTATTTGATTTTGAATACACCGTATGGTCACAGGAGTGGCCAGATGAGACCTGGGGCTCTGTGTCCCTGGGCTGCCCCCTCTGTTGTTCCTCCACTTCCCTTCTGTATTGGGTCTGGCTGAGTTGGAGTTCCTTTACCCCACAGCAGCCCTCGTAGTGCTGTGCTCTGTACTGGTAGCTAGAAAGCTGTTGATAACACAGCAGTGTTTTGGCCATGGCTGAGCAGTGCTGGCACAGCATCGAGGCTGTCTCTCTAACATTCCCCCCCTCCCCAGTAGGCGGGGGGTGGGCAAGATCTTGGGAGGCGAGGTAGCCAGGAAGAAGGCGTACAGGCAGCAAGAAGAGGCATCTAGGTAGCAAGTAAATCTTAGGTCCCTTCAGACGCTGGGGACCCTGCGTTCATGCAGCATTGGGCAGACCCCAGATGGATTTTCCCTTGGCACACTGTACAGATCCTGCCTGTGGAGAAGTTCCTCCTTTTGGTCATTCACGGTGTTATACAACTTTTCTTAGAAGAAAACAACTCTATGCGTAAAGGATGTTCACGCGCGGACTTCTTGCTGTACTTTAGATAACGGCAGGGCCGCGCAGGTGGCGTAATCGCTGGTACCAAGCAGGAGCTGCCTGGAGGCTCCTCTGTTACAGTCAACCAGCTCCGTTTATCCTGCGGCCAAGGGACATGTGTAGGGACACAGCCTGAAGGCCACGCTGTAGGTACAGCGCGGCACAGACCTGCACCCGCTCAGGTTAACTGTTAGGTGGATCCCTAACTCCTGGAGGTACAGTGATCTCCCAGTCAGGATCTCTGCACCAGGCTGTTAAACTGCACGGTAACTCGGGAAGCAGAGAAGGTCCAGATCTGGAGGGGATGGTTAAGCACAGGGCCTCACGTTGAACCTCCTCCTCTAAGCTTGTCCTGTGCTTACAGGGTTCTCGAGCCTCTCGGGCATCTCCCAGACTGGCCGGTTACTCCCAGCTCCCTCGTTCCTGCCTTCCCCTCCCTGCCTGCCTGCTCCACCTTGGCCCCTGCAGCAGCACTCGGCTGAGCACCCTCCGTTGCTCCTGGGGAAAGAGCGTCCTCCTTGCTCTCCGTGGCGTTCCCCCAGCACACGGTGCTGTAGCAAGGACAAGGCAGTCAGAGACAGACACAGCCTGTTGAGCAGAGCGTCCTGCACGCAGTGCTTCCGATAGAGCAGCTCAGGAGCAAGGAGGTGAGCTGGGTGTGCTGCCTCTCACAAAGAGCATTTTACATCGGCGACCTTCCCCGCTGGACCCTCTGCAGCCTCTCTTTTTCCCGGCGTTGTAGGTGTTAGGTTGTGTGGTTGAAGGTTCATCTCCACAAACACAGAGGAGGACAAAGGAGCAATGGCAGGCAGGGGAACCCCAGTGACCTAGGCAGAGGCAAGGGAGCACCCTGCTGTGGCTTTTGCCAGGGCTGTCGCAGGAGAGGGATCGCCCACATTGCCTGGGTATGAGGCTCACCAGACAAGTATTGAGTCTCCCTTGCTCAGCTCACAGACTGACGGGGGGGATGCGCTTCTGTGGCCATGCCCTGCCTCTGAAGCCCGGCCGTAGACAAAAAACTGGCTCAAACTGTGAAGGTTACCAGGCAAGACGTGACGGGGTGCACGTGTGTGGCAAGGTCTGTGCGTGTGAATGTCTGAAACTGAATTCTGAGCTGTCAAGCAGAAGCCTGCTTCTTGCTACACGCAGCCAGCGTGGGCTGGTTGTAAATTTGGGTAACACCTGGAATAAGCAAAAGTGGCATGTCCCGAGTCCTACAGTTAATAAAGAGCTAGGAGCCAGAAGCCTTAATTCGGAGGCTGATCAGGCCTCGTACTGCTCACATAGACAACTTAGATTGGGAAAAGTGGGGGCGTGGGGTTCCAGAAAGAAGAGGTGGTGGCAAAAAGAAGGGTTCCCAGCAAGAAGAAGGGATCTTGAAGAGAAGAAAGGGACCCAGGAAGGAAAAGGTGAAGATCCTGGCTGGAGGAAATATCCTGGAAGTGGCGGAAGATCTTGGAGACCAGAGAGCCGCGTGGAGACAAGTGCCAGGGGATGCCCAGGGACCTTGACCAGCACCCTGCGAAACTGGTAACGGCGAGCAGCTGCACAGCAGGAACCAAGGTGACGTTCTGCCTGACCTTCCCGGGCCTGCAGTAGCCTCCCTGCTGGGAAGGGGAGTTGGATCAAGCAACTGCAGGATTCAATAGGAATGCATTTCACGAAGGTAAAGAGGACACAGCAGTGGCTTGGAAACGCTGGTTGGTTTAATGGTAAAACTGGAATTATTCTGTGAACTGTGCATTCCTTTTAATATGGACTTAACTTCAAAGCAGCTATTTTAAATTGTTCTGACTTCACCTTAATCGACACCTGCAATCTTCATCATCTTATCTTCTCCAACAGCGACACCACACCCTGCCCCTCCCCACCCCCTGCAAAAAAAACCCAAACCCAACCCAGGAAAAGAAGGACTTCAAGGGCAAGCTAGGCAGCAAAGTTGTGCGAGATTGGTCAAACTGCTCAAAGTTTGCAGAGAGATTGGAGCTTGCAATTCAGATGTGCGTCGCTCAGCATGGGGAGGGTGGTACGCACCTTTCACTGGAGTCAGAGGGAAAAACAGGGAGAAGGGAGCTGCAGCGTAAAGAGTAAAGAAGGACACAACATTCTTAGGAAAACTCTCCTTTTTGTTTCCTTTTCCTTGCTCCTTCGCTTCCAGAACTCCGTGGTCGCAGTTTGTGCTGCCTCACCTCCAGCACAGCGTGCAGAATGAAACGACTGTCACAGAATTCGTCCTCCTGGGGTTCTGCAGCACCCCAGCCCTGCAGCGCTGCCTCTTTGGCCTTTTCTCTGCCCTCTGCTCTGCCACTCTGATGGGAAACGCACTTGTCTTTCTGCTTATCTGCCTGGACTACTGCCTCCACAGCCCCATGTACTTCTTCCTCTGCCACTTCTCCATCGGGGACATCTGCTACACCTCCAGCAATGTCCCCCGTATGCTAAGGAGCCTCCTTGGACAAGGCAGAACCCTCTCCGTTGCTGGGTGTGGGGCACAGATCCATCTTTATTTAATCTTTGCACTTACAGCGTGCGTGCTGCTGGCCGTGATGTCTCATGTTCGCTACGTGGCAATCTGCCGCCCCCCGCGCTATGCCCTCATCATGATCTGGAGGCTGCGCCTCACCCTTGCCACAGTTTTGTGGGCTTTGGCGTTCGTATTTGGTACACTGCAAGCCTCTCTGGCTTTACACCTGCCTTTCTGCGGCCCCTGCGAGGTTGTCCACTTCTCCTGTGAAGTTCTTGCTGTCTTAAAGCTGGCCTGCACTGCCGCTCCTGCCAATAAAGTCCCGATCTTTGCTATTTGTGTGTGCTTCTTCCTCTTGCCTTTAGCCTTAATCCTGATTTCCTCCCTGGACACCCCGGCCACCGATCTGCGCATCCGCTCTGTGCCAGGATGGCACGAAACCTTGTCCACGTGTGGCTCCCACCCGACCGTGGTGGGTGTCTTTTATGGAAACGCCATCTTCATGTACGCGGGGCCCGGGAGCGGTAACTCCTCTGGGAGGGAGAAAGTTCTTTCCCTTTTCTGCAGTCTCGTCAGCCCCAGTTTGAACCCCGTCATTTACAGTCGGAGGAACAAGCAGGTGAAGGAAGCCTTGCTGAAGCTTCAGAGAAGGAAGAGGGTCTTTCATTCCGTCTAGCTGGTGCTCTAGGCTTTCACCTGTCTCCTGTCTTTCTGCTCTTTCTTCTTGAGCTCTTGGGGTATTTCTCATGGAATGTTAAGTGGTTAAAACGTAACACAAGACATGGTTATTCAAATGCATTTGTCTCTTGTTTCTCTGTGCAGTCTGATGAATATCATGACACAAAATGACTCATTGTTATTCCTTGTATTGCAGATAACTAATTCTTGTTCCTCAGATGCAGCCGTCCTAGACGGGTAGTACGTTCCACCGGAACCAGGTGGAGAAAGCAGTCTTCTCGGTTCTAGCTAGCAGTCAGGATAAACTACTGTGTAGCAGGGTTTTTTTCTGAATCTACCCATTGATCCAGTAAGATATTCTTTTTCCCTACCGTATTTGTACCTCCTGTTATCCTCAGGATGCTAGAGCTTCAGCTCTACTGTTAGAAAGAAAAAGAGAGAAAACATGCTGCTGCTAATGGGCTTTGCTTCTCAGGAGGGCGAACGAGCCTGTGAAGGGTTTTCCTTCTGCACACTTTTGAGCCTGATACCTCTCATGCAGGAAGTTTCTCTGTTCTGGAGAGTTTTTGCTCAAAGCAGAGCTGGCTTCTCCCCAGGCACTAAGTTTTCCAAGCGGGAAGGGTCTAGGGGTGCGTGGCTTTAAGTAGCTGCCTGGATCCGCATCATAGCTTGTGATTTCATAATGGTCCCTATTGTGTCTCTGGAGTTGGTGCACACTGGGTGCCACTTAGCTCCTCCCGTGAGGGCTACTCCATCAGTCCCTGGGGAATCGGGCCCCCTGACTGACCTGGAGGTTCAGTTGTCCCCAAAACCCAGTGACTGACGTGAGGATGAACCCCAACGGGGGTTACAAAATGACACTTCTGGAAGAGTTACAGGTAGCACGGCCGGGGCTCAAAAGTGCAGTTTTGTGGGTTGGTTTTTTTTTTTCCAGTTTGGAAATCACTTTTTTAGACAGGAACCTCAAGATCAAAGCAGGAGGTGGGTTTGTTTGGTCTGAAACACTCATCCCTCTCCTGCTGTATTAAATACGTCCAGACTCTCGTGGTATACAGTACAGGTGATGTTATGGGCTGTTTTATTTGCGTATGGGAAGAAAAACCTCCTACAAGTCCGTGGTTTTAGGGCTGTGCCTGAAGGAGGAGGAGGCACGCAGAGGCGTGATGGCTCGTGGACTCGCGTGGACGCAGGGGTGGATGATGGCTGGGAGGACGTAAGGGAGCTCTCCACCCCCAGCCCCAACTTTTCCCTTCTTGTCGTTGCTAAACAGAGACATGACGAGGAGGCAGTGATTGACCGGGGAAGAAGGAGCAACGCTGTCAGTGTTCGCTATGAGAAGGAGGAGTTGGAAGGTGAGTCTCTGCTGAGATCCTGGTAGAGGAGCCACCAGCCCAGTGCGTTTTCCCATTGCACAAAGTCTCTCCTGTGTGCCTTGTTGGGTGTCACATCATGTGCAGCAAAACGTGCCGCGCTTCTCAATAAAGCAGCACAGTTATTGTCACGTTTTTTACTATTACGGCTTTTTAAACGGAGGGAAGAAGCCCCCCGGGAGGCCACGGTGTGAGTTGTAGCCATGGGGCTCGATAATTCACGGCTTTTTTTCTCGCAGAGGCTGCTCCTGGCTTGGAGAGGTCAGGAGAATCATGTCAGGAGAATCATTTCAGGGCTGCAGATGCGGGGCTGTGATTTTCTTTTTCTGTTCTGGAGTTCATTACGATGGGACTGATTTGATCGTCTCTTGTCGCCTCGTGCCATACAGCGATTTTGAAAAGAATTAGCTTGTGTTGCTGCTTAATGAGCAAGTCTGAGTGTTGTCCAGCCGAAGCTGGAATTTGAGAAGAGGTCCGATACTCTGGGGGCACTTTTAGATGACCCGGAGCCAACACTTGTTGTTGCTGTGCTGTTGCAAAGCTCGAGTAAAATAGGCTTGGAAAAAAGGAGGTCCAGTGAAAATAACATTAAGGGAAGCTGGCGTTGCTCCTGGGATTTAACCGTGGCTTAGCAAGGCACCGGCCACCTCAACCATTGCCGCAATGCCGAGAGTGCTGCAAAAAACGCTGCTTTTTCGCAGGCCACCGGACCCTGTACGTGGGCGCGCGGATGCCACTGGTTAGGCAGAGCCACCGGCATCACCGACGCCACAGCCAGAAGCATCGGGAAGGGGAACGGGAGAAGGACTCTGCCCCGACGGAGCAGGGCTACCACTGTAAGTCCCACCGCGGCATTCGCTAAACTCCTGGGGGCAGCGTGGGCGCTGGGGCCTTCTGCAAGCAGGTCCCCGTGGCTAGTTTGAGTGAGTTGCTGTTCTTCCGAGGGAAAGTAGTGGCCTTATTGTGCAACGCCCTCTTTTTCCTAAGTTTTACTTTTTTTTTTTTTTTTTTTTTTTAATGCAGTTAAATGCCTAATGGGTTTAGGCTCGTCTTCCTTAGAGGGATCCTGGCTTTAAAAATGGCAATGTGGGGAAGGAAAGCAGCCCATCCTTATGCAGAGGTGGACTAGATGCTTCTCCTTCTCCACGGCTGTGTGCAAGCCCAGACAGACGCAGGGGAGAGGGGCCAGCCCAGTGTTTATGGCTGCACTGGTGCTGATGGCCACTTTGCACGTGAGCGTGACGAGCTGTGTTCAGGCGCGGTAACGGGATGGGTCTTTGCCTTCTGCCCCCAGGCTCCCCGTCCCAGCGGGTGCAGTTCATTCTCAGGACCAAGGAGGACGAGCAGCACGTCCCTCACCACTTGTTCTCCGAGCTGGATGAGATCTGCGTAAAAGAGGGCCGAGATGCCGAGTGGAAGGAAACGGCAAGGTAAATCCCCGCTGCTTGGCTGCGGTGGGAGAGGAGTCCCCGCACCGGCAGCGCCCGTGGGCTCTGCTTTCTCCTCTCCAGGACGCGAAGCTTTTGCAGCTGCAGGTGGCGGCACGAGGAGCCTTGTCCTCTTGCCACCCCGTGGCTCTGTCAAAGGGGTTGCAGAGCTGGGGCTGTTTTCTTGCAATGGGGCTGATCGCACCCGATGTCCGCAGGTGGCTGAAGTTTGAGGAGGACGTGGAAGACGGCGGCGAGCGCTGGAGCAAGCCCTACGTTGGCACGCTGTCCTTGCACAGCCTCTCCGAGCTGAGGAGCTGCATCAGCAAGGGGTCGGTGCTGCTGGACATTTGTGCCAACAGCATCGAAGAGATTGCAGGTACCGTGGGCGCTGCATCCCTCCGGGAACAGCCGAGCTCAGCTCGCCACGGTGCTCTTCACTCCCAAATCAAACCCTGCCCCAATGGCACGTCCTTTTCCAGAAGTGCCACTGTGTTTTTCTCATGAGCTGTTTTTGGATGTAGACTGGGCGTGCGACATCGCACCCTTTTTTTATTCCAATACGGGGTCCTTTTGAAAGCAGTCTGTGGGGTTGGAGAAGCCACTAGAGAATATTCTGCAGCCAAAAAGGAGCGTGTGTCAGGGCTTAGCAGGCTGCTCTTAGAAATACGGAGTCTGCGTAAGAGCTGAACCTCCTTAAAGGAACTATTTCTTACAAGCTGTTTCCTCGCATTCTTTTTTTTACTTTTGCCTTAACATCCAGCTTTTAAGAGTTTTAAGGCAGAGTTTATCTGGCGATGACCAAGCAGTGTATTTCTGTGGGGAAGATACTTGAAGTTAATTGCAAAAGCCGCTTTGGAGAAGTTATCTTTGACTGGCGGCAGGTCTCCATTCAGCCCTTTCAAGGGCTGGAGAAGTCGGAGCCGTTCTTAGCACGTTTCTCCCTGGGCTCGGCAAATTGCACTCGATCAGCACGGGAAACTCTGGGAACGTCTGTGCTATAGATTGCTTATAATTTGGGTAAACGTGTAGAGTCAGAAAGGCCAGGTCGGGCAAGAAAATTGCGTTCTTTAGAATGGGAAATATTTATCTTAGCGGAATGATGAATAAGCACTTGGGTGATGTTTCTTAGCAAAAGAAAATTCTCGTTTTCGCTGCAAAGGCTGAACATTATTAAAAAGCCTTGCTATGCAAGGCTGAGCCGGCATTAGGGTACAGCCTGTGTGGCACAGCCTTCCCTGGGGGCTTTGGGGGTCGGGACTTGTTGGGGTTTCTGCTCTGATGGCTTTGTTTCCCTTTGCCAACCTCAGATATGATCCTGGCCCAGCAAGAACAGTCCACGGAGTTTGACGAGCACACGCGGGCGCGAGTTCGAGAAGTCCTTTTGAGGAAGCACCACCATCAGAACGAGAAGACAACCACCCTTCTCCCCGCTGTCTGCTCGTTTGCTGATGTGAGCAAGAGGCAGTCAGACCTGCACCTCCTCTACAAGCCAGGTGAGGGTTTCTGCAGGGCTGTGGCCCCATTAGACTTGTCCGGGCAAAGGAGAAGCGTCCCAGTTGCTCCTTGTCCATCTTTCTGAGTGTCTTTCTTTTTCCTACCAGCCCAAACAATCACCCCTTGTCCTTCTCCCACCGCTGCGGAAGCTAAAGATGGGGTGAACCCTGAGAGCGGAGCAATGGATTTAAGCAAGGTGAGACACTCGTAGCTTTCTTACGCCTTTAGGGCCAGATTTGCTCTTGCAAACTTGGCTGCAGAGTGTGCTGCAGAGTGCTGTGGGCTTTGCTTTTGGGGTAATTGCCTGAAAATCGCTTGTCGTGCCCAGGCGGAGCTGCACTTCATGAAGAAAATCCCCACCGGGGCTGAAGCATCCAACGTGCTCGTAGGAGAGCTGGATTTCCTTCACCAGCCCATCGTGGCATTTGTCCGCCTGAGCCCGGCTGTCCTCCTCTCAGGCATGACGGAAGTTCCCATCCCAACAAGGTGCGAATGAGAAGCGCAAATTTTTTCCGTAAAAAAGACACCCAACCAAACATCAAGTTGCAGGCATCAGTTTGGTGTCCCAAGGGAACAAGGCTAGTGGGAGGGGGAGCAAGCGCGTTTCCCCCACCCACATCTCCTCGCCTTCGTTTCTCCATTCCCTGCTGTAGCTTTTAAACCCATTGGCCAATTGTAATGAAAGTTGGCCCCCAAATTAAATTTGCCGTCGGTTTTGAAGAATTTCAAATTCATCGCGGCGTCGCTGAGCCTACGTGTCCCGTCTTGAGCCACGCTCTGGGCTGGGAGCTGCCAGGGCTTTCCTTGGGTGCTCTTGGAGCAAGGACACCTTCTTCTCTCTCTCATTTTGTTTTTCTTGCCCAGGTTCCTGTTTGTTTTGCTTGGACCAGAAGGAAAAGCCCATCAGTACCATGAGATCGGCAGGTCCATGGCCACTATCATGACGGATGAGGTGCGACAAGATGAGATAGCTCCGGGTCATTTTTGCCTTTCTTCAGCTCTCCCTGTCTCTGAAGTAGTGAGGAAGAGGATTTGCTGTCCCAGCTGCCCGCAGCTCTCCAAATAGCCCAGCCCTCTTTCTCACCCCAAAGCAAACACGCAGCTTTGCATCACCCCACATCCTGGAGGCTGAAATCCCACCCGGGGTGCATCCTGCACCTCATCCTTCTCGCCGGGTTCCCCAGCACGCTGTCCCCAGTGGTGGCATTGCCAGGGCCAGTAAAACTTCTCTTGCTCTTTAAGCAGAAGGGTATGGTGTGCCATGGGGGACGGGGGCCTCGTGGGGGAGATGATTACAAATGCCCCGATGCACAGATTTTTCCTTTTGGGGGAATATTTCCTGCCCTTTCCAGCAGGAAATTTTGGGGAGAAAGCCTTGCGTTTAGCCAAGAGCTTATTGCACTGGTTAGGACATCCGAGCTGGGTTGTCCTCTCACCAGGTTGTCTTCTATTGGCAGGTTTTCCGTGACGTTGCCTATAAAGCCGAGAACGGGGCTGACCTCGTGGCTGGCATCGACGAGTTTCTGGATCAGGTCACGGTCTTGCCGCCAGGAGAGTGGGATCCATCGATCCGAATCGAGCCCCCGAAAAACGTCCCTTCGCAGGTGGGAGGCGCGAGGGGGACGGGCAGGACGGCTGGGGATGCTGTTCAGGGGCCCAAATTCACAAGGTCCCACTCTGACACAGTCACAGAGCCAGACCAGACGCAAAACAAGCCAGTGGTTACAAGTCCATAGCTTTATCTTACTTCCATTTTAACAGGAAAAAAGGAAGATGCCAGGAGCTCTTGATGACAGTGCTTCTCACAGCATGCTGGAGAAACACAGTGGCCCTGAACTGCAGCGGACGGGAAGGTGGGAGCTTTAACAGTTTGGGTTTTTTTCTTCTGTTTGCCTCTCAAATCTGAGCAGGCACCTTCCCTTCTAGCAGGTCTTTGGGGTTAGCTGGTTCAGTGAAGGGGCTCCACATTGCCAGCTTGGTCCCCTGGGCTGGGCAGGGGGGAGATCTGGGCGGCTGGGCTCAGCCCCAGCCATCACCATTGCATGCAGGTTTCCTTGATTTGGGATGAAGGAGGGTGCTTCTTTTTAGCCACGAAAGTTACTCTGTGCTTGTGATTGCCCTTCTGCAGCAAAGCAAAGTCAACGTGTTCCTCCAAGAGAACAGACTCTCTTCTTTTTCCTTCCTGCAGGCTCTTTGGAGGTTTGAGCCTGGACGTGAAGCGGAAAGCCCCGTGGTTCTGGAGCGACTTCCGGGATGGTCTGAGCCTGCAGTGCCTGGCGTCCTTCCTCTTCCTCTACTGTGCCTGCATGTCCCCTGTCATCACCTTTGGGGGACTGCTGGGGGAGGCGACCAATGGCCACATAGTGAGCACCTCTCTCTGTTGGGGGGCATGGGGGAGGATCAAACTCAGGCCAAAGTCCTTGCTGCAGTGAATTGGCTTTGGTTTTTGTTTCTCCCTAACGCTTTATTTACTCACGGCTGCCTCTCTTCCCCGGACAGAGTGCCATGGAGTCGCTGCTGGGCGCGTCCATGGCCGGCGTGGTGTATTGCCTCTTTGCCGGCCAACCTCTCACCATCCTCGGCAGCACCGGACCCGTCCTCGTGTTTGAGAAGATCCTCTACAAGTTCTGCAAGTAAGGCTGGCTGCCGCAGCTGGGTGCTGTGAGAGCCTTCAGAAGGGGGCAGTGATGGAGAAAAGATGCTTTTCTTTTCTTTTTCTTAGGGGTAGTTGCTAGATTTTAGTGACAGTCCTTTTGTTGCGATGGCTTTGGTGGGAGATAAACCACCCTTGTTGCCATAAGGTTTATTATTAAGCCCCAGCTTGCTGGCAGCAGGTGACTGGGTGCAAACCCAGCTGGTTTCAGTGTTAGGGCGTCAGGGTGATGTGGGAGAACACCACCTGGCCCAAGAGGGACCTGACCTCAAGCAGCCTCCAAGGTGTTAACACAAGATCCTTGTTAAACAGTGGTAACTAAATAATTGGCCTCTCCTCCTGTGGGTCTACCCCCTGCACCACAGCCCCGAGGCTCTCTGTAGTAGTACGTGGAAACTGCATTTCCCATCCGCAGCCTTGACACGCTCCAAAATTGCTCCCCGCTTTCCCCGAAGGCAGGCATGGCTCAGGGCCTCTTGCTGGCCTTTCCAGCCTTTGTTTCATTTTGCTTTCCCAGGGAGTACACGCTCTCCTATCTGTCTCTGCGGGCGTGCATTGGGCTGTGGACCGCCTTCTTGTGCATAGTGCTGGTGGCCACCGACGCCAGCTGTTTGGTGTGCTACGTCACCCGCTTCACGGAAGAAGCCTTTGCCTCCCTCATCTGCATCATCTTCATCTACGAGGCTCTGGAGAAGCTGAGTCACCTGCGAGACACCTACCCTGTGCACATGCACAGCAAGCTGGACTTCCTCACCAGCTACTAGTGGGTTTTTTTTCCCCCTGAGAAAGCTGCTGCCCCTTGGCAGGAGCTCCGGGCTGCACCTCCATCGCCTTTCCCTTACCCCTGTCTTGGCTTCTCTCCTGCCAGCTGTAAGTGTGAGGCACCGACCCATCCCAGCAACGAAACGCTGCGTTTCTGGGCGAGCAACAAGATCAACGTGTCTGGCATCGCCTGGGAAAACCTCACGGTGACCGTAAGTGCCCCGAGCCACTGCTTCCTCGCGCCGCGGCCATGGGGTCCAGGGGCATTTGCATGGTGCAGAAGTCAGAGCCCTTCAGGGAATGATGGGCTTCAAACTGTGCTAGTGCTGCTCGGAAAAGTCCTTGCTTAAATCTAGCGTGTGGTTTTAACCCGCTTGGTCCTGGGGAGGAGAGTCCACCTTGTCCCAGTCTACCTGGTCCCCAACGTTGTGGGTAGCAAGCGTCCCCCTCAGGCCTGTTGCAGGACAGTATTTCTGACTGGGAGGAAGGTTAAGTAGTGGGTGGTTTGATTATTGTAGAAGTTGTAGGACTTAAGTTCATGCTTGAAAGATAGTAATTGGTCTCCTTAATGGGTTCCTAGTAACTCCAGGCCTTGCTTTCTCGTTCAGTGCTGTCTGTAGGTACATGCATAAATTTGCATGTCTGAGCAGCCTCTCAGGCTGTTGTTGCTGGAAGCAGAGCCCGGGCCTAGGGCGGCAGGCTCTTATGGTGGCCTTCATGCCCTCTTGGCCAGGTTCTGCGAGCCCTCCCCTGGGACGGGACGATTTGTCTCTTCTCCTCCTTTCCTACCATGGTTGTCTTTAGCCCTCCTTCCCTCTTCCCTCTCTCTCTATCCCCAAGAGTTTCCAGTGTTTCCTCTTCCCTCTGGTGTCTTCTCTAGCCACGATTGCTCAAATGGCAGGCAGAGGACGTGCCGAGGGTGTGTGGTATGGTGTCCCCTCACATCTCATTTCTCCGCTCTGTAGTTCGATGTGTCACTTGTTCAGCTGCTGCTGCTGCTCATTAAATATAATGAGCAGGAGCTCATATAATAAATTAAATATCATTGGCAGGAGCAGTTACAGGGTCGTGGATCTTGGACCAAGATCCTCAAAACCCCCTAGCTATGCGAGGTTTCCCTGCCGCACGTGCACTGCCTTTGTGTCCTGACGCTCTGTTTCTCCAGGAATGTCGGTATTTGCGTGGGGAGTTTCAAGGACCTGCCTGTGGACGCGACGGCCCCTACACGCCTGACGTGTTCCTCTGGTGCTGCATCCTCTTCTTCGCCACCTTTGCCCTGTCAAGCTTCTTGAAGAAGTTTAAAACCAGCCACTACTTTCCAACCAGAGTAAGCAGAAGATGGTGGCCAGCGTCCATCTCCACACTCGTTTCCCAAAATGGCTTTCCTGGAGCACTAAGCAGTATTTGCCCCGCCTTGGTCAAGCTGGGAAACGTTGGCCTTTGCAGGCCAAGCTCTCCAAGAGCTTGGATGTCCCGCACTCATTTCCATGAGTGCAAAATCATCGTAGCATTTCCCACCTGCCTCATGACCTGCCCCAGACTGAACATTTTTGGGGTTTGATTTTTTTGATTTTTTTTTTTTCCTCCTCAGGTAGTAGGAAGTCAGGTTTCCCAAAGTTTTGGGGTTTTTTTTCCTTACCTTCTGTGCATTATGTGCTCGAGCGGAAAGTAGAGTCAAATGAGGAGCTTCCTTTTGAGGACTAAAGGATGCCTCGGTGCCTTGTTGCCATTGTAGCTGTGAGTGTAGCTGTAGTGGCAGGCATCTGTTTTCTTATTTTTAATATTATTATTATTATTTTTAGGTTTTGACTTAAACCAACCCTTGTCCGCCTAATTAAGCTTTTTTTATTGTCTGACACCAGATCTCACAGGGACAAACACAGCAACAGTATCTAAGCAAGGGATCAGGCTGCACGTGCTCAGAGGGGTGGTGGGATTTGGTTAACCAGCCTTAATGTTGTGGATGTCTGCAACTCTTGCATCTCACGTTACGGCCCTGTTTGCCATGCCCCTTTCACCTCTGGTTCCTTGCCCCAGGTACGGTCCACAGTGAGCGACTTTGCTGTTTTCCTCACCATCGTCATCATGGTGCTCCTTGACTTTGTGGTTGGGATCCCATCGCCGAAGCTCCAGGTCCCCCATGCGTTCAAGGTAATGGGGTGTTTTGGCAGGTGGGGGTGCCACAAGGTGATGCCGGGGCAGGGCAGGGCTGAGTCTGGAGGAGATGCTGGTGGTGTGACCATCTCCTCTTCCACCTCCAAGTGCCTTGCTTCCTCCTGGAAAGGAGAAGATGGCCCCAAAACTAGATACCTACAGGAGAAGTATCTAGAGGTGCTTGCAAAGAGGAGACTGGCACTGCTGAAGCCCACGGGAGAGGGGGACATGAAGCCAGGGCTGGGAGGTGCTCTGACACAGGGAGGGAGGGGAAAATGAAAGCCAGTGGAGTGCCTGGGCTGGGAGACGATGCTGATGTGTGGGCTTTGTTGCAGCCTACCAGAGACGACCGCGGGTGGTTCATCAACCCCATAGGACCCAACCCTTGGTGGACGGTGTTGGCTGCGCTCGTCCCAGCTCTGCTCTGCACCATCTTGATATTCATGGACCAGCAGATCAGTGCCGTTATTGTGAACAGGAAGGAGCACAAGCTGAAGGTAAGGGCCTGTGAGAGATGACGCCAGCCCCAGCCCCTTCTGGGCTGCAGGTCTGGGGAGAAGCTCTTATTCCCGATGCTTTCTGAAGGCATTGGTTTGGGACAAGGTCAGGCTGCGTGGCAGGATGCTCTCCTGGATTAACGATGATGCAGGGAGCAAGTGACAGGGCAGTTCAGATGAGCAACCTTTTGGAGGAGCAAATTAATCTTGGAGCAATACAGAAGCGCGTTTTTGTTTTAAAATGGCAGCAGCAGCAGGTGCGGGGAATGAATTGTTTTGATGCGCTGCCAGGGATAACTCAGAGTCACACCTTCCTTGCAAGTGGTAGAATTTTCTTTGTGAGTGAAAAAAATGGTTGGGTGGTTTTGGGTTGTGGGGTTCTTTTTTTGGAGAAGTATGTATCGCACAAGCTCCCCATATCCCTTGTGTCTGAACTCCTGCCAGATTTTCACGCCAGGTGCTTGTGCAAAGCCTGCATACACCCTTACTCGTTTCCATTTCTTGTTTTAAATTCTGAAGAAGTTGACTTGTGCTCGAGCAGGGTTTGAGTCTGACTTGCGACGTTCTCCTTGCTCTTGTGCTATGGGATGCTCTGTTTCTTGTTTTCCTGCCTGCAGAAAGGATGCGGGTACCACCTGGACCTTTTCGTGGTGGCCGTGATGCTCGGGGTGTGCTCTGTGATGGGGCTGCCCTGGTTTGTGGCTGCGACCGTCCTGTCCATCACCCACGTGAATAGCCTCAAAGTAGAGTCTGACTGCTCAGCTCCAGGAGAACAACCCAAGTTTCTGGGGATACGAGAGCAGAGAGTCACTGGCTTGCTGATCTTTGTGCTCATGGGCTGCTCCGTCTTCTTCACTTCCGTGTTAAAGGTGAGAGGAAAATGCAAACCACCCAACAACCGCGAGCTTGTTGGAGGTTACCGAAAAACAGTCCCCTCTCTGCAGGCCTGAGTAGTTAGTTGTGGAGCGGAGGAGGAGGAGGTGATCCCAACCCTTGGGGCTTGACCCACGGTGGGAACCAGCCTCCGTTAGGCTTTGCAGCCCTTCAGGCCCCCGTTTGGTGTGCTCGAGGCGAGCGAGCAACGCAACTGCTTGAATTTTCGGGTGCCTTTCAGGCCCGCCCATGTTTATGGGTTACAGTTGAGCATATTCAGACCAGCACATCTGCTCTCTTTCAAACAGGCAGCCCGTTACTGGCTGCAATTTGCTCCCCAAACGCCCCGGAGCAGCCGTTCCCAGGAGCTAAACAGACTGAGGTCATCCCCGTGGGCTTCCTTGCACGTTCCTCCCACAAAGTAATCTCGTCTCTAGGCTAAAAGGAGGCCTGTGGCCTTTGCCTGTTGCCCCAAGAATAGGCAGAAGTGTTTTTCTACCGCCACAGAATGCGGCATAGGGTAGCACGGGTGAAATCGCCTATTTTCCTCCAACCTTTCTGGAAAATAGGATTATTCTGAGGAGAGGTAACTCCCAAGTTCAGCCTAAAGCAGAGCCTTAGCTCACTCGTGCGCACAAAATCTTTAATGGTTAAAATCTGACCCATCTCTAAGCCTGAACGGAAGCTGGAAAGCTTCAAGCAATTTTAGGCAGTGCCTGCGGAAGAGGGTGGTAATACTGAAAATGCAATATAGAAAAAGAAACGATTGCATTCTTTTTTTTTTTTTTTCTTTTTCCCCCCAGTTTATACCAATGCCTGTGCTTTATGGTGTCTTTCTCTACATGGGTGTGTCGTCGCTCAGAGGAATTCAGGTACGGACTCTTTTACAGCGTGCAGCATGTCGGCTCCCTGGTATTTTGTCTCCGTAGCAGCAGGGAAAAAAGCAGTGGCATGGGAAGAACTTCTCGCAGAGCAAGCAATGAAACTCTTTTGTGTAAGAAAAAGATTGGTGGAGGCACAGGAGGTATATAGGGCTGGGAGGACCAGGCAAGTTCAGCGCTCTCTGTTTCAGGGTTTAGGGCCGGTCAGTGTTTGGTTACGTGAAAGCGGGGGAATTCAGTGCAAAGGGAAGGCAGTTTCTACCACTGGTGGAAATCCTCGCTGGGGGATTCAGTGGGCCAAGAAATGCTAATAATGGAATGGCATGGAATAGTTGCCGTTTGGTGGGCAGCTCTCAGGGGCAAGCCGGTTGATAGATGGAGCGAAGGGAAAACGGGTGCTGCTCCCAGGAGGAACGCGGTGGGATCCAGGATTTCTGACGGCAAGCGAGATGCTGCAAACTGCCTCCACGTCTCGAGAGGGCCAGAAACTTGCCGCAGTCCCAAGGTGGCAACCTTTCCCTTTTATTTTGCAGTTCTTTGATCGCTTGAAGCTGTTTTGGATGCCGGCGAAACACCAGCCGGATTTCATCTACCTGCGGCACGTGCCCTTGCGAAAGGTGCATTTGTTCACGGTGATCCAGCTGACCTGCCTCGTCCTGCTCTGGACCATCAAGGTGTCCCGTGCCGCCATCATCTTTCCCATGATGGTAAGAGCTGCCGCCGCTCGGCAGCGGGGTGTTTGCAGCGTTGGAGCGAGAGGTGGCATCGTCTCTGAGCTCACCGCATCTTCCCTCTTATTCGTGAAGGTTTTGGCTCTCGTCTTTGTCCGGAAAGCGATGGATTTCTGCTTCTCAAAGCGAGAGCTCGGCTTTCTGGATGACCTTATGCCAGAAAGGAAGAAGAAGTTGGACGATGCCAGAAATGAAGCCGGAGAAGAAGAAGAGGTAAGGCTTGCTGGGTCCTCGGGGCTGGACATCTCCGTCGGGCTGTGAGATTGCCTGTTTCTCTTACAGCTTGTCTGGAAACGTTGGGGGAAGATCAGCACTCAGTCGAAATAGATCCCAATAGCCTGGATCCCACGTTGTAACCTTTGTTTCCTCAAGTAGCAGTGAGCTGAACAGTTGAATACAGGTGTAATTTTTAAAACGAGTTGTTTTTCACAAAGGTCATTATGATGATTATTATTATTAGATGGTGATGCTGCTGCTGCTGCTGCTGGCAAGATTTGCTCATAATCGTGTTTTGAACACACAATCCCCCTGCCCCGAAATCTTTGGAGTGAACGGTTTCTCCCCTGCTGCACTAATACCTATAGCTGCCAAGGGGCAGAAGGGGAGGGCAGACTGCTAAGTTTGTGCTGGGCATTCAGCTTATCTCCACTTTGACCAAAGACAGAGAACGTGATTTGTCCCTTTTTAACATCAGGAGTCCAGGAGGGCGATGGAAGCTGCTGCTGCTGCAAGTTCAGTTCAGCTGAACGTGGGGAAGACCAGTGACGTGGATATCCCAAAGCAAGGCAGTGACAGGTAAAGCCCCACCAAGCGCCAGGACCCCCGGCAAGATTAGCTTGAAGGTGTTTGGCAGAGTTTTCTCCACTTGCCTCTTTGTGGGGCATCCCACAGAAACCAGCAGGCAGCTTGGTGGGAAAATCAAATTCGGGGGCAGGGCTGCAGGAGGTGATCGCAGGGCTCTGACCCCAAGCAGAGTGGCTGCAGCACTCGCGTTTGACCCCCAAAGCTTGCATCATCAGTGCCTTTACGGTAGCTGGAGATCCTCATGCTTACACATGCGGAGTTGCAGGCGTGATCTGTACCAGCAGTGGCTTAGGAACCCGGACCGGGGCTAAACCCCAGCAAGAGCCTTTGCACAGAGCTGTTGCTCTGCGGCTCCCCGGCTTGCCTCCCAAAACTCCTCATCCAGCAAAACCTCCCACGCTTATGCGGAGCTTTGATTCTCGGGGCTCCGCTGTTCCTCTTGCTGATGCTAATGCCCTTGGTGGCATCAGTTCCCATAATCACGGATTGCTATGTAAAATATTTATTGCAGGACTGATCCTTCTGAGATTATTATCCTGGATGAAATGTCACAAACGACCGTATGGAAGGCTCTCACTTTGAAGACAGAAACCCTTTGAATCCAGGGAGGAAAAAGGTAAAGGATTGCACGTGAACGTGACCGTGCTCCTCTGCAAGCGACGGCGCGTGCCTACGCTTTTCCCACGCTTTGGCCGGCAAGGCTGAGCAAACGGCCTGTCCCTGGGAACAGGCAGTGAGGACCGTGGCATGCAAACCAGCTCCTCTCTGCTGGGGTGGTCCCCCGAACAGGGCTGAATCAGCAGCAGCTGGCAGGTCTTCCACTGATGATGCTCTCCCTCTTTTTCTCTTCCCTTCGCCTTTCCCCACTCCCGCTTTTCACGTTTAGGAATCTTGACTTTGAAGGAGAGGAGTGAGAGCGTGACTTGGGGATGTGCCAACGGAGACGGAGGGAGAAAGCGCTTTGTTTCAGTTGGAGGATTCCCATTAAAGCCATGCAGACGTTTTCAGTTATCCTTGGTGTGCTTCAGGCATTCAGTATCTCTAGACCAGCAAGCTGAGGTGAACGTCACAGTCAATGGGAGTTTGGTGGTGTTAAGTCTGCGTGCGTACGTGCATGTGGGGGTGTGGGTTTGTAGTGGTAGAGGGACTGCTACTGCTTTATCATTCAGTGCTGCTCTTTTAATACCTAATTCCTCTTCTTTTTTTTTTCCTCTTTTTTCCAAATGTAAACTGGGAACGTCCAAAATAATTTTCTGTTATATTTGATGCATTCTCCACTTTCTTCTTCATCACGACCGGGTTTTTGTTCTGGTTTGGGGTCCTGGCTTTAATTCACTCTTATGTCTCTTACTGGTACGAGAGGGATGCCCTCTGTGGCAGGGCAGCATAGAGAGCGTCTGAGCAGTTGGCCTAAGGTGAAAGAAAAGCATTTGCTCCCTGCGCTCCAGTTTTACCTCTCTTGGTTTGGTTTGGTTTGGTTTCTTTTTTTTTTTGCTTTGGCTCTGCCATCAGCCTGGAAGCTGCAAAATGCAGAACTGCCACCTTCTTGTCCCCTGGCTGTAAACTGCATCTAAGGGAGCACTTCAGGTATTTGATTTTGAATACACCGTATGGTCACAGGAGTGGCCAGATGAGACCTGGGGCTCTGTGTCCCTGGGCTGCCCCCTCTGTTGTTCCTCCACTTCCCTTCTGTATTGGGTCTGGCTGAGTTGGAGTTCCTTTACCCCACAGCAGCCCTCGTAGTGCTGTGCTCTGTACTGGTAGCTAGAAAGCTGTTGATAACACAGCAGTGTTTTGGCCATGGCTGAGCAGTGCTGGCACAGCATCGAGGCTGTCTCTCTAACATTCCCCCCCTCCCCAGTAGGCGGGGGGTGGGCAAGATCTTGGGAGGCGAGGTAGCCAGGAAGAAGGCGTACAGGCAGCAAGAAGAGGCATCTAGGTAGCAAGTAAATCTTAGGTCCCTTCAGACGCTGGGGACCCTGCGTTCATGCAGCATTGGGCAGACCCCAGATGGATTTTCCCTTGGCACACTGTACAGATCCTGCCTGTGGAGAAGTTCCTCCTTTTGGTCATTCACGGTGTTATACAACTTTTCTTAGAAGAAAACAACTCTATGCGTAAAGGATGTTCACGCGCGGACTTCTTGCTGTACTTTAGATAACGGCAGGGCCGCGCAGGTGGCGTAATCGCTGGTACCAAGCAGGAGCTGCCTGGAGGCTCCTCTGTTACAGTCAACCAGCTCCGTTTATCCTGCGGCCAAGGGACATGTGTAGGGACACAGC
Organism: Haliaeetus albicilla; assembly: GCF_947461875.1. NCBI lineage: Eukaryota > Metazoa > Chordata > Aves > Accipitriformes > Accipitridae > Haliaeetus > Haliaeetus albicilla. Next base: position 192,070 of record NW_027212460.1, on the reverse strand, counting down.
CTGAAGGCCACGCTGTAGGTACAGCGCGGCACAGACCTGCACCCGCTCAGGTTAACTGTTAGGTGGATCCCTAACTCCTGGAGGTACAGTGATCTCCCAGTCAGGATCTCTGCACCAGGCTGTTAAACTGCACGGTAACTCGGGAAGCAGAGAAGGTCCAGATCTGGAGGGGATGGTTAAGCACAGGGCCTCACGTTGAACCTCCTCCTCTAAGCTTGTCCTGTGCTTACAGGGTTCTCGAGCCTCTCGGGCATCTCCCAGACTGGCCGGTTACTCCCAGCTCCCTCGTTCCTGCCTTCCCCTCCCTGCCTGCCTGCTCCACCTTGGCCCCTGCAGCAGCACTCGGCTGAGCACCCTCCGTTGCTCCTGGGGAAAGAGCGTCCTCCTTGCTCTCCGTGGCGTTCCCCCAGCACACGGTGCTGTAGCAAGGACAAGGCAGTCAGAGACAGACACAGCCTGTTGAGCAGAGCGTCCTGCACGCAGTGCTTCCGATAGAGCAGCTCAGGAGCAAGGAGGTGAGCTGGGTGTGCTGCCTCTCACAAAGAGCATTTTACATCGGCGACCTTCCCCGCTGGACCCTCTGCAGCCTCTCTTTTTCCCGGCGTTGTAGGTGTTAGGTTGTGTGGTTGAAGGTTCATCTCCACAAACACAGAGGAGGACAAAGGAGCAATGGCAGGCAGGGGAACCCCAGTGACCTAGGCAGAGGCAAGGGAGCACCCTGCTGTGGCTTTTGCCAGGGCTGTCGCAGGAGAGGGATCGCCCACATTGCCTGGGTATGAGGCTCACCAGACAAGTATTGACTCTCCCTTGCTCAGGTCACAGACTGACGGGGGGGATGCGCTTCTGTGGCCATGCCCTGCCTCTGAAGCCCGGCCGTAGACAAAAAACTGGCTCAAACTGTGAAGGTTACCAGGCAAGACGTGACGGGGTGCACGTGTGTGGCAAGGTCTGTGCGTGTGAATGTCTGAAACTGAATTCTGAGCTGTCAAGCAGAAGCCTGCTTCTTGCTACACGCAGCCAGCGTGGGCTGGTTGTAAATTTGGGTAACACCTGGAATAAGCAAAAGTGGCATGTCCCGAGTCCTACAGTTAATAAAGAGCTAGGAGCCAGAAGCCTTAATTCGGAGGCTGATCAGGCCTCGTACTGCTCACATAGACAACTTAGATTGGGAAAAGTGGGGGCGTGGTGGCAAAAAGAAGGGTTCCCAGCAAGAAGAAGGGATCTTGAAGAGAAGAAAGGGACCCAGGAAGGAAAAGGTGAAGATCCTGGCTGGAGGAAATATCCTGGAAGTGGCGGAAGATCTTGGAGACCAGAGAGCCGCGTGGAGACAAGTGCCAGGGGATGCCCAGGGACCTTGACCAGCACCCTGCGAAACTGGTAACGGCGAGCAGCTGCACAGCAGGAACCAAGGTGACGTTCTGCCTGACCTTCCCGGGCCTGCAGTAGCCTCCCTGCTGGGAAGGGGAGTTGGATCAAGCAACTGCAGGATTCAATAGGAATGCATTTCACGAAGGTAAAGAGGACACAGCAGTGGCTTGGAAACGCTGGTTGGTTTAATGGTAAAACTGGAATTATTCTGTGAACTGTGCATTCCTTTTAATATGGACTTAACTTCAAAGCAGCTATTTTAAATTGTTCTGACTTCACCTTAATCGACACCTGCAATCTTCATCATCTTATCTTCTCCAACAGCGACACCACACCCTGCCCCTCCCCACCCCCTGCAAAAAAAACCCAAACCCAACCCAGGAAAAGAAGGACTTCAAGGGCAAGCTAGGCAGCAAAGTTGTGCGAGATTGGTCAAACTGCTCAAAGTTTGCAGAGAGATTGGAGCTTGCAATTCAGATGTGCGTCGCTCAGCATGGGGAGGGTGGTACGCACCTTTCACTGGAGTCAGAGGGAAAAACAGGGAGAAGGGAGCTGCAGCGTAAAGAGTAAAGAAGGACACAACGTTCTTAGGAAAACTCTCCTTTTTGTTTCCTTTTCCTTGCTCCTTCGCTTCCAGAACTCCGTGGTCGCAGTTTGTGCTGCCTCACCTCCAGCACAGCGTGCAGAATGAAACGACTGTCACAGAATTCGTCCTCCTGGGGTTCTGCAGCACCCCAGCCCTGCAGCGCTGCCTCTTTGGCCTTTTCTCTGCCCTCTGCTCTGCCACTCTGATGGGAAACGCACTTGTCTTTCTGCTTATCTGCCTGGACTACTGCCTCCACAGCCCCATGTACTTCTTCCTCTGCCACTTCTCCATCGGGGACATCTGCTACACCTCCAGCAATGTCCCCCGTATGCTAAGGAGCCTCCTTGGACAAGGCAGAACCCTCTCCGTTGCTGGGTGTGGGGCACAGATCCATCTTTATTTAATCTTTGCACTTACAGCGTGCGTGCTGCTGGCCGTGATGTCTCATGTTCGCTACGTGGCAATCTGCCGCCCCCCGCGCTATGCCCTCATCATGATCTGGAGGCTGCGCCTCACCCTTGCCACAGTTTTGTGGGCTTTGGCGTTCGTATTTGGTACACTGCAAGCCTCTCTGGCTTTACACCTGCCTTTCTGCGGCCCCTGCGAGGTTGTCCACTTCTCCTGTGAAGTTCTTGCTGTCTTAAAGCTGGCCTGCACTGCCGCTCCTGCCAATAAAGTCCCGATCTTTGCTATTTGTGTGTGCTTCTTCCTCTTGCCTTTAGCCTTAATCCTGATTTCCTCCCTGGACACCCCGGCCACCGATCTGCGCATCCGCTCTGTGCCAGGATGGCACGAAACCTTGTCCACGTGTGGCTCCCACCCGACCGTGGTGGGTGTCTTTTATGGAAACGCCATCTTCATGTACGCGGGGCCCGGGAGCGGTAACTCCTCTGGGAGGGAGAAAGTTCTTTCCCTTTTCTGCAGTCTCGTCAGCCCCAGTTTGAACCCCGTCATTTACAGTCGGAGGAACAAGCAGGTGAAGGAAGCCTTGCTGAAGCTTCAGAGAAGGAAGAGGGTCTTTCATTCCGTCTAGCTGGTGCTCTAGGCTTTCACCTGTCTCCTGTCTTTCTGCTCTTTCTTCTTGAGCTCTTGGGGTATTTCTCATGGAATGTTAAGTGGTTAAAACGTAACACAAGACATGGTTATTCAAATGCATTTGTCTCTTGTTTCTCTGTGCAGTCTGATGAATATCATGACACAAAATGACTCATTGTTATTCCTTGTATTGCAGATAACTAATTCTTGTTCCTCAGATGCAGCCGTCCTAGACGGGTAGTACGTTCCACCGGAACCAGGTGGAGAAAGCAGTCTTCTCGGTTCTAGCTAGCAGTCAGGATAAACTACTGTGTAGCAGGGTTTTTTTCTGAATCTACCCATTGATCCAGTAAGATATTCTTTTTCCCTACCGTATTTGTACCTCCTGTTATCCTCAGGATGCTAGAGCTTCAGCTCTACTGTTAGAAAGAAAAAGAGAGAAAACATGCTGCTGCTAATGGGCTTTGCTTCTCAGGAGGGCGAACGAGCCTGTGAAGGGTTTTCCTTCTGCACACTTTTGAGCCTGATACCTCTCATGCAGGAATTTTCTCTGTTCTGGAGAGTTTTTGCTCAAAGCAGAGCTGGCTTCTCCCCAGGCACTAAGTTTTCCAAGCGGGAAGGGTCTAGGGGTGCGTGGCTTTAAGTAGCTGCCTGGATCCGCATCATAGCTTGTGATTTCATAATGGTCCCTATTGTGTCTCTGGAGTTGGTGCACACTGGGTGCCACTTAGCTCCTCCCGTGAGGGCTACTCCATCAGTCCCTGGGGAATCGGGCCCCCTGACTGACCTGGAGGTTCAGTTGTCCCCAAAACCCAGTGACTGACGTGAGGATGAACCCCAACGGGGGTTACAAAATGACACTTCTGGAAGAGTTACAGGTAGCACGGCCGGGGCTCAAAAGTGCAGTTTTGTGGGTTGGTTTTTTTTTTTCCAGTTTGGAAATCACTTTTTTAGACAGGAACCTCAAGATCAAAGCAGGAGGTGGGTTTGTTTGGTCTGAAACACTCATCCCTCTCCTGCTGTATTAAATACGTCCAGACTCTCGTGGTATACAGTACAGGTGATGTTATGGGCTGTTTTATTTGCGTATGGGAAGAAAAACCTCCTACAAGTCCGTGGTTTTAGGGCTGTGCCTGAAGGAGGAGGAGGCACGCAGAGGCGTGATGGCTCGTGGACTCGCGTGGACGCAGGGGTGGATGATGGCTGGGAGGACGTAAGGGAGCTCTCCACCCCCAGCCCCAACTTTTCCCTTCTTGTCGTTGCTAAACAGAGACATGACGAGGAGGCAGTGATTGACCGGGGAAGAAGGAGCAACGCTGTCAGTGTTCGCTATGAGAAGGAGGAGTTGGAAGGTGAGTCTCTGCTGAGATCCTGGTAGAGGAGCCACCAGCCCAGTGCGTTTTCCCATTGCACAAAGTCTCTCCTGTGTGCCTTGTTGGGTGTCACATCATGTGCAGCAAAACGTGCCGCGCTTCTCAATAAAGCAGCACAGTTATTGTCACGTTTTTTACTATTACGGCTTTTTAAACGGAGGGAAGAAGCCCCCCGGGAGGCCACGGTGTGAGTTGTAGCCATGGGGCTCGATAATTCACGGCTTTTTTTCTCGCAGAGGCTGCTCCTGGCTTGGAGAGGTCAGGAGAATCATGTCAGGAGAATCATTTCAGGGCTGCAGATGCGGGGCTGTGATTTTCTTTTTCTGTTCTGGAGTTCATTACGATGGGACTGATTTGATCGTCTCTTGTCGCCTCGTGCCGTACAGCGATTTTGAAAAGAATTAGCTTGTGTTGCTGCTTAATGAGCAAGTCTGAGTGTTGTCCAGCCGAAGCTGGAATTTGAGAAGAGGTCCGATACTCTGGGGGCACTTTTAGATGACCCGGAGCCAACACTTGTTGTTGCTGTGCTGTTGCAAAGCTCGAGTAAAATAGGCTTGGAAAAAAGGAGGTCCAGTGAAAATAACATTAAGGGAAGCTGGCGTTGCTCCTGGGATTTAACCGTGGCTTAGCAAGGCACCGGCCACCTCAACCATTGCCGCAATGCCGAGAGTGCTGCAAAAAACGCTGCTTTTTCGCAGGCCACCGGACCCTGTACGTGGGCGCGCGGATGCCACTGGTTAGGCAGAGCCACCGGCATCACCGACGCCACAGCCAGAAGCATCGGGAAGGGGAACGGGAGAAGGACTCTGCCCCGACGGAGCAGGGCTACCACTGTAAGTCCCACCGCGGCATTCGCTAAACTCCTGGGGGCAGCGTGGGCGCTGGGGCCTTCTGCAAGCAGGTCCCCGTGGCTAGTTTGAGTGAGTTGCTGTTCTTCCGAGGGAAAGTAGTGGCCTTATTGTGCAACGCCCTCTTTTTCCTAAGTTTTACTTTTTTTTTTTTTTTTTTTTTTTAATGCAGTTAAATGCCTAATGGGTTTAGGCTCGTCTTCCTTAGAGGGATCCTGGCTTTAAAAATGGCAATGTGGGGAAGGAAAGCAGCCCATCCTTATGCAGAGGTGGACTAGATGCTTCTCCTTCTCCACGGCTGTGTGCAAGCCCAGACAGACGCAGGGGAGAGGGGCCAGCCCAGTGTTTATGGCTGCACTGGTGCTGATGGCCACTTTGCACGTGAGCGTGACGAGCTGTGTTCAGGCGCGGTAACGGGATGGGTCTTTGCCTTCTGCCCCCAGGCTCCCCGTCCCAGCGGGTGCAGTTCATTCTCAGGACCAAGGAGGACGAGCAGCACGTCCCTCACCACTTGTTCTCCGAGCTGGATGAGATCTGCGTAAAAGAGGGCCGAGATGCCGAGTGGAAGGAAACGGCAAGGTAAATCCCCGCTGCTTGGCTGCGGTGGGAGAGGAGTCCCCGCACCGGCAGCGCCCGTGGGCTCTGCTTTCTCCTCTCCAGGACGCGAAGCTTTTGCAGCTGCAGGTGGCGGCACGAGGAGCCTTGTCCTCTTGCCACCCCGTGGCTCTGTCAAAGGGGTTGCAGAGCTGGGGCTGTTTTCTTGCAATGGGGCTGATCGCACCCGATGTCCGCAGGTGGCTGAAGTTTGAGGAGGACGTGGAAGACGGCGGCGAGCGCTGGAGCAAGCCCTACGTTGGCACGCTGTCCTTGCACAGCCTCTCCGAGCTGAGGAGCTGCATCAGCAAGGGGTCGGTGCTGCTGGACATTTGTGCCAACAGCATCGAAGAGATTGCAGGTACCGTGGGCGCTGCATCCCTCCGGGAACAGCCGAGCTCAGCTCGCCACGGTGCTCTTCACTCCCAAATCAAACCCTGCCCCAATGGCACGTCCTTTTCCAGAAGTGCCACTGTGTTTTTCTCATGAGCTGTTTTTGGATGTAGACTGGGCGTGCGACATCGCACCCTTTTTTTATTCCAATACGGGGTCCTTTTGAAAGCAGTCTGTGGGGTTGGAGAAGCCACTAGAGAATATTCTGCAGCCAAAAAGGAGCGTGTGTCAGGGCTTAGCAGGCTGCTCTTAGAAATACGGAGTCTGCGTAAGAGCTGAACCTCCTTAAAGGAACTATTTCTTACAAGCTGTTTCCTCGCATTCTTTTTTTTACTTTTGCCTTAACATCCAGCTTTTAAGAGTTTTAAGGCAGAGTTTATCTGGCGATGACCAAGCAGTGTATTTCTGTGGGGAAGATACTTGAAGTTAATTGCAAAAGCCGCTTTGGAGAAGTTATCTTTGACTGGCGGCAGGTCTCCATTCAGCCCTTTCAAGGGCTGGAGAAGTCGGAGCCGTTCTTAGCACGTTTCTCCCTGGGCTCGGCAAATTGCACTCGATCAGCACGGGAAACTCTGGGAACGTCTGTGCTATAGATTGCTTATAATTTGGGTAAACGTGTAGAGTCAGAAAGGCCAGGTCGGGCAAGAAAATTGCGTTCTTTAGAATGGGAAATATTTATCTTAGCGGAATGATGAATAAGCACTTGGGTGATGTTTCTTAGCAAAAGAAAATTCTCGTTTTCGCTGCAAAGGCTGAACATTATTAAAAAGCCTTGCTATGCAAGGCTGAGCCGGCATTAGGGTACAGCCTGTGTGGCACAGCCTTCCCTGGGGGCTTTGGGGGTCGGGACTTGTTGGGGTTTCTGCTCTGATGGCTTTGTTTCCCTTTGCCAACCTCAGATATGATCCTGGCCCAGCAAGAACAGTCCACGGAGTTTGACGAGCACACGCGGGCGCGAGTTCGAGAAGTCCTTTTGAGGAAGCACCACCATCAGAACGAGAAGACAACCACCCTTCTCCCCGCTGTCTGCTCGTTTGCTGATGTGAGCAAGAGGCAGTCAGACCTGCACCTCCTCTACAAGCCAGGTGAGGGTTTCTGCAGGGCTGTGGCCCCATTAGACTTGTCCGGGCAAAGGAGAAGCGTCCCAGTTGCTCCTTGTCCATCTTTCTGAGTGTCTTTCTTTTTCCTACCAGCCCAAACAATCACCCCTTGTCCTTCTCCCACCGCTGCGGAAGCTAAAGATGGGGTGAACTCTGAGAGCGGAGCAATGGATTTAAGCAAGGTGAGACACTCGTAGCTTTCTTACGCCTTTAGGGCCAGATTTGCTCTTGCAAACTTGGCTGCAGAGTGTGCTGCAGAGTGCTGTGGGCTTTGCTTTTGGGGTAATTGCCTGAAAATCGCTTGTCGTGCCCAGGCGGAGCTGCACTTCATGAAGAAAATCCCCACCGGGGCTGAAGCATCCAACGTGCTCGTAGGAGAGCTGGATTTCCTTCACCAGCCCATCGTGGCATTTGTCCGCCTGAGCCCGGCTGTCCTCCTCTCAGGCATGACGGAAGTTCCCATCCCAACAAGGTGCGAATGAGAAGCGCAAATTTTTTCCGTAAAAAAGACACCCAACCAAACATCAAGTTGCAGGCATCAGTTTGGTGTCCCAAGGGAACAAGGCTAGTGGGAGGGGGAGCAAGCGCGTTTCCCCCACCCACATCTCCTCGCCTTCGTTTCTCCATTCCCTGCTGTAGCTTTTAAACCCATTGGCCAATTGTAATGAAAGTTGGCCCCCAAATTAAATTTGCCGTCGGTTTTGAAGAATTTCAAATTCATCGCGGCGTCGCTGAGCCTACGTGTCCCGTCTTGAGCCACGCTCTGGGCTGGGAGCTGCCAGGGCTTTCCTTGGGTGCTCTTGGAGCAAGGACACCTTCTTCTCTCTCTCATTTTGTTTTTCTTGCCCAGGTTCCTGTTTGTTTTGCTTGGACCAGAAGGAAAAGCCCATCAGTACCATGAGATCGGCAGGTCCATGGCCACTATCATGACGGATGAGGTGCGACAAGATGAGATAGCTCCGGGTCATTTTTGCCTTTCTTCAGCTCTCCCTGTCTCTGAAGTAGTGAGGAAGAGGATTTGCTGTCCCAGCTGCCCGCAGCTCTCCAAATAGCCCAGCCCTCTTTCTCACCCCAAAGCAAACACGCAGCTTTGCATCACCCCACATCCTGGAGGCTGAAATCCCACCCGGGGTGCATCCTGCACCTCATCCTTCTCGCCGGGTTCCCCAGCACGCTGTCCCCAGTGGTGGCATTGCCAGGGCCAGTAAAACTTCTCTTGCTCTTTAAGCAGAAGGGTATGGTGTGCCATGGGGGACGGGGGCCTCGTGGGGGAGATGATTACAAATGCCCCGATGCACAGATTTTTCCTTTTGGGGGAATATTTCCTGCCCTTTCCAGCAGGAAATTTTGGGGAGAAAGCCTTGCGTTTAGCCAAGAGCTTATTGCACTGGTTAGGACATCCGAGCTGGGTTGTCCTCTCACCAGGTTGTCTTCTATTGGCAGGTTTTCCGTGACGTTGCCTATAAAGCCGAGAACGGGGCTGACCTCGTGGCTGGCATCGACGAGTTTCTGGATCAGGTCACGGTCTTGCCGCCAGGAGAGTGGGATCCATCGATCCGAATCGAGCCCCCGAAAAACGTCCCTTCGCAGGTGGGAGGCGCGAGGGGGACGGGCAGGACGGCTGGGGATGCTGTTCAGGGGCCCAAATTCACAAGGTCCCACTCTGACACAGTCACAGAGCCAGACCAGACGCAAAACAAGCCAGTGGTTACAAGTCCATAGCTTTATCTTACTTCCATTTTAACAGGAAAAAAGGAAGATGCCAGGAGCTCTTGATGACAGTGCTTCTCACAGCATGCTGGAGAAACACAGTGGCCCTGAACTGCAGCGGACGGGAAGGTGGGAGCTTTAACAGTTTGGGTTTTTTTCTTCTGTTTGCCTCTCAAATCTGAGCAGGCACCTTCCCTTCTAGCAGGTCTTTGGGGTTAGCTGGTTCAGTGAAGGGGCTCCACATTGCCAGCTTGGTCCCCTGGGCTGGGCAGGGGGGAGATCTGGGCGGCTGGGCTCAGCCCCAGCCATCACCATTGCATGCAGGTTTCCTTGATTTGGGATGAAGGAGGGTGCTTCTTTTTAGCCACGAAAGTTACTCTGTGCTTGTGATTGCCCTTCTGCAGCAAAGCAAAGTCAACGTGTTCCTCCAAGAGAACAGACTCTCTTCTTTTTCCTTCCTGCAGGCTCTTTGGAGGTTTGAGCCTGGACGTGAAGCGGAAAGCCCCGTGGTTCTGGAGCGACTTCCGGGATGGTCTGAGCCTGCAGTGCCTGGCGTCCTTCCTCTTCCTCTACTGTGCCTGCATGTCCCCTGTCATCACCTTTGGGGGACTGCTGGGGGAGGCGACCAATGGCCACATAGTGAGCACCTCTCTCTGTTGGGGGGCATGGGGGAGGATCAAACTCAGGCCAAAGTCCTTGCTGCAGTGAATTGGCTTTGGTTTTTGTTTCTCCCTAACGCTTTATTTACTCACGGCTGCCTCTCTTCCCCGGACAGAGTGCCATGGAGTCGCTGCTGGGCGCGTCCATGGCCGGCGTGGTGTATTGCCTCTTTGCCGGCCAACCTCTCACCATCCTCGGCAGCACCGGACCCGTCCTCGTGTTTGAGAAGATCCTCTACAAGTTCTGCAAGTAAGGCTGGCTGCCGCAGCTGGGTGCTGTGAGAGCCTTCAGAAGGGGGCAGTGATGGAGAAAAGATGCTTTTCTTTTCTTTTTCTTAGGGGTAGTTGCTAGATTTTAGTGACAGTCCTTTTGTTGCGATGGCTTTGGTGGGAGATAAACCACCCTTGTTGCCATAAGGTTTATTATTAAGCCCCAGGTTGCTGGCAGCAGGTGACTGGGTGCAAACCCAGCTGGTTTCAGTGTTAGGGCGTCAGGGTGATGTGGGAGAACACCACCTGGCCCAAGAGGGACCTGACCTCAAGCAGCCTCCAAGGTGTTAACACAAGATCCTTGTTAAACAGTGGTAACTAAATAATTGGCCTCTCCTCCTGTGGGTCTACCCCCTGCACCACAGCCCCGAGGCTCTCTGTAGTAGTACGTGGAAACTGCATTTCCCATCCGCAGCCTTGACACGCTCCAAAATTGCTCCCCGCTTTCCCCGAAGGCAGGCATGGCTCAGGGCCTCTTGCTGGCCTTTCCAGCCTTTGTTTCATTTTGCTTTCCCAGGGAGTACACGCTCTCCTATCTGTCTCTGCGGGCGTGCATTGGGCTGTGGACCGCCTTCTTGTGCATAGTGCTGGTGGCCACCGACGCCAGCTGTTTGGTGTGCTACGTCACCCGCTTCACGGAAGAAGCCTTTGCCTCCCTCATCTGCATCATCTTCATCTACGAGGCTCTGGAGAAGCTGAGTCACCTGCGAGACACCTACCCTGTGCACATGCACAGCAAGCTGGACTTCCTCACCAGCTACTAGTGGGTTTTTTTTCCCCCTGAGAAAGCTGCTGCCCCTTGGCAGGAGCTCCGGGCTGCACCTCCATCGCCTTTCCCTTACCCCTGTCTTGGCTTCTCTCCTGCCAGCTGTAAGTGTGAGGCACCGACCCATCCCAGCAACGAAACGCTGCGTTTCTGGGCGAGCAACAAGATCAACGTGTCTGGCATCGCCTGGGAAAACCTCACGGTGACCGTAAGTGCCCCGAGCCACTGCTTCCTCGCGCCGCGGCCATGGGGTCCAGGGGCATTTGCATGGTGCAGAAGTCAGAGCCCTTCAGGGAATGATGGGCTTCAAACTGTGCTAGTGCTGCTCGGAAAAGTCCTTGCTTAAATCTAGCGTGTGGTTTTAACCCGCTTGGTCCTGGGGAGGAGAGTCCACCTTGTCCCAGTCTACCTGGTCCCCAACGTTGTGGGTAGCAAGCGTCCCCCTCAGGCCTGTTGCAGGACAGTATTTCTGACTGGGAGGAAGGTTAAGTAGTGGGTGGTTTGATTATTGTAGAAGTTGTAGGACTTAAGTTCATGCTTGAAAGATAGTAATTGGTCTCCTTAATGGGTTCCTAGTAACTCCAGGCCTTGCTTTCTCGTTCAGTGCTGTCTGTAGGTACATGCATAAATTTGCATGTCTGAGCAGCCTCTCAGGCTGTTGTTGCTGGAAGCAGAGCCCGGGCCTAGGGCGGCAGGCTCTTATGGTGGCCTTCATGCCCTCTTGGCCAGGTTCTGCGAGCCCTCCCCTGGGACGGGACGATTTGTCTCTTCTCCTCCTTTCCTACCATGGTTGTCTTTAGCCCTCCTTCCCTCTTCCCTCTCTCTCTATCCCCAAGAGTTTCCAGTGTTTCCTCTTCCCTCTGGTGTCTTCTCTAGCCACGATTGCTCAAATGGCAGGCAGAGGACGTGCCGAGGGTGTGTGGTATGGTGTCCCCTCACATCTCATTTCTCCGCTCTGTAGTTCGATGTGTCACTTGTTCAGCTGCTGCTGCTGCTCATTAAATATAATGAGCAGGAGCTCATATAATAAATTAAATATCATTGGCAGGAGCAGTTACAGGGTCGTGGATCTTGGACCAAGATCCTCAAAACCCCCTAGCTATGCGAGGTTTCCCTGCCGCACGTGCACTGCCTTTGTGTCCTGACGCTCTGTTTCTCCAGGAATGTCGGTATTTGCGTGGGGAGTTTCAAGGACCTGCCTGTGGACGCGACGGCCCCTACACGCCTGACGTGTTCCTCTGGTGCTGCATCCTCTTCTTCGCCACCTTTGCCCTGTCAAGCTTCTTGAAGAAGTTTAAAACCAGCCACTACTTTCCAACCAGAGTAAGCAGAAGATGGTGGCCAGCGTCCATCTCCACACTCGTTTCCCAAAATGGCTTTCCTGGAGCACTAAGCAGTATTTGCCCCGCCTTGGTCAAGCTGGGAAACGTTGGCCTTTGCAGGCCAAGCTCTCCAAGAGCTTGGATGTCCCGCACTCATTTCCATGAGTGCAAAATCATCGTAGCATTTCCCACCTGCCTCATGACCTGCCCCAGACTGAACATTTTTGGGGTTTGATTTTTTTGATTTTTTTTTTTTCCTCCTCAGGTAGTAGGAAGTCAGGTTTCCCAAAGTTTTGGGGTTTTTTTTCCTTACCTTCTGTGCATTATGTGCTCGAGCGGAAAGTAGAGTCAAATGAGGAGCTTCCTTTTGAGGACTAAAGGATGCCTCGGTGCCTTGTTGCCATTGTAGCTGTGAGTGTAGCTGTAGTGGCAGGCATCTGTTTTCTTATTTTTAATATTATTATTATTATTTTTAGGTTTTGACTTAAACCAACCCTTGTCCGCCTAATTAAGCTTTTTTTATTGTCTGACACCAGATCTCACAGGGACAAACACAGCAACAGTATCTAAGCAAGGGATCAGGCTGCACGTGCTCAGAGGGGTGGTGGGATTTGGTTAACCAGCCTTAATGTTGTGGATGTCTGCAACTCTTGCATCTCACGTTACGGCCCTGTTTGCCATGCCCCTTTCACCTCTGGTTCCTTGCCCCAGGTACGGTCCACAGTGAGCGACTTTGCTGTTTTCCTCACCATCGTCATCATGGTGCTCCTTGACTTTGTGGTTGGGATCCCATCGCCGAAGCTCCAGGTCCCCCATGCGTTCAAGGTAATGGGGTGTTTTGGCAGGTGGGGGTGCCACAAGGTGATGCCGGGGCAGGGCAGGGCTGAGTCTGGAGGAGACGCTGGTGGTGTGACCATCTCCTCTTCCACCTCCAAGTGCCTTGCTTCCTCCTGGAAAGGAGAAGATGGCCCCAAAACTAGATACCTACAGGAGAAGTATCTAGAGGTGCTTGCAAAGAGGAGACTGGCACTGCTGAAGCCCACGGGAGAGGGGGACATGAAGCCAGGGCTGGGAGGTGCTCTGACACAGGGAGGGAGGGGAAAATGAAAGCCAGTGGAGTGCCTGGGCTGGGAGACGATGCTGATGTGTGGGCTTTGTTGCAGCCTACCAGAGACGACCGCGGGTGGTTCATCAACCCCATAGGACCCAACCCTTGGTGGACGGTGTTGGCTGCGCTCGTCCCAGCTCTGCTCTGCACCATCTTGATATTCATGGACCAGCAGATCAGTGCCGTTATTGTGAACAGGAAGGAGCACAAGCTGAAGGTAAGGGCCTGTGAGAGATGACCCCAGCCCCAGCCCCTTCTGGGCCGCAGGTCTGGGGAGAAGCTCTTATTCCCGATGCTTTCTGAAGGCATTGGTTTGGGACAAGGTCAGGCTGCGTGGCAGGGTGCTCTCCTGGATTAACGATGATGCAGGGAGCAAGTGACAGGGCAGTTCAGATGAGCAACCTTTTGGAGGAGCAAATTAATCTTGGAGCAATATAGAAGCGCGTTTTTGTTTTAAAATGGCGGCAGCAGCAGCAGGTGCGGGGAATGAATTGTTTTGATGCGCTGCCAGGGATAACTCAGAGTCACACCTTCCTTGCAAGTGGTAGAATTTTCTTTGTGAGTGAAAAAAATGGTTGGGTGGTTTTGGGTTGTGGGGTTCTTTTTTTGGAGAAGTATGTATCGCACAAGCTCCCCATATCCCTTGTGTCTGAACTCCTGCCAGATTTTCACGCCAGGTGCTTGTGCAAAGCCTGCATACACCCTTACTCGTTTCCATTTCTTGTTTTAAATTCTGAAGAAGTTGACTTGTGCTCGAGCAGGGTTTGAGTCTGACTTGCGACGTTCTCCTTGCTCTTGTGCTATGGGATGCTCTGTTTCTTGTTTTCCTGCCTGCAGAAAGGATGCGGGTACCACCTGGACCTTTTCGTGGTGGCCGTGATGCTCGGGGTGTGCTCTGTGATGGGGCTGCCCTGGTTTGTGGCTGCGACCGTCCTGTCCATCACCCACGTGAATAGCCTCAAAGTAGAGTCTGACTGCTCAGCTCCAGGAGAACAACCCAAGTTTCTGGGGATACGAGAGCAGAGAGTCACTGGCTTGCTGATCTTTGTGCTCATGGGCTGCTCCGTCTTCTTCACTTCCGTGTTAAAGGTGAGAGGAAAATGCAAACCACCCAACAACCGCGAGCTTGTTGGAGGTTACCGAAAAACAGTCCCCTCTCTGCAGGCCTGAGTAGTTAGTTGTGGAGCGGAGGAGGAGGAGGTGATCCCAACCCTTGGGGCTTGACCCACGGTGGGAACCAGCCTCCGTTAGGCTTTGCAGCCCTTCAGGCCCCCGTTTGGTGTGCTCGAGGCGAGCGAGCAACGCAACTGCTTGAATTTTCGGGTGCCTTTCAGGCCCGCCCATGTTTATGGGTTACAGTTGAGCATATTCAGACCAGCACATCTGCTCTCTTTCAAACAGGCAGCCCGTTACTGGCTGCAATTTGCTCCCCAAACGCCCCGGAGCAGCCGTTCCCAGGAGCTAAACAGACTGAGGTCATCCCCGTGGGCTTCCTTGCACGTTCCTCCCACAAAGTAATCTCGTCTCTAGGCTAAAAGGAGGCCTGTGGCCTTTGCCTGTTGCCCCAAGAATAGGCAGAAGTGTTTTTCTACCGCCACAGAATGCGGCATAGGGTAGCACGGGTGAAATCGCCTATTTTCCTCCAACCTTTCTGGAAAATAGGATTATTCTGAGGAGAGGTAACTCCCAAGTTCAGCCTAAAGCAGAGCCTTAGCTCACTCGTGCGCACAAAATCTTTAATGGTTAAAATCTGACCCATCTCTAAGCCTGAACGGAAGCTGGAAAGCTTCAAGCAATTTTAGGCAGTGCCTGCGGAAGAGGGTGGTAATACTGAAAATGCAATATAGAAAAAGAAACGATTGCATTCTTTTTTTTTTTTTTTCTTTTTCCCCCCAGTTTATACCAATGCCTGTGCTTTATGGTGTCTTTCTCTACATGGGTGTGTCGTCGCTCAGAGGAATTCAGGTACGGACTCTTTTACAGCGTGCAGCATGTCGGCTCCCTGGTATTTTGTCTCCGTAGCAGCAGGGAAAAAAGCAGTGGCATGGGAAGAACTTCTCGCAGAGCAAGCAATGAAACTCTTTTGTGTAAGAAAAAGATTGGTGGAGGCACAGGAGGTATATAGGGCTGGGAGGACCAGGCAAGTTCAGCGCTCTCTGTTTCAGGGTTTAGGGCCGGTCAGTGTTTGGTTACGTGAAAGCGGGGGAATTCAGTGCAAAGGGAAGGCAGTTTCTACCACTGGTGGAAATCCTCGCTGGGGGATTCAGTGGGCCAAGAAATGCTAATAATGGAATGGCATGGAATAGTTGCCGTTTGGTGGGCAGCTCTCAGGGGCAAGCCGGTTGATAGATGGAGCGAAGGGAAAACGGGTGCTGCTCCCAGGAGGAACGCGGTGGGATCCAGGATTTCTGACGGCAAGCGAGATGCTGCAAACTGCCTCCACGTCTCGAGAGGGCCAGAAACTTGCCGCAGTCCCAAGGTGGCAACCTTTCCCTTTTATTTTGCAGTTCTTTGATCGCTTGAAGCTGTTTTGGATGCCGGCGAAACACCAGCCGGATTTCATCTACCTGCGGCACGTGCCCTTGCGAAAGGTGCATTTGTTCACGGTGATCCAGCTGACCTGCCTCGTCCTGCTCTGGACCATCAAGGTGTCCCGTGCCGCCATCATCTTTCCCATGATGGTAAGAGCTGCCGCCGCTCGGCAGCGGGGTGTTTGCAGCGTTGGAGCGAGAGGTGGCATCGTCTCTGAGCTCACCGCATCTTCCCTCTTATTCGTGAAGGTTTTGGCTCTCGTCTTTGTCCGGAAAGCGATGGATTTCTGCTTCTCAAAGCGAGAGCTCGGCTTTCTGGATGACCTTATGCCAGAAAGGAAGAAGAAGTTGGACGATGCCAGAAATGAAGCCGGAGAAGAAGAAGAGGTAAGGCTTGCTGGGTCCTCGGGGCTGGACATCTCCGTCGGGCTGTGAGATTGCCTGTTTCTCTTACAGCTTGTCTGGAAACGTTGGGGGAAGATCAGCACTCAGTCGAAATAGATCCCAATAGCCTGGATCCCACGTTGTAACCTTTGTTTCCTCAAGTAGCAGTGAGCTGAACAGTTGAATACAGGTGTAATTTTTAAAACGAGTTGTTTTTCACAAAGGTCATTATGATGATTATTATTATTAGATGGTGATGCTGCTGCTGCTGCTGCTGGCAAGATTTGCTCATAATCGTGTTTTGAACACACAATCCCCCTGCCCCGAAATCTTTGGAGTGAACGGTTTCTCCCCTGCTGCACTAATACCTATAGCTGCCAAGGGGCAGAAGGGGAGGGCAGACTGCTAAGTTTGTGCTGGGCATTCAGCTTATCTCCACTTTGACCAAAGACAGAGAACGTGATTTGTCCCTTTTTAACATCAGGAGTCCAGGAGGGCGATGGAAGCTGCTGCTGCTGCAAGTTCAGTTCAGCTGAACGTGGGGAAGACCAGTGACGTGGATATCCCAAAGCAAGGCAGTGACAGGTAAAGCCCCACCAAGCGCCAGGACCCCCGGCAAGATTAGCTTGAAGGTGTTTGGCAGAGTTTTCTCCACTTGCCTCTTTGTGGGGCATCCCACAGAAACCAGCAGGCAGCTTGGTGGGAAAATCAAATTCGGGGGCAGGGCTGCAGGAGGTGATCGCAGGGCTCTGACCCCAAGCAGAGTGGCTGCAGCACTCGCGTTTGACCCCCAAAGCTTGCATCATCAGTGCCTTTACGGTAGCTGGAGATCCTCATGCTTACACATGCGGAGTTGCAGGCGTGATCTGTACCAGCAGTGGCTTAGGAACCCGGACCGGGGCTAAACCCCAGCAAGAGCCTTTGCACAGAGCTGTTGCTCTGCGGCTCCCCGGCTTGCCTCCCAAAACTCCTCATCCAGCAAAACCTCCCACGCTTATGCGGAGCTTTGATTCTCGGGGCTCCGCTGTTCCTCTTGCTGATGCTAATGCCCTTGGTGGCATCAGTTCCCATAATCACGGATTGCTATGTAAAATATTTATTGCAGGACTGATCCTTCTGAGATTATTATCCTGGATGAAATGTCACAAACGACCGTATGGAAGGCTCTCACTTTGAAGACAGAAACCCTTTGAATCCAGGGAGGAAAAAGGTAAAGGATTGCACGTGAACGTGACCGTGCTCCTCTGCAAGCGACGGCGCACGCCTACGCTTTTCCCACGCTTTGGCCGGCAAGGCTGAGCAAACGGCCTGTCCCTGGGAACAGGCAGTGAGGACCGTGGCATGCAAACCAGCTCCTCTCTGCTGGGGTGGTCCCCCGAACAGGGCTGAATCAGCAGCAGCTGGCAGGTCTTCCACTGATGATGCTCTCCCTCTTTTTCTCTTCCCTTCGCCTTTCCCCACTCCCGCTTTTCACGTTTAGGAATCTTGACTTTGAAGGAGAGGAGTGAGAGCGTGACTTGGGGATGTGCCAACGGAGACGGAGGGAGAAAGCGCTTTGTTTCAGTTGGAGGATTCCCATTAAAGCCATGCAGACGTTTTCAGTTATCCTTGGTGTGCTTCAGGCATTCAGTATCTCTAGACCAGCAAGCTGAGGTGAACGTCACAGTCAATGGGAGTTTGGTGGTGTTAAGTCTGCGTGCGTACGTGCATGTGGGGGTGTGGGTTTGTAGTGGTAGAGGGACTGCTACTGCTTTATCATTCAGTGCTGCTCTTTTAATACCTAATTCCTCTTCTTTTTTTTTTTCTCTTTTTTCCAAATGTAAACTGGGAACGTCCAAAATAATTTTCTGTTATATTTGATGCATTCTCCACTTTCTTCTTCATCACGACCGGGTTTTTGTTCTGGTTTGGGGTCCTGGCTTTAATTCACTCTTATGTCTCTTACTGGTACGAGAGGGATGCCCTCTGTGGCAGGGCAGCATAGAGAGCGTCTGAGCAGTTGGCCTAAGGTGAAAGAAAAGCATTTGCTCCCTGCGCTCCAGTTTTACCTCTCTTGGTTTGGTTTGGTTTGGTTTCTTTTTTTTTTTGCTTTGGCTCTGCCATCAGCCTGGAAGCTGCAAAATGCAGAACTGCCACCTTCTTGTCCCCTGGCTGTAAACTGCATCTAAGGGAGCACTTCAGGTATTTGATTTTGAATACACCGTATGGTCACAGGAGTGGCCAGATGAGACCTGGGGCTCTGTGTCCCTGGGCTGCCCCCTCTGTTGTTCCTCCACTTCCCTTCTGTATTGGGTCTGGCTGAGTTGGAGTTCCTTTACCCCACAGCAGCCCTCGTAGTGCTGTGCTCTGTACTGGTAGCTAGAAAGCTGTTGATAACACAGCAGTGTTTTGGCCATGGCTGAGCAGTGCTGGCACAGCATCGAGGCTGTCTCTCTAACATTCCCCCCCTCCCCAGTAGGCGGGGGGTGGGCAAGATCTTGGGAGGCGAGGTAGCCAGGAAGAAGGCGTACAGGCAGCAAGAAGAGGCATCTAGGTAGCAAGTAAATCTTAGGTCCCTTCAGACGCTGGGGACCCTGCGTTCATGCAGCATTGGGCAGACCCCAGATGGATTTTCCCTTGGCACACTGTACAGATCCTGCCTGTGGAGAAGTTCCTCCTTTTGGTCATTCACGGTGTTATACAACTTTTCTTAGAAGAAAACAACTCTATGCGTAAAGGATGTTCACGCGCGGACTTCTTGCTGTACTTTAGATAACGGCAGGGCCGCGCAGGTGGCGTAATCGCTGGTACCAAGCAGGAGCTGCCTGGAGGCTCCTCTGTTACAGTCAACCAGCTCCGTTTATCCTGCGGCCAAGGGACATGTGTAGGGACACAGCCTGAAGGCCACGCTGTAGGTACAGCGCGGCACAGACCTGCACCCGCTCAGGTTAACTGTTAGGTGGATCCCTAACTCCTGGAGGTACAGTGATCTCCCAGTCAGGATCTCTGCACCAGGCTGTTAAACTGCACGGTAACTCGGGAAGCAGAGAAGGTCCAGATCTGGAGGGGATGGTTAAGCACAGGGCCTCACGTTGAACCTCCTCCTCTAAGCTTGTCCTGTGCTTACAGGGTTCTCGAGCCTCTCGGGCATCTCCCAGACTGGCCGGTTACTCCCAGCTCCCTCGTTCCTGCCTTCCCCTCCCTGCCTGCCTGCTCCACCTTGGCCCCTGCAGCAGCACTCGGCTGAGCACCCTCCGTTGCTCCTGGGGAAAGAGCGTCCTCCTTGCTCTCCGTGGCGTTCCCCCAGCACACGGTGCTGTAGCAAGGACAAGGCAGTCAGAGACAGACACAGCCTGTTGAGCAGAGCGTCCTGCACGCAGTGCTTCCGATAGAGCAGCTCAGGAGCAAGGAGGTGAGCTGGGTGTGCTGCCTCTCACAAAGAGCATTTTACATCGGCGACCTTCCCCGCTGGACCCTCTGCAGCCTCTCTTTTTCCCGGCGTTGTAGGTGTTAGGTTGTGTGGTTGAAGGTTCATCTCCACAAACACAGAGGAGGACAAAGGAGCAATGGCAGGCAGGGGAACCCCAGTGACCTAGGCAGAGGCAAGGGAGCACCCTGCTGTGGCTTTTGCCAGGGCTGTCGCAGGAGAGGGATCGCCCACATTGCCTGGGTATGAGGCTCACCAGACAAGTATTGACTCTCCCTTGCTCAGGTCACAGACTGACGGGGGGGATGCGCTTCTGTGGCCATGCCCTGCCTCTGAAGCCCGGCCGTAGACAAAAAACTGGCTCAAACTGTGAAGGTTACCAGGCAAGACGTGACGGGGTGCACGTGTGTGGCAAGGTCTGTGCGTGTGAATGTCTGAAACTGAATTCTGAGCTGTCAAGCAGAAGCCTGCTTCTTGCTACACGCAGCCAGCGTGGGCTGGTTGTAAATTTGGGTAACACCTGGAATAAGCAAAAGTGGCATGTCCCGAGTCCTACAGTTAATAAAGAGCTAGGAGCCAGAAGCCTTAATTCGGAGGCTGATCAGGCCTCGTACTGCTCACATAGACAACTTAGATTGGGAAAAGTGGGGGCGTGGTGGCAAAAAGAAGGGTTCCCAGCAAGAAGAAGGGATCTTGAAGAGAAGAAAGGGACCCAGGAAGGAAAAGGTGAAGATCCTGGCTGGAGGAAATATCCTGGAAGTGGCGGAAGATCTTGGAGACCAGAGAGCCGCGTGGAGACAAGTGCCAGGGGATGCCCAGGGACCTTGACCAGCACCCTGCGAAACTGGTAACGGCGAGCAGCTGCACAGCAGGAACCAAGGTGACGTTCTGCCTGACCTTCCCGGGCCTGCAGTAGCCTCCCTGCTGGGAAGGGGAGTTGGATCAAGCAACTGCAGGATTCAATAGGAATGCATTTCACGAAGGTAAAGAGGACACAGCAGTGGCTTGGAAACGCTGGTTGGTTTAATGGTAAAACTGGAATTATTCTGTGAACTGTGCATTCCTTTTAATATGGACTTAACTTCAAAGCAGCTATTTTAAATTGTTCTGACTTCACCTTAATCGACACCTGCAATCTTCATCATCTTATCTTCTCCAACAGCGACACCACACCCTGCCCCTCCCCACCCCCTGCAAAAAAAACCCAAACCCAACCCAGGAAAAGAAGGACTTCAAGGGCAAGCTAGGCAGCAAAGTTGTGCGAGATTGGTCAAACTGCTCAAAGTTTGCAGAGAGATTGGAGCTTGCAATTCAGATGTGCGTCGCTCAGCATGGGGAGGGTGGTACGCACCTTTCACTGGAGTCAGAGGGAAAAACAGGGAGAAGGGAGCTGCAGCGTAAAGAGTAAAGAAGGACACAACGTTCTTAGGAAAACTCTCCTTTTTGTTTCCTTTTCCTTGCTCCTTCGCTTCCAGAACTCCGTGGTCGCAGTTTGTGCTGCCTCACCTCCAGCACAGCGTGCAGAATGAAACGACTGTCACAGAATTCGTCCTCCTGGGGTTCTGCAGCACCCCAGCCCTGCAGCGCTGCCTCTTTGGCCTTTTCTCTGCCCTCTGCTCTGCCACTCTGATGGGAAACGCACTTGTCTTTCTGCTTATCTGCCTGGACTACTGCCTCCACAGCCCCATGTACTTCTTCCTCTGCCACTTCTCCATCGGGGACATCTGCTACACCTCCAGCAATGTCCCCCGTATGCTAAGGAGCCTCCTTGGACAAGGCAGAACCCTCTCCGTTGCTGGGTGTGGGGCACAGATCCATCTTTATTTAATCTTTGCACTTACAGCGTGCGTGCTGCTGGCCGTGATGTCTCATGTTCGCTACGTGGCAATCTGCCGCCCCCCGCGCTATGCCCTCATCATGATCTGGAGGCTGCGCCTCACCCTTGCCACAGTTTTGTGGGCTTTGGCGTTCGTATTTGGTACACTGCAAGCCTCTCTGGCTTTACACCTGCCTTTCTGCGGCCCCTGCGAGGTTGTCCACTTCTCCTGTGAAGTTCTTGCTGTCTTAAAGCTGGCCTGCACTGCCGCTCCTGCCAATAAAGTCCCGATCTTTGCTATTTGTGTGTGCTTCTTCCTCTTGCCTTTAGCCTTAATCCTGATTTCCTCCCTGGACACCCCGGCCACCGATCTGCGCATCCGCTCTGTGCCAGGATGGCACGAAACCTTGTCCACGTGTGGCTCCCACCCGACCGTGGTGGGTGTCTTTTATGGAAACGCCATCTTCATGTACGCGGGGCCCGGGAGCGGTAACTCCTCTGGGAGGGAGAAAGTTCTTTCCCTTTTCTGCAGTCTCGTCAGCCCCAGTTTGAACCCCGTCATTTACAGTCGGAGGAACAAGCAGGTGAAGGAAGCCTTGCTGAAGCTTCAGAGAAGGAAGAGGGTCTTTCATTCCGTCTAGCTGGTGCTCTAGGCTTTCACCTGTCTCCTGTCTTTCTGCTCTTTCTTCTTGAGCTCTTGGGGTATTTCTCATGGAATGTTAAGTGGTTAAAACGTAACACAAGACATGGTTATTCAAATGCATTTGTCTCTTGTTTCTCTGTGCAGTCTGATGAATATCATGACACAAAATGACTCATTGTTATTCCTTGTATTGCAGATAACTAATTCTTGTTCCTCAGATGCAGCCGTCCTAGACGGGTAGTACGTTCCACCGGAACCAGGTGGAGAAAGCAGTCTTCTCGGTTCTAGCTAGCAGTCAGGATAAACTACTGTGTAGCAGGGTTTTTTTCTGAATCTACCCATTGATCCAGTAAGATATTCTTTTTCCCTACCGTATTTGTACCTCCTGTTATCCTCAGGATGCTAGAGCTTCAGCTCTACTGTTAGAAAGAAAAAGAGAGAAAACATGCTGCTGCTAATGGGCTTTGCTTCTCAGGAGGGCGAACGAGCCTGTGAAGGGTTTTCCTTCTGCACACTTTTGAGCCTGATACCTCTCATGCAGGAAGTTTCTCTGTTCTGGAGAGTTTTTGCTCAAAGCAGAGCTGGCTTCTCCCCAGGCACTAAGTTTTCCAAGCGGGAAGGGTCTAGGGGTGCGTGGCTTTAAGTAGCTGCCTGGATCCGCATCATAGCTTGTGATTTCATAATGGTCCCTATTGTGTCTCTGGAGTTGGTGCACACTGGGTGCCACTTAGCTCCTCCCGTGAGGGCTACTCCATCAGTCCCTGGGGAATCGGGCCCCCTGACTGACCTGGAGGTTCAGTTGTCCCCAAAACCCAGTGACTGACGTGAGGATGAACCCCAACGGGGGTTACAAAATGACACTTCTGGAAGAGTTACAGGTAGCACGGCCGGGGCTCAAAAGTGCAGTTTTGTGGGTTGGTTTTTTTTTTTCCAGTTTGGAAATCACTTTTTTAGACAGGAACCTCAAGATCAAAGCAGGAGGTGGGTTTGTTTGGTCTGAAACACTCATCCCTCTCCTGCTGTATTAAATACGTCCAGACTCTCGTGGTATACAGTACAGGTGATGTTATGGGCTGTTTTATTTGCGTATGGGAAGAAAAACCTCCTACAAGTCCGTGGTTTTAGGGCTGTGCCTGAAGGAGGAGGAGGCACGCAGAGGCGTGATGGCTCGTGGACTCGCGTGGACGCAGGGGTGGATGATGGCTGGGAGGACGTAAGGGAGCTCTCCACCCCCAGCCCCAACTTTTCCCTTCTTGTCGTTGCTAAACAGAGACATGACGAGGAGGCAGTGATTGACCGGGGAAGAAGGAGCAACGCTGTCAGTGTTCGCTATGAGAAGGAGGAGTTGGAAGGTGAGTCTCTGCTGAGATCCTGGTAGAGGAGCCACCAGCCCAGTGCGTTTTCCCATTGCACAAAGTCTCTCCTGTGTGCCTTGTTGGGTGTCACATCATGTGCAGCAAAACGTGCCGCGCTTCTCAATAAAGCAGCACAGTTATTGTCACGTTTTTTACTATTACGGCTTTTTAAACGGAGGGAAGAAGCCCCCCGGGAGGCCACGGTGTGAGTTGTAGCCATGGGGCTCGATAATTCACGGCTTTTTTTCTCGCAGAGGCTGCTCCTGGCTTGGAGAGGTCAGGAGAATCATGTCAGGAGAATCATTTCAGGGCTGCAGATGCGGGGCTGTGATTTTCTTTTTCTGTTCTGGAGTTCATTACGATGGGACTGATTTGATCGTCTCTTGTCGCCTCGTGCCGTACAGCGATTTTGAAAAGAATTAGCTTGTGTTGCTGCTTAATGAGCAAGTCTGAGTGTTGTCCAGCCGAAGCTGGAATTTGAGAAGAGGTCCGATACTCTGGGGGCACTTTTAGATGACCCGGAGCCAACACTTGTTGTTGCTGTGCTGTTGCAAAGCTCGAGTAAAATAGGCTTGGAAAAAAGGAGGTCCAGTGAAAATAACATTAAGGGAAGCTGGCGTTGCTCCTGGGATTTAACCGTGGCTTAGCAAGGCACCGGCCACCTCAACCATTGCCGCAATGCCGAGAGTGCTGCAAAAAACGCTGCTTTTTCGCAGGCCACCGGACCCTGTACGTGGGCGCGCGGATGCCACTGGTTAGGCAGAGCCACCGGCATCACCGACGCCACAGCCAGAAGCATCGGGAAGGGGAACGGGAGAAGGACTCTGCCCCGACGGAGCAGGGCTACCACTGTAAGTCCCACCGCGGCATTCGCTAAACTCCTGGGGGCAGCGTGGGCGCTGGGGCCTTCTGCAAGCAGGTCCCCGTGGCTAGTTTGAGTGAGTTGCTGTTCTTCCGAGGGAAAGTAGTGGCCTTATTGTGCAACGCCCTCTTTTTCCTAAGTTTTACTTTTTTTTTTTTTTTTTTTTTTTTAATGCAGTTAAATGCCTAATGGGTTTAGGCTCGTCTTCCTTAGAGGGATCCTGGCTTTAAAAATGGCAATGTGGGGAAGGAAAGCAGCCCATCCTTATGCAGAGGTGGACTAGATGCTTCTCCTTCTCCACGGCTGTGTGCAAGCCCAGACAGACGCAGGGGAGAGGGGCCAGCCCAGTGTTTATGGCTGCACTGGTGCTGATGGCCACTTTGCACGTGAGCGTGACGAGCTGTGTTCAGGCGCGGTAACGGGATGGGTCTTTGCCTTCTGCCCCCAGGCTCCCCGTCCCAGCGGGTGCAGTTCATTCTCAGGACCAAGGAGGACGAGCAGCACGTCCCTCACCACTTGTTCTCCGAGCTGGATGAGATCTGCGTAAAAGAGGGCCGAGATGCCGAGTGGAAGGAAACGGCAAGGTAAATCCCCGCTGCTTGGCTGCGGTGGGAGAGGAGTCCCCGCACCGGCAGCGCCCGTGGGCTCTGCTTTCTCCTCTCCAGGACGCGAAGCTTTTGCAGCTGCAGGTGGCGGCACGAGGAGCCTTGTCCTCTTGCCACCCCGTGGCTCTGTCAAAGGGGTTGCAGAGCTGGGGCTGTTTTCTTGCAATGGGGCTGATCGCACCCGATGTCCGCAGGTGGCTGAAGTTTGAGGAGGACGTGGAAGACGGCGGCGAGCGCTGGAGCAAGCCCTACGTTGGCACGCTGTCCTTGCACAGCCTCTCCGAGCTGAGGAGCTGCATCAGCAAGGGGTCGGTGCTGCTGGACATTTGTGCCAACAGCATCGAAGAGATTGCAGGTACCGTGGGCGCTGCATCCCTCCGGGAACAGCCGAGCTCAGCTCGCCACGGTGCTCTTCACTCCCAAATCAAACCCTGCCCCAATGGCACGTCCTTTTCCAGAAGTGCCACTGTGTTTTTCTCATGAGCTGTTTTTGGATGTAGACTGGGCGTGCAACATCGCACCGTTTTTTTATTCCAATACGGGGTCCTTTTGAAAGCAGTCTGTGGGGTTGGAGAAGCCACTAGAGAATATTCTGCAGCCAAAAAGGAGCGTGTGTCAGGGCTTAGCAGGCTGCTCTTAGAAATACGGAGTCTGCGTAAGAGCTGAACCTCCTTAAAGGAACTATTTCTTACAAGCTGTTTCCTCGCATTCTTTTTTTTACTTTTGCCTTAACATCCAGCTTTTAAGAGTTTTAAGGCAGAGTTTATCTGGCGATGACCAAGCAGTGTATTTCTGTGGGGAAGATACTTGAAGTTAATTGCAAAAGCCGCTTTGGAGAAGTTATCTTTGACTGGCGGCAGGTCTCCATTCAGCCCTTTCAAGGGCTGGAGAAGTCGGAGCCGTTCTTAGCACGTTTCTCCCTGGGCTCGGCAAATTGCACTCGATCAGCACGGGAAACTCTGGGAACGTCTGTGCTATAGATTGCTTATAATTTGGGTAAACGTGTAGAGTCAGAAAGGCCAGGTCGGGCAAGAAAATTGCGTTCTTTAGAATGGGAAATATTTATCTTAGCGGAATGATGAATAAGCACTTGGGTGATGTTTCTTAGCAAAAGAAAATTCTCGTTTTCGCTGCAAAGGCTGAACATTATTAAAAAGCCTTGCTATGCAAGGCTGAGCCGGCATTAGGGTACAGCCTGTGTGGCACAGCCTTCCCTGGGGGCTTTGGGGGTCGGGACTTGTTGGGGTTTCTGCTCTGATGGCTTTGTTTCCCTTTGCCAACCTCAGATATGATCCTGGCCCAGCAAGAACAGTCCACGGAGTTTGACGAGCACACGCGGGCGCGAGTTCGAGAAGTCCTTTTGAGGAAGCACCACCATCAGAACGAGAAGACAACCACCCTTCTCCCCGCTGTCTGCTCGTTTGCTGATGTGAGCAAGAGGCAGTCAGACCTGCACCTCCTCTACAAGCCAGGTGAGGGTTTCTGCAGGGCTGTGGCCCCATTAGACTTGTCCGGGCAAAGGAGAAGCGTCCCAGTTGCTCCTTGTCCATCTTTCTGAGTGTCTTTCTTTTTCCTACCAGCCCAAACAATCACCCCTTGTCCTTCTCCCACCGCTGCGGAAGCTAAAGATGGGGTGAACCCTGAGAGCGGAGCAATGGATTTAAGCAAGGTGAGACACTCGTAGCTTTCTTACGCCTTTAGGGCCAGATTTGCTCTTGCAAACTTGGCTGCAGAGTGTGCTGCAGAGTGCTGTGGGCTTTGCTTTTGGGGTAATTGCCTGAAAATCGCTTGTCGTGCCCAGGCGGAGCTGCACTTCATGAAGAAAATCCCCACCGGGGCTGAAGCATCCAACGTGCTCGTAGGAGAGCTGGATTTCCTTCACCAGCCCATCGTGGCATTTGTCCGCCTGAGCCCGGCTGTCCTCCTCTCAGGCATGACGGAAGTTCCCATCCCAACAAGGTGCGAATGAGAAGCGCAAATTTTTTCCGTAAAAAAGACACCCAACCAAACATCAAGTTGCAGGCATCAGTTTGGTGTCCCAAGGGAACAAGGCTAGTGGGAGGGGGAGCAAGCGCGTTTCCCCCACCCACATCTCCTCGCCTTCGTTTCTCCATTCCCTGCTGTAGCTTTTAAACCCATTGGCCAATTGTAATGAAAGTTGGCCCCCAAATTAAATTTGCCGTCGGTTTTGAAGAATTTCAAATTCATCGCGGCGTCGCTGAGCCTACGTGTCCCGTCTTGAGCCACGCTCTGGGCTGGGAGCTGCCAGGGCTTTCCTTGGGTGCTCTTGGAGCAAGGACACCTTCTTCTCTCTCTCATTTTGTTTTTCTTGCCCAGGTTCCTGTTTGTTTTGCTTGGACCAGAAGGAAAAGCCCATCAGTACCATGAGATCGGCAGGTCCATGGCCACTATCATGACGGATGAGGTGCGACAAGATGAGATAGCTCCGGGTCATTTTTGCCTTTCTTCAGCTCTCCCTGTCTCTGAAGTAGTGAGGAAGAGGATTTGCTGTCCCAGCTGCCCGCAGCTCTCCAAATAGCCCAGCCCTCTTTCTCACCCCAAAGCAAACACGCAGCTTTGCATCACCCCACATCCTGGAGGCTGAAATCCCACCCGGGGTGCATCCTGCACCTCATCCTTCTCGCCGGGTTCCCCAGCACGCTGTCCCCAGTGGTGGCATTGCCAGGGCCAGTAAAACTTCTCTTGCTCTTTAAGCAGAAGGGTATGGTGTGCCATGGGGGACGGGGGCCTCGTGGGGGAGATGATTACAAATGCCCCGATGCACAGATTTTTCCTTTTGGGGGAATATTTCCTGCCCTTTCCAGCAGGAAATTTTGGGGAGAAAGCCTTGCGTTTAGCCAAGAGCTTATTGCACTGGTTAGGACATCCGAGCTGGGTTGTCCTCTCACCAGGTTGTCTTCTATTGGCAGGTTTTCCGTGACGTTGCCTATAAAGCCGAGAACGGGGCTGACCTCGTGGCTGGCATCGACGAGTTTCTGGATCAGGTCACGGTCTTGCCGCCAGGAGAGTGGGATCCATCGATCCGAATCGAGCCCCCGAAAAACGTCCCTTCGCAGGTGGGAGGCGCGAGGGGGACGGGCAGGACGGCTGGGGATGCTGTTCAGGGGCCCAAATTCACAAGGTCCCACTCTGACACAGTCACAGAGCCAGACCAGACGCAAAACAAGCCAGTGGTTACAAGTCCATAGCTTTATCTTACTTCCATTTTAACAGGAAAAAAGGAAGATGCCAGGAGCTCTTGATGACAGTGCTTCTCACAGCATGCTGGAGAAACACAGTGGCCCTGAACTGCAGCGGACGGGAAGGTGGGAGCTTTAACAGTTTGGGTTTTTTTCTTCTGTTTGCCTCTCAAATCTGAGCAGGCACCTTCCCTTCTAGCAGGTCTTTGGGGTTAGCTGGTTCAGTGAAGGGGCTCCACATTGCCAGCTTGGTCCCCTGGGCTGGGCAGGGGGGAGATCTGGGCGGCTGGGCTCAGCCCCAGCCATCACCATTGCATGCAGGTTTCCTTGATTTGGGATGAAGGAGGGTGCTTCTTTTTAGCCACGAAAGTTACTCTGTGCTTGTGATTGCCCTTCTGCAGCAAAGCAAAGTCAACGTGTTCCTCCAAGAGAACAGACTCTCTTCTTTTTCCTTCCTGCAGGCTCTTTGGAGGTTTGAGCCTGGACGTGAAGCGGAAAGCCCCGTGGTTCTGGAGCGACTTCCGGGATGGTCTGAGCCTGCAGTGCCTGGCGTCCTTCCTCTTCCTCTACTGTGCCTGCATGTCCCCTGTCATCACCTTTGGGGGACTGCTGGGGGAGGCGACCAATGGCCACATAGTGAGCACCTCTCTCTGTTGGGGGGCATGGGGGAGGATCAAACTCAGGCCAAAGTCCTTGCTGCAGTGAATTGGCTTTGGTTTTTGTTTCTCCCTAACGCTTTATTTACTCACGGCTGCCTCTCTTCCCCGGACAGAGTGCCATGGAGTCGCTGCTGGGCGCGTCCATGGCCGGCGTGGTGTATTGCCTCTTTGCCGGCCAACCTCTCACCATCCTCGGCAGCACCGGACCCGTCCTCGTGTTTGAGAAGATCCTCTACAAGTTCTGCAAGTAAGGCTGGCTGCCGCAGCTGGGTGCTGTGAGAGCCTTCAGAAGGGGGCAGTGATGGAGAAAAGATGCTTTTCTTTTCTTTTTCTTAGGGGTAGTTGCTAGATTTTAGTGACAGTCCTTTTGTTGCGATGGCTTTGGTGGGAGATAAACCACCCTTGTTGCCATAAGGTTTATTATTAAGCCCCAGCTTGCTGGCAGCAGGTGACTGGGTGCAAACCCAGCTGGTTTCAGTGTTAGGGCGTCAGGGTGATGTGGGAGAACACCACCTGGCCCAAGAGGGACCTGACCTCAAGCAGCCTCCAAGGTGTTAACACAAGATCCTTGTTAAACAGTGGTAACTAAATAATTGGCCTCTCCTCCTGTGGGTCTACCCCCTGCACCACAGCCCCGAGGCTCTCTGTAGTAGTACGTGGAAACTGCATTTCCCATCCGCAGCCTTGACACGCTCCAAAATTGCTCCCCGCTTTCCCCGAAGGCAGGCATGGCTCAGGGCCTCTTGCTGGCCTTTCCAGCCTTTGTTTCATTTTGCTTTCCCAGGGAGTACACGCTCTCCTATCTGTCTCTGCGGGCGTGCATTGGGCTGTGGACCGCCTTCTTGTGCATAGTGCTGGTGGCCACCGACGCCAGCTGTTTGGTGTGCTACGTCACCCGCTTCACGGAAGAAGCCTTTGCCTCCCTCATCTGCATCATCTTCATCTACGAGGCTCTGGAGAAGCTGAGTCACCTGCGAGACACCTACCCTGTGCACATGCACAGCAAGCTGGACTTCCTCACCAGCTACTAGTGGGTTTTTTTTCCCCCTGAGAAAGCTGCTGCCCCTTGGCAGGAGCTCCGGGCTGCACCTCCATCGCCTTTCCCTTACCCCTGTCTTGGCTTCTCTCCTGCCAGCTGTAAGTGTGAGGCACCGACCCATCCCAGCAACGAAACGCTGCGTTTCTGGGCGAGCAACAAGATCAACGTGTCTGGCATCGCCTGGGAAAACCTCACGGTGACCGTAAGTGCCCCGAGCCACTGCTTCCTCGCGCCGCGGCCATGGGGTCCAGGGGCATTTGCATGGTGCAGAAGTCAGAGCCCTTCAGGGAATGATGGGCTTCAAACTGTGCTAGTGCTGCTCGGAAAAGTCCTTGCTTAAATCTAGCGTGTGGTTTTAACCCGCTTGGTCCTGGGGAGGAGAGTCCACCTTGTCCCAGTCTACCTGGTCCCCAACGTTGTGGGTAGCAAGCGTCCCCCTCAGGCCTGTTGCAGGACAGTATTTCTGACTGGGAGGAAGGTTAAGTAGTGGGTGGTTTGATTATTGTAGAAGTTGTAGGACTTAAGTTCATGCTTGAAAGATAGTAATTGGTCTCCTTAATGGGTTCCTAGTAACTCCAGGCCTTGCTTTCTCGTTCAGTGCTGTCTGTAGGTACATGCATAAATTTGCATGTCTGAGCAGCCTCTCAGGCTGTTGTTGCTGGAAGCAGAGCCCGGGCCTAGGGCGGCAGGCTCTTATGGTGGCCTTCATGCCCTCTTGGCCAGGTTCTGCGAGCCCTCCCCTGGGACGGGACGATTTGTCTCTTCTCCTCCTTTCCTACCATGGTTGTCTTTAGCCCTCCTTCCCTCTTCCCTCTCTCTCTATCCCCAAGAGTTTCCAGTGTTTCCTCTTCCCTCTGGTGTCTTCTCTAGCCACGATTGCTCAAATGGCAGGCAGAGGACGTGCCGAGGGTGTGTGGTATGGTGTCCCCTCACATCTCATTTCTCCGCTCTGTAGTTCGATGTGTCACTTGTTCAGCTGCTGCTGCTGCTCATTAAATATAATGAGCAGGAGCTCATATAATAAATTAAATATCATTGGCAGGAGCAGTTACAGGGTCGTGGATCTTGGACCAAGATCCTCAAAACCCCCTAGCTATGCGAGGTTTCCCTGCCGCACGTGCACTGCCTTTGTGTCCTGACGCTCTGTTTCTCCAGGAATGTCGGTATTTGCGTGGGGAGTTTCAAGGACCTGCCTGTGGACGCGACGGCCCCTACACGCCTGACGTGTTCCTCTGGTGCTGCATCCTCTTCTTCGCCACCTTTGCCCTGTCAAGCTTCTTGAAGAAGTTTAAAACCAGCCACTACTTTCCAACCAGAGTAAGCAGAAGATGGTGGCCAGCGTCCATCTCCACACTCGTTTCCCAAAATGGCTTTCCTGGAGCACTAAGCAGTATTTGCCCCGCCTTGGTCAAGCTGGGAAACGTTGGCCTTTGCAGGCCAAGCTCTCCAAGAGCTTGGATGTCCCGCACTCATTTCCATGAGTGCAAAATCATCGTAGCATTTCCCACCTGCCTCATGACCTGCCCCAGACTGAACATTTTTGGGGTTTGATTTTTTTGATTTTTTTTTTTTCCTCCTCAGGTAGTAGGAAGTCAGGTTTCCCAAAGTTTTGGGGTTTTTTTTCCTTACCTTCTGTGCATTATGTGCTCGAGCGGAAAGTAGAGTCAAATGAGGAGCTTCCTTTTGAGGACTAAAGGATGCCTCGGTGCCTTGTTGCCATTGTAGCTGTGAGTGTAGCTGTAGTGGCAGGCATCTGTTTTCTTATTTTTAATATTATTATTATTATTTTTAGGTTTTGACTTAAACCAACCCTTGTCCGCCTAATTAAGCTTTTTTTATTGTCTGACACCAGATCTCACAGGGACAAACACAGCAACAGTATCTAAGCAAGGGATCAGGCTGCACGTGCTCAGAGGGGTGGTGGGATTTGGTTAACCAGCCTTAATGTTGTGGATGTCTGCAACTCTTGCATCTCACGTTACGGCCCTGTTTGCCATGCCCCTTTCACCTCTGGTTCCTTGCCCCAGGTACGGTCCACAGTGAGCGACTTTGCTGTTTTCCTCACCATCGTCATCATGGTGCTCCTTGACTTTGTGGTTGGGATCCCATCGCCGAAGCTCCAGGTCCCCCATGCGTTCAAGGTAATGGGGTGTTTTGGCAGGTGGGGGTGCCACAAGGTGATGCCGGGGCAGGGCAGGGCTGAGTCTGGAGGAGACGCTGGTGGTGTGACCATCTCCTCTTCCACCTCCAAGTGCCTTGCTTCCTCCTGGAAAGGAGAAGATGGCCCCAAAACTAGATACCTACAGGAGAAGTATCTAGAGGTGCTTGCAAAGAGGAGACTGGCACTGCTGAAGCCCACGGGAGAGGGGGACATGAAGCCAGGGCTGGGAGGTGCTCTGACACAGGGAGGGAGGGGAAAATGAAAGCCAGTGGAGTGCCTGGGCTGGGAGACGATGCTGATGTGTGGGCTTTGTTGCAGCCTACCAGAGACGACCGCGGGTGGTTCATCAACCCCATAGGACCCAACCCTTGGTGGACGGTGTTGGCTGCGCTCGTCCCAGCTCTGCTCTGCACCATCTTGATATTCATGGACCAGCAGATCAGTGCCGTTATTGTGAACAGGAAGGAGCACAAGCTGAAGGTAAGGGCCTGTGAGAGATGACCCCAGCCCCAGCCCCTTCTGGGCCGCAGGTCTGGGGAGAAGCTCTTATTCCCGATGCTTTCTGAAGGCATTGGTTTGGGACAAGGTCAGGCTGCGTGGCAGGGTGCTCTCCTGGATTAACGATGATGCAGGGAGCAAGTGACAGGGCAGTTCAGATGAGCAACCTTTTGGAGGAGCAAATTAATCTTGGAGCAATATAGAAGCGCGTTTTTGTTTTAAAATGGCGGCAGCAGCAGCAGGTGCGGGGAATGAATTGTTTTGATGCGCTGCCAGGGATAACTCAGAGTCACACCTTCCTTGCAAGTGGTAGAATTTTCTTTGTGAGTGAAAAAAATGGTTGGGTGGTTTTGGGTTGTGGGGTTCTTTTTTTGGAGAAGTATGTATCGCACAAGCTCCCCATATCCCTTGTGTCTGAACTCCTGCCAGATTTTCACGCCAGGTGCTTGTGCAAAGCCTGCATACACCCTTACTCGTTTCCATTTCTTGTTTTAAATTCTGAAGAAGTTGACTTGTGCTCGAGCAGGGTTTGAGTCTGACTTGCGACGTTCTCCTTGCTCTTGTGCTATGGGATGCTCTGTTTCTTGTTTTCCTGCCTGCAGAAAGGATGCGGGTACCACCTGGACCTTTTCGTGGTGGCCGTGATGCTCGGGGTGTGCTCTGTGATGGGGCTGCCCTGGTTTGTGGCTGCGACCGTCCTGTCCATCACCCACGTGAATAGCCTCAAAGTAGAGTCTGACTGCTCAGCTCCAGGAGAACAACCCAAGTTTCTGGGGATACGAGAGCAGAGAGTCACTGGCTTGCTGATCTTTGTGCTCATGGGCTGCTCCGTCTTCTTCACTTCCGTGTTAAAGGTGAGAGGAAAATGCAAACCACCCAACAACCGCGAGCTTGTTGGAGGTTACCGAAAAACAGTCCCCTCTCTGCAGGCCTGAGTAGTTAGTTGTGGAGCGGAGGAGGAGGAGGTGATCCCAACCCTTGGGGCTTGACCCACGGTGGGAACCAGCCTCCGTTAGGCTTTGCAGCCCTTCAGGCCCCCGTTTGGTGTGCTCGAGGCGAGCGAGCAACGCAACTGCTTGAATTTTCGGGTGCCTTTCAGGCCCGCCCATGTTTATGGGTTACAGTTGAGCATATTCAGACCAGCACATCTGCTCTCTTTCAAACAGGCAGCCCGTTACTGGCTGCAATTTGCTCCCCAAACGCCCCGGAGCAGCCGTTCCCAGGAGCTAAACAGACTGAGGTCATCCCCGTGGGCTTCCTTGCACGTTCCTCCCACAAAGTAATCTCGTCTCTAGGCTAAAAGGAGGCCTGTGGCCTTTGCCTGTTGCCCCAAGAATAGGCAGAAGTGTTTTTCTACCGCCACAGAATGCGGCATAGGGTAGCATGGGTGAAATCGCCTATTTTCCTCCAACCTTTCTGGAAAATAGGATTATTCTGAGGAGAGGTAACTCCCAAGTTCAGCCTAAAGCAGAGCCTTAGCTCACTCGTGCGCACAAAATCTTTAATGGTTAAAATCTGACCCATCTCTAAGCCTGAACGGAAGCTGGAAAGCTTCAAGCAATTTTAGGCAGTGCCTGCGGAAGAGGGTGGTAATACTGAAAATGCAATATAGAAAAAGAAACGATTGCATTCTTTTTTTTTTTTTTTCTTTTTCCCCCCAGTTTATACCAATGCCTGTGCTTTATGGTGTCTTTCTCTACATGGGTGTGTCGTCGCTCAGAGGAATTCAGGTACGGACTCTTTTACAGCGTGCAGCATGTCGGCTCCCTGGTATTTTGTCTCCGTAGCAGCAGGGAAAAAAGCAGTGGCATGGGAAGAACTTCTCGCAGAGCAAGCAATGAAACTCTTTTGTGTAAGAAAAAGATTGGTGGAGGCACAGGAGGTATATAGGGCTGGGAGGACCAGGCAAGTTCAGCGCTCTCTGTTTCAGGGTTTAGGGCCGGTCAGTGTTTGGTTACGTGAAAGCGGGGGAATTCAGTGCAAAGGGAAGGCAGTTTCTACCACTGGTGGAAATCCTCGCTGGGGGATTCAGTGGGCCAAGAAATGCTAATAATGGAATGGCATGGAATAGTTGCCGTTTGGTGGGCAGCTCTCAGGGGCAAGCCGGTTGATAGATGGAGCGAAGGGAAAACGGGTGCTGCTCCCAGGAGGAACGCGGTGGGATCCAGGATTTCTGACGGCAAGCGAGATGCTGCAAACTGCCTCCACGTCTCGAGAGGGCCAGAAACTTGCCGCAGTCCCAAGGTGGCAACCTTTCCCTTTTATTTTGCAGTTCTTTGATCGCTTGAAGCTGTTTTGGATGCCGGCGAAACACCAGCCGGATTTCATCTACCTGCGGCACGTGCCCTTGCGAAAGGTGCATTTGTTCACGGTGATCCAGCTGACCTGCCTCGTCCTGCTCTGGACCATCAAGGTGTCCCGTGCCGCCATCATCTTTCCCATGATGGTAAGAGCTGCCGCCGCTCGGCAGCGGGGTGTTTGCAGCGTTGGAGCGAGAGGTGGCATCGTCTCTGAGCTCACCGCATCTTCCCTCTTATTCGTGAAGGTTTTGGCTCTCGTCTTTGTCCGGAAAGCGATGGATTTCTGCTTCTCAAAGCGAGAGCTCGGCTTTCTGGATGACCTTATGCCAGAAAGGAAGAAGAAGTTGGACGATGCCAGAAATGAAGCCGGAGAAGAAGAAGAGGTAAGGCTTGCTGGGTCCTCGGGGCTGGACATCTCCGTCGGGCTGTGAGATTGCCTGTTTCTCTTACAGCTTGTCTGGAAACGTTGGGGGAAGATCAGCACTCAGTCGAAATAGATCCCAATAGCCTGGATCCCACGTTGTAACCTTTGTTTCCTCAAGTAGCAGTGAGCTGAACAGTTGAATACAGGTGTAATTTTTAAAACGAGTTGTTTTTCACAAAGGTCATTATGATGATTATTATTATTAGATGGTGATGCTGCTGCTGCTGCTGCTGGCAAGATTTGCTCATAATCGTGTTTTGAACACACAATCCCCCTGCCCCGAAATCTTTGGAGTGAACGGTTTCTCCCCTGCTGCACTAATACCTATAGCTGCCAAGGGGCAGAAGGGGAGGGCAGACTGCTAAGTTTGTGCTGGGCATTCAGCTTATCTCCACTTTGACCAAAGACAGAGAACGTGATTTGTCCCTTTTTAACATCAGGAGTCCAGGAGGGCGATGGAAGCTGCTGCTGCTGCAAGTTCAGTTCAGCTGAACGTGGGGAAGACCAGTGACGTGGATATCCCAAAGCAAGGCAGTGACAGGTAAAGCCCCACCAAGCGCCAGGACCCCCGGCAAGATTAGCTTGAAGGTGTTTGGCAGAGTTTTCTCCACTTGCCTCTTTGTGGGGCATCCCACAGAAACCAGCAGGCAGCTTGGTGGGAAAATCAAATTCGGGGGCAGGGCTGCAGGAGGTGATCGCAGGGCTCTGACCCCAAGCAGAGTGGCTGCAGCACTCGCGTTTGACCCCCAAAGCTTGCATCATCAGTGCCTTTACGGTAGCTGGAGATCCTCATGCTTACACATGCGGAGTTGCAGGCGTGATCTGTACCAGCAGTGGCTTAGGAACCCGGACCGGGGCTAAACCCCAGCAAGAGCCTTTGCACAGAGCTGTTGCTCTGCGGCTCCCCGGCTTGCCTCCCAAAACTCCTCATCCAGCAAAACCTCCCACGCTTATGCGGAGCTTTGATTCTCGGGGCTCCGCTGTTCCTCTTGCTGATGCTAATGCCCTTGGTGGCATCAGTTCCCATAATCACGGATTGCTATGTAAAATATTTATTGCAGGACTGATCCTTCTGAGATTATTATCCTGGATGAAATGTCACAAACGACCGTATGGAAGGCTCTCACTTTGAAGACAGAAACCCTTTGAATCCAGGGAGGAAAAAGGTAAAGGATTGCACGTGAACGTGACCGTGCTCCTCTGCAAGCGACGGCGCGTGCCTACGCTTTTCCCACGCTTTGGCCGGCAAGGCTGAGCAAACGGCCTGTCCCTGGGAACAGGCAGTGAGGACCGTGGCATGCAAACCAGCTCCTCTCTGCTGGGGTGGTCCCCCGAACAGGGCTGAATCAGCAGCAGCTGGCAGGTCTTCCACTGATGATGCTCTCCCTCTTTTTCTCTTCCCTTCGCCTTTCCCCACTCCCGCTTTTCACGTTTAGGAATCTTGACTTTGAAGGAGAGGAGTGAGAGCGTGACTTGGGGATGTGCCAACGGAGACGGAGGGAGAAAGCGCTTTGTTTCAGTTGGAGGATTCCCATTAAAGCCATGCAGACGTTTTCAGTTATCCTTGGTGTGCTTCAGGCATTCAGTATCTCTAGACCAGCAAGCTGAGGTGAACGTCACAGTCAATGGGAGTTTGGTGGTGTTAAGTCTGCGTGCGTACGTGCATGTGGGGGTGTGGGTTTGTAGTGGTAGAGGGACTGCTACTGCTTTATCATTCAGTGCTGCTCTTTTAATACCTAATTCCTCTTCTTTTTTTTTTTCTCTTTTTTCCAAATGTAAACTGGGAACGTCCAAAATAATTTTCTGTTATATTTGATGCATTCTCCACTTTCTTCTTCATCACGACCGGGTTTTTGTTCTGGTTTGGGGTCCTGGCTTTAATTCACTCTTATGTCTCTTACTGGTACGAGAGGGATGCCCTCTGTGGCAGGGCAGCATAGAGAGCGTCTGAGCAGTTGGCCTAAGGTGAAAGAAAAGCATTTGCTCCCTGCGCTCCAGTTTTACCTCTCTTGGTTTGGTTTGGTTTGGTTTCTTTTTTTTTTTGCTTTGGCTCTGCCATCAGCCTGGAAGCTGCAAAATGCAGAACTGCCACCTTCTTGTCCCCTGGCTGTAAACTGCATCTAAGGGAGCACTTCAGGTATTTGATTTTGAATACACCGTATGGTCACAGGAGTGGCCAGATGAGACCTGGGGCTCTGTGTCCCTGGGCTGCCCCCTCTGTTGTTCCTCCACTTCCCTTCTGTATTGGGTCTGGCTGAGTTGGAGTTCCTTTACCCCACAGCAGCCCTCGTAGTGCTGTGCTCTGTACTGGTAGCTAGAAAGCTGTTGATAACACAGCAGTGTTTTGGCCATGGCTGAGCAGTGCTGGCACAGCATCGAGGCTGTCTCTCTAACATTCCCCCCCTCCCCAGTAGGCAGGGGGTGGGCAAGATCTTGGGAGGCGAGGTAGCCAGGAAGAAGGCGTACAGGCAGCAAGAAGAGGCATCTAGGTAGCAAGTAAATCTTAGGTCCCTTCAGACGCTGGGGACCCTGCGTTCATGCAGCATTGGGCAGACCCCAGATGGATTTTCCCTTGGCACACTGTACAGATCCTGCCTGTGGAGAAGTTCCTCCTTTTGGTCATTCACGGTGTTATACAACTTTTCTTAGAAGAAAACAACTCTATGCGTAAAGGATGTTCACGCGCGGACTTCTTGCTGTACTTTAGATAACGGCAGGGCCGCGCAGGTGGCGTAATCGCTGGTACCAAGCAGGAGCTGCCTGGAGGCTCCTCTGTTACAGTCAACCAGCTCCGTTTATCCTGCGGCCAAGGGACATGTGTAGGGACACAGCCTGAAGGCCGCGCTGTAGGTACAGCGCGGCACAGACCTGCACCCGCTCAGGTTAACTGTTAGGTGGATCCCTAACTCCTGGAGGTACAGTGATCTCCCAGTCAGGATCTCTGCACCAGGCTGTTAAACTGCACGGTAACTCGGGAAGCAGAGAAGGTCCAGATCTGGAGGGGATGGTTAAGCACAGGGCCTCACGTTGAACCTCCTCCTCTAAGCTTGTCCTGTGCTTACAGGGTTCTCGAGCCTCTCGGGCATCTCCCAGACTGGCCGGTTACTCCCAGCTCCCTCGTTCCTGCCTTCCCCTCCCTGCCTGCCTGCTCCACCTTGGCCCCTGCAGCAGCACTCGGCTGAGCACCCTCCGTTGCTCCTGGGGAAAGAGCGTCCTCCTTGCTCTCCGTGGCGTTCCCCCAGCACACGGTGCTGTAGCAAGGACAAGGCAGTCAGAGACAGACACAGCCTGTTGAGCAGAGCGTCCTGCACGCAGTGCTTCCGATAGAGCAGCTCAGGAGCAAGGAGGTGAGCTGGGTGTGCTGCCTCTCACAAAGAGCATTTTACATCGGCGACCTTCCCTGCTGGACCCTCTGCAGCCTCTCTTTTTCCCGGCGTTGTAGGTGTTAGGTTGTGTGGTTGAAGGTTCATCTCCACAAACACAGAGGAGGACAAAGGAGCAATGGCAGGCAGGGGAACCCCAGTGACCTAGGCAGAGGCAAGGGAGCACCCTGCTGTGGCTTTTGCCAGGGCTGTCGCAGGAGAGGGATCGCCCACATTGCCTGGGTATGAGGCTCACCAGACAAGTATTGACTCTCCCTTGCTCAGCTCACAGACTGACGGGGGGGATGCGCTTCTGTGGCCATGCCCTGCCTCTGAAGCCCGGCCGTAGACAAAAAACTGGCTCAAACTGTGAAGGTTACCAGGCAAGACGTGACGGGGTGCACGTGTGTGGCAAGGTCTGTGCGTGTGAATGTCTGAAACTGAATTCTGAGCTGTCAAGCAGAAGCCTGCTTCTTGCTACACGCAGCCAGCGTGGGCTGGTTGTAAATTTGGGTAACACCTGGAATAAGCAAAAGTGGCATGTCCCGAATCCTACAGTTAATACAGAGCTAGGAGCCAGAAGCCTTAATTCGGAGGCTGATCAGGCCTCGTACTGCTCACATAGACAACTTAGATTGGGAAAAGTGGGGGCGTGGGGTTCCAGAAAGAAGAGGTGGTGGCAAAAAGAAGGGTTCCCAGCAAGAAGAAGGGATCTTGAAGAGAAGAAAGGGACCCAGGAAGGAAAAGGTGAAGATCCTGGCTGGAGGAAATATCCTGGAAGTGGCGGAAGATCTTGGAGACCAGAGAGCCGCGTGGAGACAAGTGCCAGGGGATGCCCAGGGACCTTGACCAGCACCCTGCGAAACTGGTAACGGCGAGCAGCTGCACAGCAGGAACCAAGGTGACGTTCTGCCTGACCTTCCCGGGCCTGCAGTAGCCTCCCTGCTGGGAAGGGGAGTTGGATCAAGCAACTGCAGGATTCAATAGGAATGCATTTCACGAAGGTAAAGAGGACACAGCAGTGGCTTGGAAACGCTGGTTGGTTTAATGGTAAAACTGGAATTATTCTGTGAACTGTGCATTCCTTTTAACATGGACTTAATTTAAAATAGCTGCTTTGAAGTTGTTCTGACTTCACCTTAATCGACACCTGCAATCTTCATCATCTTATCTTCTCCAACAGCGACACCACACCCTGCCCCTCCCCACCCCCTGCAAAAAAAACCCAAACCCAACCCAGGAAAAGAAGGACTTCAAGGGCAAGCTAGGCAGCAAAGTTGTGCGAGATTGGTCAAACTGCTCAAAGTTTGCAGAGAGATTGGAGCTTGCAATTCAGATGTGCGTCGCTCAGCATGGGGAGGGTGGTACGCACCTTTCACTGGAGTCAGAGGGAAAAACAGGGAGAAGGGAGCTGCAGCGTAAAGAGTAAAGAAGGACACAACATTCTTAGGAAAACTCTCCTTTTTGTTTCCTTTTCCTTGCTCCTTCGCTTCCAGAACTCCGTGGTCGCAGTTTGTGCTGCCTCACCTCCAGCACAGCGTGCAGAATGAAACGACTGTCACAGAATTCGTCCTCCTGGGGTTCTGCAGCACCCCAGCCCTGCAGCGCTGCCTCTTTGGCCTTTTCTCTGCCCTCTGCTCTGCCACTCTGATGGGAAACGCACTTGTCTTTCTGCTTATCTGCCTGGACTACTGCCTCCACAGACCCGTGTACTTCTTCCTCTGCTACTTCTCCATCGGGGACATCTGCTACGCCTCCAGCAATGTCCCCCGTAT
Organism: Haliaeetus albicilla; assembly: GCF_947461875.1. Lineage (NCBI taxonomy): Eukaryota > Metazoa > Chordata > Aves > Accipitriformes > Accipitridae > Haliaeetus > Haliaeetus albicilla. Next base: position 151,918 of record NW_027212460.1, on the reverse strand, counting down.
GCTAAGGAGCCTCCTTGGACAAGGCAGAACCCTCTCCGTTGCTGGGTGTGGGGCACAGATCCATCTTTATTTAATCTTTGCACTTACAGCGTGCGTGCTGCTGGCCGTGATGTCTCATGTTCGCTACGTGGCAATCTGCCGCCCCCCGCGCTATGCCCTCATCATGATCTGGAGGCTGCGCCTCACCCTTGCCACAGTTTTGTGGGCTTTGGCGTTCGTATTTGGTACACTGCAAGCCTCTCTGGCTTTACACCTGCCTTTCTGCGGCCCCTGCGAGGTTGTCCACTTCTCCTGTGAAGTTCTTGCTGTCTTAAAGCTGGCCTGCACTGCCGCTCCTGCCAATAAAGTCCTGATCTTTGCTGTTTGTGTGTGCTTCTTCCTCTTGCCTTTAGCCTTAATCCTGATTTCCTCCCTGGACACCCCGGCCACCGATCTGCGCATCCGCTCTGTGCCAGGATGGCACGAAACCTTGTCCACGTGTGGCTCCCACCCGACCGTGGTGGGTGTCTTTTATGGAAACGCCATCTTCATGTACGCGGGGCCCGGGAGCGGTAACTCCTCTGGGAGGGAGAAAGTTCTTTCCCTTTTCTGCAGTCTCGTCAGCCCCAGTTTGAACCCCGTCATTTACAGTCGGAGGAACAAGCAGGTGAAGGAAGCCTTGCTGAAGCTTCAGAGAAGGAAGAGGGTCTTTCATTCCGTCTAGCTGGTGCTCTAGGCTTTCACCTGTCTCCTGTCTTTCTGCTCTTTCTTCTTGAGCTCTTGGGGTATTTCTCATGGAATGTTAAGTGGTTCAAAGTGTCCTGGTTTCAGCTGGGATAGAGTTAACTGTCTTCCCAGGAGCTGGTACAGTGCTATGTTTTGAGTTCAGTATGTGAAGAATGTTGATAACACTGATGTTTTCAGTTGTTGCTAAGTAGCGTTTAGACTAAAGTCAAGGATTTTTCAGCTTCTGATGCCCAGCCAGCGAGAAAGCTGGAGGGGCACAAGAAGTTGGCACAGGACACAGCCAGGTCACCTGACCCAAACTGACCAACAGGGTATTCCATACCATGCGACGTCCCATCTAGTATAGGAACTGGGGAGTGGGGGAGGGGACTGCTCGGAGACTGGCGGGGTGTCGATCGGCAGGTGGTGAGCAATTGCACTGCGCATTATTTGTACATTCCAATCCTTTTATTATTGCTGTTGTCATTTTATTAGTGTTATCATTATCATTATTAGTCTCTTCCTTTCTGTTCTAGTAAACCGTTCTTATCTCAACCCACTGGTTTTACTTCTTTTTCCCGATTTTCTCCCCCATCCCACTGGGTGGGGGGGGAGTGAGTGAGCGGCTGCGTGGTGCTTAGTTGCTGGCTGGGGTTAAACCACAACACTGGCCTTGAACACTTCCAGGGATGGGACATCCACAACTTCTCTGGGCAACCTGTTCCAGTGCCTCACCACGCTCACAATGAAGAAATTCTTCCTTACATCTAATCTAAATCTACCCTCTTTTGGTTTAAATCCATTACATCTTGTCCTATCACTACATAAGCTTGTAAAAAGCCCCTCTCCGGCTTTCCTGTAGGCCCCTTTATGTACTGGAAGGCTGCTATAAGGTCTCCCCAGAGCCTTCTCTTCTCCAGGATGAACAACCCCAACGCTCTCAGCCTGTCTTCATAGGGAGGTGCTCAAGCCCTCTGATCATCTTCATGGCCCTCCTCTGGACTCTCTCCAACAGGTCCATGTCCTTCTTATGTTGGGGGCCCCAGAGATGAAGGCAGTACTCCAGGTGGGGTCTCACGAGAGCAGAGTAGAGGGGGAGAATTGACCTGCTGGTTATGCTTCTTTTGATGCAGCTGAGGATATGATTGGCTTCCTGGGCTGCAAGTGCACATTGCTGGGTCACGTTGAGCTCCTCATCAACCAGTATCAGTCCGCAGAGCTTCTCTCAATCTACTCATTGCCAAGCCTGTATTTATGCTTGGGATTGCCTTGACCCACATGTAGCACCTCTCACTTGGCCTGGTTGAACTTCATGAGGTTTGCACAGGCCCACCTCTCAAGCCTGTCACGGTCCCTCTGGATGGTATCCCTTCCCTCCAGCATGTCAACTGCACCACACAGCTTGGTGTTGTTGGCAAACTTGCTGAGGGTGCACTCAGTCCCACTGTCCTTGTAGCCAAGAAAGATATTAAACAGGGCTGGTCCCAATACCAGCCCCTGAGGAACGCCACTTGTCACTGCTCTCCACTTGGACATCCAGCCGTTGACCACAACTCTTTGAGTGTGACCATCCTGTCAATTCCTTATCCACCAAGTGGTCCATCTGTCATATACATGTTTCTCCAATTTAGAGACAAGGTTCTTGTGTGGGACAGTGTGTGTTTTGTTTTCATTTTGGTATCCTATGCATAGATCTTCAGGGCTGTGCTTAAGATCCCCTCTGAGCAGGCACAAAGCCTTTTCTACATGCCTCCCTCACCTGGCCGTGGTGTCCGTGTTTGTAAGCTCTGCCATTCTTGCCTACCTGAAGCCCCCCTCCATCTTCTCCCCATCTCTGTACCTGGTGAAAGCAGATCTATACTCAGTGGCGTCTTCAGCAGTGAACCCCCTTATCTACAGCATGAGGAACCAGGAGCTCAAGGATGCCCTTAAGAAAGTGATTTCATTGACATTTTTCAGTAGTGAGAATATTGCCACCTCTCTCCACATATGATTCCCAGACTATCCGATTCTAGTTTTTTTATGTTGTTTTTTTTTGTTTGTTGTGGCTTTTTGTGTTGCTTTTTTTTCTTTTTCTTTTTTAATATAATTATCATTATTGCTGCTGTTATTTTTCATTCACAGTTTTTATGTCTCTACACAAATATTTGCATTTGCGTCACTACATCTGAGTCATGAACCTACTTTGCATGCATAAGTGCACCTAGTGCCCTTATCAAAGTGTATTGGTTTTGTGTGGCAAGGTTTTGGTAGTGGGGGGGTGGTTACAGGGGTGGCTTCTGTAAGAAGCTGCTGGAAGCTTCCCCTGTGTTCAAGAGAGCCCATACCAGCCAGCTCTAAGACGAAACCGCCGCCGGCCAAGGCCGAGCCAATCAGCGATAGTGGTAACGCCTCTGTGATAATATTTTTAAGAAGGAAAAAAAAGTTGGGACAGTGAGAAACAGCCGCCAGAGAGAGGAGTGAGAACATGTAACAGAAATAACCCTGCGGACACCAAGGTCAGTGAAGAAGGAGGAGGAGGAGATGCTCCAGGTGCTGGAGCGGAGATTCCCCTGCAGCCCGTGGAGAAGGAAGACCATGGTGAGGCAGGCTGTCCCCCTGCAGTCCATGGAGGTCCACAGTGGAGCAGATATCCACCTGCAGCCCGTGGAGGACCCCACGCCGGAGCAGGTGGGTTCCCGCAGGAGGCTGGGACCCCATGGGAACCCCGCACTGGAGCAGGCTCCTGGCAGAACCTGTGGATCTGTGGAGAGAGGAGCCCACGTTGGAGCAGGTTTTCTGGCAGGACTTGTGACCCCGTGGGGGACCCACGCTGGAGCAGTGTGCTCCTGAAGGACTGCACACCATGGAAAGGACCCATGCTGGAGCAGTTCATGAAGAACTGCAGCCCGTGGGAAGGGCCCACGTTGGAGAAGTTCGTGGAGGACTGTCTCCCGTGGATGGGATCCCACACTGGAGCAGGGGAAGAGTGTGATGAGCCCTCCCCCTGAGGAGGATGAAGCAGCAGAAAATAACGTGTGATGACCGTAAACCCCATCCTCCTTAACTACACTATGAAATTTTTCTAATTAGCTGTACAAGTCTTGCAGACTTGGAGATAATTGCAGGAAGACACAAGGATCGTTAGGGCTTTCTGTATTTTAATGAGCCCCATGGTGTGTTTGAGGCTGAGTCCATGAACCTCAGCTACTGAGAGCAGACTGAAAGAAACTTCTCAAGAAGTCAAAGTCAAAGCCAGAAGCAAAGTACCTTGAAGCATTAATGGGCCCCACTGAGGGCCATTACTGACAAAGCCTCCCCAGGGACTCGTTACAGCAGATACTTGGAGGCTGTGACTGCAGGTAGGCAAAAGCACTGTGAAGGAGGCTATAATGCTGAGAAAATATTTGGTTTGTTTTATGAAGCAGAAAGGCCAAGCCCTGATCTCCAGGCCTTGGGAAGACAGATTCTGTCCCTCACAGGTGAGTCAGGGCTCTTCCTGGGGGCAGCAGGATGTGAGGGTGAGCAATGCCAAGTGTAGGAAAACTGTAAAAAGTATCCTGGTTTCCCCAAGCAGGGATGAGGAAGAAACTAAGTCCAGAGCCTCAAAACAAGTTTTACCTGGTAGGCCTCAGTGGCAGAAGCTACTGTCAAATCCAAGATGACAAATCCCTTGGACCTGTTTGGCCTTTCAGCCTTGCCAGAACACTTGGCCATCTCTACTGCAGGCTGTCATAACCTCTCCCATGCCTTACCTCCTTCCCTTCAGGCTGTTGAGGTCCATCTTGCTTTCCCACCTAGCTCTCACCCCAGCATTTCTGCTCCTTCACGGATGTGTCTCCAGCCTGGCTGGATTTTCCTTGAAACACAATGCCATGGGCTGATCTGGGCTCTCTCTGGGTGACCTCTTGCACCTCAAGGCTACCCTTTGAGTGACATTTCTTTCTCAACACATCCAGTCTGAACCTTTCAAGCCGCACTTTGCACAGGTTTCCTTCTCTTCCCACTACCAAGAAAAGCTCCATCATCTCTGAAGCCACCCTTCAAGCAGGTGCACTTTATTACTATAGTGCCCTGAGCCTCCACTTCACCAGGCTAAAGAAGCCCAAGTCCCTCAGCCTCTCCAAAGAGCCCCCATCCTGGCAGATGTTCTCTGGGACAGCTCCAGTTCTTCCCTGCTCCTCCAGACTGGGGAAGAACCCCACACGCAGTCACTCTAGTGCAGATGTGGACACATCTCATCGAGGAATGAGAACACCCTTGCCTGGGTGGCCATGCCTCTCCTAATACAGGCCTGTATGCAGTTGGCCTTATTCACTGTTTGTAGTGTTTGCTCTATCAAATGGCATTTTAAATGATACTGCACTGAGGCTGTGTGCCTTTCTTTCTGAGGATGTAAGAAACCAGAACCTCCAGGTACAGAACAACCACCAAGTCATGTGCCTGCTGCTGGCTATCAGATTCTCAGGCAGAAGTGATGTCATAGTCAACATGGCAGCCATGTGTCTGCTGATGGCCAATGACCCCAAGAGATTGGAGATTCCAATGACCTCACACTCGCCTTCATGGCCATGTGCCTCCTACTGGCCTATGAGCTTCTCAGACATAATTGGTGTCGGAGTGATAGCCCAACCCATTAGCCTTCTCGTGGCATGTCAACTGACCAGACAGAAGTAACCTCACCACGATCTTCCAAGCCACTTGACTGCTGCTGTGCCGTCATGTACTCAGGCAGAAGAGGTGTGAGAACCCATATCTGAGCCCTCGTCCTGGACGGGCCTACCAGGTAGCAGGGGAAAGGGATTCTTACAATCAACACGCTTTTGCTGGCCTGTAGAGACACTGGCAGATGTGAGTGTAAAAGCACATATCCCAGCCATGAGTCAAGGGCTGACCTATCAGCTCCTTCAGAAAGAAGTGACCTCGCAGTCCCTTTCCCAGCCATGTTCCTGCTGCTGGCCTATCAACTCCAAGGACAGAAGGGACCTCACAGCCACCTTCCCAGCCTTGTGCCTCCTGCTGTCCCATGAGATCCTGAGGCACAGCTGACCTCACCATAGCGTTCCCACCCATCTCCTCCTTGTACCCTATGAGCTCATCAGACACAGGTCACCTCACATTCCTCTCCCAATGCCATGCGACTGTTCTGGGACCTCACAGTCCCTGCCCTGGTCCCACAGGGTCAAATAGCTTACGTCAGGTTGAGGAGAGGTGACCAAGATGAGGGCAGTAGAGCGTGGGAAAGAGAGCGTCAGGGATTCGGTGTTCAGGTTGGAGCTTAGGGATTAGAGCTCACCTTTCAGGGTTGAGGATTAGGCAAAGGCTTAGGGAGTTTGGTGTTCTCCTGAGGTTCCCTGGCTAGTGTTTAAGGTGTGGGCTAGCATGGTGGGTTAGGGTTTTGTTTAGGGCTGGGGTGGGGGCTAGGATTAAGGCCAACATATTAATACTAGGGGTAGAGGCTAGGGGCTAGGCTGAGCAACCGGGTAAGTGTAAGGGTAAGGGGTTGTGGGTTTGGGATTTGGCTTAGATGTAAGATTTGAGGTTAGGGATAGCCTAAGCTCAGTTAGGTTAGTAACAGTGGATTACTGTAATGGGGAGAAGTAGTATTTAGGGATAGGGTTAGGTTTAAGATTATTAGTTAGAGATAGTGTAAGGGCTTAACAGGAATGTTTTCACAGTCAGTGTTTTCACAGCAATGTCCCCTTAGCCCATTTTACCTCTTCAAAATCTTTTGTGTCTGTTGGTCAAGCCCCTCTTCCCTCCCCCAAATCTCCCATTTCTTTTGCCCAGGCTCCTCCTGACTTCCCCAAATGTGTCATCTTGTTGAGGGCAGCTTCCTGATGACCTTCATGACCTCAGAGTATCTGTCTCCCTGCTGCTGCTGACCAGTCAGAAGTGACCTCACAGCCACCATCCAAGGAGACATACTGTCTGCTGTGCTTGAGAGGCCTCTTCACAGCCTACCCAGCAGCACTGGAGGAAGGTGATGCCCTGCACCACCCCAGAGGTTCCCTGCCTGCAAACCCACTCGTACATCCGAAGGATTCCTGCATCACTTTTCCCACATGGGTGCTTCAGTTACCACAGGGCAGCTTGGATGCCATGGCCACCTCTGTGCGGACAACTGAATCAAGATCAGAATGTAAATTTTAGAAAAATGTGGAAGCCTATGCAGAAAAAGAAATCTATGTAATAGCAGAAAAAGTCTTAATTTCCAGCATTTAATGATCTTTTGTGAAATTTTGCTGATCACGGAGGGATGCTGCTGGGTTCTCAGAGGACTTTGTGCCATTGATGGAATTTGATCCTGATCGTCCAGCGAACTTCCCATGCATTGCATCGTCCACATCTTCAGTACAGATGTCAACAATCCACTCTAAGGAGACTACGGGAAACCACATCCAAGGACTTGCAAAAGTCCAGGTACACAGCATGCCCTTCTTTCCCCTCCCACATGGCTTCAGCAATCCTTTTCTTGTCCTTGAAGTGATGGAGATGGCTGCAAGAGCATTTTCCCTGTCACCTTGCCAGGGACTGAGGTGAAGGTGGCCAACCTGTAACACTCCCAATCCTCCTTTTTGCCCTTCTTGAAGATGGGTTTGAGATTTGCCTTTTCTGAGGATCTTGGAACCACCCTGATTTCTCTGCCCCTTCCAAGATGTTTGAGAGAGGCCTCATGATGACACCAGCCAGCTCCACCAGCACCTCTCTGCTGCGTTGCACACCAAAAGCCGTCTTCATATCCCACACTTGCAGGGGAGTGCCCAGGACACCGCACATGCCAGTCCAGGTCCTCTGGGCTGGTTCAAAAGAGAACCAGAAACGATCTCTTCCTGCAGGCCAACAACTCCCATGGGCTCTCCGTGCAGCTCACAGCTTCCCTGAGCATTTTTCTCAGTGTCCCCCTCCCCCAACCTTTCTAGTCCACAGGCTGTAGATGAGAGGATTGAACAGGGATGTGAGGATGGTGTAGATAAGGGGCTTCGTCAAGCTCACTCAGGAGGGTTCTTCTGGGCATCACACACCCAAGGATGAGGGTGTTGTAGAAAACAATGGCACTAGTGAGGCGGCAGGAGCAGGTGGAGAAGTCTTTGTGCCTGCCTGCGCCGGATGGGAGACGTTCTTCAGGGTGGCAGCTCTGATGCACACAGGATGACCATGTGAACAGGAAGGGGAGGATGGGATCTAAAAAGCCAGTCATGACAGCAAAGAGCATGAGTGTCACAGTGCCAGCGTGTGAAAGCTCCAGCAATGGGGTGAAATCGCAGAAGAGGTGGTCCACTCCACTGGGGCCACAGAATGGTATCTGGGTCATGACTGAAATGATTACTGTAGCTGACAGAAATCCCCCTAGCAAAGGAGACAGACCTGGCAGTTCCTGAGTCTTGTAGAGAGCAGGGGGTGGCACACAGCCCAGTACTGATCGTAGGATGTAGTCACCAGCAGTAAACACTCTGTACATGCAAAAGGACATGAGGTCCTTGCAGCTCCAGTGCCTCCTTGCCTCCTCACCCACCCTCCACAGAGCCCGCTCATGAACCTGGAGACTTCCTGGGGTTGCTGACAAAAGACTTTTTCTGTCTCCTCTCCCTGAGGAAGCAGCTTGCAACTTCTAACACAAGGTCACTCTTGCTGACTCCTGCTCTGATCCTAAATGACAAAAGCTAGTCCAACCTGTTGTCTGTCACATACAGGACCCCCACAATCCAAGCTTCCCCTTCATACAGGGAGCATAGTCCTTGTCCTCCCTGCTGCTCGCTGGGCAGAGCCTGTATCCCTCCATTGCAGCACCACAGCTCAGCAATGCCCTTGATCATCCCCATTGCAGGCTGTCCTACACTGTCCTATGCCTGTGCTGATTTCCCGGCAGACTTAACTACGTCCCCTTTTCCCCACCACACTTGGACCCTGGGATCTCCCAAGCCAGACTGATGCCCTTCTGTCCTTACTGGCTGTTGCTTCAAACACACAGCTGTGGTTAAGCAAGGATTGGTCAAGGCCTGTGAGTTGCCCACAACCTGTCTTCCTTCTTCCAATACCCTGATCACGCTCTTCTCGCACCCAAACTATCACAGCCCCACACTTGCTTGAATCTTCTATTTCTCTCTGTATACCAGCCCTGAAATACATGTCCTCCTTCTGCCACCTCAAAATCAAAACTCAACTTATTTCACTTCAGCAGGATGCCCCGCTACCCCTGCCACCACTTCCAGTCTGCTACCAAAGATGCGGACTACTGGTTGCATATATTTATGTTTTGGAAGGTCAATGTTTCTTTTTTTTCTTTCTTTTTTTTTTTAATAGATACTGACACACCTGGGGAAATCTCAAAAACACATATTGATGGATTCTAGATATGGTCAGGGCTGTATGTATGGGGGCACATATAAATCATCCCTGCACCTGATGTGAATTATTTCTGTGGTCAGGGAGACCCTGAGAACTCTCCCTAATTTGAAAGCATGAAGGGGAAGGAAGGGCAGCGTCATTCAGGCCTTGGCAGAGAGGTACTGAAAATGTATTGGCAGTGTGCAGCACAGCATAGAGAAACGCACAGCCCCAGGCAGCTGCTGCCATGTGGACACAAGCTCTGCTGCCCAGGAGGGTCCCGTAGTGCAGGGGTTTGCAGATGGCAACGTAGCAGTCATAGGCCATGACAGTGAGAAGAAAATACTCTGCTGACATCAAAAAGATGAACATAAAGAGCTGTGCAGCACATCCTGGTTAGGACATGGCCCTGGTGTCCCAGAGGGTGTTGGCCATGGCTTTGGGGACAGTGGTGGAGATGGCGCCCAGGTCAAGGAGGGAGAGATTGAGGAGGACGAAGTACATGGGTGTGTGGAGGCGATGGTCACAGGCTACGGCAGTGATGTTGACGCTGTTGGCCAGGAGGGCAGCCAGGTAGAGTCCCAGGAAGAGCCAGAAGTGCAAGAGCTGCAGCTCCCGCGTGTCTGCAAATGCCAGGAGGAGGAACTGGGTGATGGAGCTGCTGTTGGACATCTGCTGCCTCTGGGTGTGGAGCACTGAACAAGGAGGCAAGGGCAGTGACATGTTAGGACATTATTCTCTGACCAAAATCAAAGCCATTTCTTGTACTACACATTCACATCACCTTTACTATAGCAATGATTTCTTTGTTCAGCTCCATTGCTGGAGCTCTGGTTGATGCTGGCTGAGTGTGCCCTGAGGATCAGGACCTCTGCCTACTGGCTGCCAAGGAATCAGCCCTGCTCTGCAGCAGTGTGTTTCTGGGAATGGTGTCCATTGGGGGGGTCAGTGCTTGTGTTTGAATTGGTCAGATGAAAGTACTTCTAATGTAAATTGTTTGTCAACATCTGCACTCCCAGGGCTAAGAAAACACAATCAAAGCATTGTTTGAGAGGGTTTTATTACAGCTCTCCGCAATCACACCTGGTAATATTCTTGGATTTCAGAAACCCTCATCTTTTCCGCTGTACTCAGAGAAAATAAAGTGGGTCCTGCGAGGAAAGAGTACTGCCTGCAATGCAGTCAAGAAGGGAGGGGAGCTGATCTGTCACTCTGTCTTGTTGCCAGCTACCCTGGGCTTGCACCTTTCTGGGATGGTGGGTATCACAGCCCCATGTTAACCTGAAAAGACTCCAGGCACTACTGAGAGCAGAGAGACCCACTGTCCAACACCAAGTGTCTCCCCCTGTCTCAAGGTCTCTGCACCCCACTTCTTGCCAAGGACATGCATGGTTCATTTCACAAACCCAGCTGCATTTCCTCAGTCTTGCTGTCTCTGTGCTTCTCCATGGGGCATTCAGAAACACCAAGATGCTATGGGACAGACCTGCATCCTGGAGGGCAGCTCACAGCTTGGAAGGACACCCCAAGAAAATAGCCAATTGTCCTGATGATGGTATCTCAGGAAGGGAGAGTCAGCTCATTTCCTAGGGAATGACACAGGCTGCGTTGCCCACAGCCCCACAGCTTGGAGGGAAGCTTGGACACCTGTAACCTCGTTCCCATGGACGCACCTGCGTGGGAGGACCCACAAGATCAGTGTGTGACTCTCAGCTGAAACTCCCACCCCCATAGAGCCTGACAGCAGGGAAAAGGTAACAGTAGCAATAACACAGACTAGTGAGAAGCAAGGAAAAATAGCGTGAGGGTCTGGCTCAGAGAGGCAAAGGCAGAGGCAGCCAGGCACTCAGGAAAGAGTTACCCTTACCCAGCTGTACATGCCACCTCCCAGACACCAACAGAGCCAGGCAGTTGTTCTCAGTCCCTGTGCTCTACTTCAGGAGGCTCCTATCAGACTTACTGATCCCTCAGAGTTACAGCTCAGGAGTCTCAGTGACTTCTTCAAGCATGACAGCTCCTTTTCCATTTCTCCTGAAAATTCCCCAAGAGTAGGAAACTGAAAAAGCAGACTCAGGAAAGACCTTTATGATATAGTAATCCCTGCTTTGAGCTTGCCCTTGAAAGGTTGTCTTGAAATGTCCTGGGATGATCTGGATCTGTGAGCAGCCCTGATCGACACAGCACCCTCTTGTCAGCAGAAGGACCCTGCCCTGCTGTGAGATGCTTCATCCACCCACAGCTTCTCCCCACTCTGCTGTTAGAGCTCCCCAGGCAGGCTGAGTACTTACCCTGACCAGCGGCAGAGTCCCTGCCCCAGCACACAGCCCCCTGGCCGCAAGGACCCTGCTCAGAAGGACAGCCCTGGGCACCCCTGGCTGCACACCCACCTTCACACTCTGCAGCCATCCCCAGGTGAAGGCAGCTGACATGCCCTGTCCCTCTGAGGGTGCAGCAGGGAAGCTGTGCTCCAAAGCACGTCCTTTTTCTCTACACTGGAGAAACTGTGAGAGTCCCTCTGACAGATCCCATAGGCTGTGGGATGTGCCAGCTTTAGGAGGTCATTCCAGGAACCAGAGCTTCATTGCCCTGCAGCAAGACACTTACCCTGTTAAGGGCTGTGAAGTTTTTTCTCCAGGTCAGCTCTCCTCTGTCCTCACACCCCAGACTGCCTTTAACCTCCCTCTCACTTCCCTCCTCTCCCCTTGGTGCCTGCAGGCAGTGCCCTCAACCCTGCTGTGCTTTGCAGAGGAGCTGCTCCTGGGCAGAGCTGTCTCTCTGCAGCACTGCCTCCTTGCCATGAGCTCCTTCCAGCCCAGGAGCCCAGCCCAGCTCAGCAGCAGAGGATCAGCCCAATGTGTCACTTTCTCTGCCCCCTCTGGGCTCCGTCCTGGTGTCCCTGGGGCTCCAGGGGAACCTGCTGGGCAACAGGCTGAAGCAATCACTGATGTTCCCTCCCACAGCTGGGGAGAGATGCTTCTTTCAGCAGTGACATTTCTCCTATGTGAAAGAGTGAGGTGCAAGAATCACCTTCTCATTGTCCCTTCTTTAAACATCAAGCACATCACACTGGGGTCACAAGACGTATGCCTACACTTTCAAACTTGAGTGCTGCAATGGAGTGGTACCGGTTCTCAGGAGAGACAGGCTGGAAGGATCAGGAGTGGGGTTCCCTCAAAGTGAAGGAGTTGCTTGGATGTATGGAGCTCCCTACTGGGGCCAGTGAGAAGTTGGGTCAGCCCTTGTGGGTGAGGGTCAGAGGAGGGGCCAGTAAAGGTGACATTGTGGTTGGAGTTGAGGAACCCACAGTCAGGTGAGGAAGTGGGCACGGTCTTTTCTAAGCACCCCAAGGAAGTCTCTGGATGTAGAAGCCTGGGCCTCACTGGGGACTTTAACAACTCTGGCATTTTCTGGAAGGGGAACACAGCAGCATGCACACAGTCCAGGCAGTTTCTGAAGTGCCTTCGGGGAACATCTTCACACAGCTGCCAGATGGGCCAACAAGGGTAATGCAAACTTGGATCTGATACTTGCCAGCAAGGCAGAGCTGGCCAGGGAACCGCAGGTCAGTGCAAGCCTTTTATGTGATGAAAATGAAATAGTGAGGTCCCAGCTCCCAAGGGGAGTGAGGAAGGAAAATAGAAGACTGCAGATGCTGGACATTAGAAGAGCAGACTTTGGCCTATTCTGGGGAGTTTTAGTGGGGTCGCATGGTCATCAGCATTGAAAGGCAGCAGAGCTTCATAGAGTGCTCTTCAAGGACAGCATCCTCCAAGCACAGAAATGACCTATATCAAAACTGAGTTGAAACTTGAAAGTAGATTCAAGGGCACCATAATGAGCTGTTATTACTTCAGGGACAGGTAAAGAAGAAGTAAAGATTATATGGGATCACCCCTAAGTTTAGTAAGAGTATGTATAGATAGATCTGAGAGATTTTATGTGCTCTTATCACCAGCAAGGTCTCCCAGGTCTTTGTGCCTCAGGGCAGGACTCTGACGGAAAACAGGCAATGGTGGATAGGAATCAAATCAGGGGCTACTTGAGCAAACTCAAATGTTACTATTCAAAAGAGACTGGATGTATAAATATGTATTTGCATAGAGGGAGAGAATGTGTCATCAGCTTGCTGGTCCATATCCATGGCCTGTGAAAAAATAATGAGAATTTACAGGTCAGTGCCAAGGTTGTCAAAAAGAATACTTACACACATATTACACGACATCTTTTCTGCATGTTTCAAATTGTGCCTAAATCTTCTTTCAGGGGTTGATGCAGTTGCCCACATAGAGATGGCCACAGCCTCCAAGATTCCCAGGGGTAGCTGAAGATGCCACATGGCACTGGGAAATGTGACCCAGGGCTGTCAGGAACCTTTCTGGAGCAGGAGCTGGTGGACAGGCAGGGTAGGCCAAAGCATCTCAGTTGACACAACTGATTTTTCTCCCTTGAGTAGAAAGGCAAGCCTGGACAATTGCACTCAACGTGTCCAGTGCTGGAGAAGAATGAGAAATGAGTGGGTCTAGATGCTGCAGAGTCTACTTGAAGATGCTTCTGTAACCCAGATATGTTGGGGTTAGTGCAGATTTGGCTCTTCAAGAGAGAGCATTTTGTTCACTTTGTCTCTTTGCTTCCTTCTGTGAATGGAGGGAGCTCCTGACTTCAGCATGTGACTCACTGTGAGGGAATATAGACAAACAGAGCCTGGGGCAGGGAGGTCTTTTGGGGTTCTTGGGATCTGTGCTTGACACAAAAATGTGTTTTCTGTTGCTCTAAGACTATCCACTGTGGAAAGTGGACTTCAGAGGAGGTAAGGTGGACTTAATATAGATCAGAGGAGGGTGGTTTATTTCTTATTGAACCACGCCTTCCTTTGGTTTTGTTTTTTGGCAATTAAGAAACATGCTTCTGTGTCTGTGTGCAGCTTGTTCTCCAAGTGAAGCAGGTGGCAACTGGTGTCAATGGGTTGAAACATGCAGCTACAGACTGTAGTGGAGAAAGCTTAGAATTGAACAAAGCTTCTGTAAGTCCCAGGTGGCTGATGAGAGAAGTGGTGGGGTTGGAGGTAGGGACAAAGACTGCCCATAGAGTGTCTGACATACAGAGTCTTGGCTTCTCTGCATATTCAGAGTCCATTAGGAGATGCTGAGGGTCAGTATCAGTTGGAGTTTGCTGGTATCCCTTAATGTGTGAGCAGAAAAATAAGAAGCGGAAAAAGATGAAATTGTTTCTTACTGATATTTGTTACTGAAAACTTTTCACTTGGACTGCACTCCAGAAACGTCTCAAACTAACCACCTAATAACTGAGGAAGGAAGGAAAGTTATGCCCAGAGGCTTGGCTTGTTAGGGCATTTGGCATGTTAATGAGCCCTCTGGTGCCAAGTTCCTGAACTGCAGATGCTGAAAGAAGATTTCACTGGCCTCTAGAGAAGCACAAGTCAGCAGCAAGTCTCCCACGTTTCTGAAGGTGTTATTTAGTCCCACTGAGGGCCATAGTTGAAGCGATCATGGAGGGAATGAGATGACAAGGTGACTGTCCCTGGGGGCTGGTGAAGCAGGGACACAGAGGCATTGGTTAGAGGTTGAAAATCAACCGTGCAGGCAGCTGTGAACGGCCTTGATGTGTTTCATCAAGCAGGAGGCTCAAGTGCTGACCCCCATACCCTAGGAATGGGGATCCTTTCTCTCATGGCATGCTCAGGACTGTTCCAGGGAGCAGTGAGATGTGGGGGTGTGTGATGATGCCAAGTTCAGGACAGCAATAGGACTCCTCCCAGGCTCTATGGAAGGTGGGTGAGGAGGCAACGAAGTGCTGGGGTTGTAAGGAACTGGTGTCCTCTCAGGGGCTACAGTGGAAGAGTCAGCAGCCAGAGGCAAACAGACAAGGATTTCAGTTCTGCTGGGGGATCTCTGACCCCACAAAGGGGCCAACCCCACCACAGCCTGTCCTACACGGTTCTATGTCTGTGCCTCTTTCGCTGCAGATTTTAACCACCACTCCTGCTTCCTCACCTTGCTCTGACCCCATGATGTCCCAAGCTTTATGGATGACTTTCTGTCCTCACTGACTACTCCTTCAAACAAAAAGCTCTGTTTTTCTGAGGTTTTGCCAAAGGCTGTGAATTCTCAATAACCTGTGCAGCTTCTTCCAGAGCCCTGCTAATGCTCCTCAGTCACTCAAGATGTCCCAGCTCCCAGGCTCACTTGAATCCTCTATTTATCTCCACATCCCAGCACTAAACTGCACATCCTCCTCCTTCTGCTGCCTCAAAATCAAAACTCAACCTATTTCACTACAGCATGACACCCTCCCACTCCCCGCTGTTTCACAGCATCTTCCTGCCTTTAACAGCCCCCCCCCCAGTCTCTCCCTGAATACCTTTGTGTCTTAGAAACATTTCCGCTTCCCCTGCAGTGATGCGACATCAGCCCAGGAGGTCTGTGCATTCTCCAGGCTCATGGATGTTTTCTGGAGGTCCATCCAAGTGTGGGGAGTAAAGGAAGAAAAGTGATCATGTCAGCTTATGGGGCATTACTGAGCACATTCACCCCCAGCAGTGGGCATTGCTGGATCTTAAAAATCATCTTAAAAATACTGGATAGTGTAATTTTTGCTGCATATGGCTTCAGTCCACTTGGAAGAAAATTGGATTGGTTACACAAGTCTTAATGTAAGGCACAAAGAAAGCCTAAGGTTTTGAGTGCCCAAGGATGCTCTTTTCATGTAAGTTAACAGGCACATATACACCCTGTAATTGTTTAAGGACTCCCCAGAACCTCTTCAGTACAGCTATATTTTACGTAAACTGCTGTTTTCATGCAACCTCAGCTAGCGTTGTGCTGCTCTTTACAGGATGGGGTGAATGGTGTTGACTTTGGCTGTGTGCATTTCTTAAATGCATTTCTAATGTGCGTGTCAAATAATTACCTGTTAAACAGACTGCCAATCTGGCTGAAGCCAGTGCTTCCGAAGAAGATGAAATAAAAGCTTTGGTGATACAGTCCTGCTGTAAATATGATACAATCAAGTAAGTGTTGATATGTCCAAACTGTTCTTTGAAGATTATCGATAAAGTGCAGAGATGTGTGTTTTAACAAGAGAGACATGTGCCTAGCTTTTTCTTTTTTCCCCAAAAAACTTTTAGTCACATGAAGAACCCTTGGGTCCACCTCCACCATCATATACTTGCTTTCGTTGTGGAAGACCTGGCCACTACATAAAGAACTGCCCAACAAATGGGGTATGATTGTGGGGGACTTCAGGTGTTACTCTAGTTGTTAATTGTTTTACCTTGGCAGTTACGTAACAAATACATGAATACTCATATAAAGAATTGTTTCTCTTGGGGTGAAATGCAGAGCTTATATGGCAATGTTGCAAAGCCCTTTAAAATTCAAGGGGAAGATGGAATTATAAAGGTGAAATTTTCTTTCTAGGTCGTAGACATTAAATACGTCCATAGATCTTTCTCTGTGAATTTTCATGCATATTTTTATATACTTCAGTATTACTGGAAATTCTTCTGTTTTCCACTCTTTTTAATGGCAGTTCACAGTTTTTATTATTTTGTATAAAACCAAGACATTTCTCTTGACCCCATCTATTGAATATTTGCGTGTTTTAATTACACTAAGTCCCTGGTTGAGTATTGATGCCATTTCACGTTAGTCACTGAAGGTATATGTGTGAGGTATGAATTCAACCATCACCTATAGACAGTGAATGTAGGTTTCTCAAGTGACTGATTCAGAGCACTGGATTAAGCTCTCACTCTGAATTGTGCTTTGGAGGAGGAGCAGCAGGTTTGTGTCTCTTCTCTGAGTGGATGGTGAGCTAAGGCATATGTCAGCCTTGAGGAACCTGAATTTAAGCCAAAGAATGTCACTTGAATTCAAAACTCTGCTCAAGCCTTTGGAACATCCTGGCTATATTCATTTAGAAGAAGCAGTATTACAGTTGAGCAACCCTTACGCTAGGTGAAAGGAGAGGATTCAAGGCTTTTGCTGCTTAAAATAATCAGGGAAATGCCATTCTAAGTATGAGTCTTGAGGTACGTCTGCCTCTCTTTTCTTGAAGAGGAGAAAAATTTCGAGACTGTTCCCAGAATTAAAAAAAAAGCACAGCAATTCCACGGAGTTTCATGATAGAGGTGCCCAATACAAAGGGTGCTATGCTGACAAACACTGAAAAAATATGCAATACCAACTATTAATGCATAAGTATGGAATTAAGTGGACCGACCAAAAAGTGAAGGAGAGAAACCACACATAAATATCTTGAGTGGCAATGCAACCAAGTTGGCCAGCATCTGTCATTCCAAGGGAGGAAGCACTGTCATTGTATCTTAACCTGAAAATCTGTGATACTTTCTAATATTAAAAGAGGGTGATCCTCCTGCTCATGCCCCTGGAATTTGGTTAAACTTGTGGTATGCTAAGAATCTGCGTTTCTGCAAAACATTTCGGTAGTGTTTACAGTGGAGTCGTTCTTCTTGAAAGTTCATTTTCCTTCTGTTTTCTGTTTCAAAGGCTTCTTGCCAAATTTAGCAGGTAGCTGTTGGACTGAGATTTCCTCCCCTTCTGACTTTTATTAAATCTTATGTGTGAAACAGACTGAAGTCTTCCTGTTGCTATAAACTAAGAAAAAACTACTGTGTGTTGACAGGAGTGGCTGTTTTAAAATGCGCTTTGTAGCACTTCCTTTTTTCCATCATGGATCTTCTTTTGTAGAAGCTGTAACATAGACTTATTCCTTTTAGAAAATGTAATTACTTGGAGACTACCTTTATCCTGATCCTGCAATTTACATTTATCCTCTGGCAAAGGAGAGGTGGGATTCATTTTGCCTGATTTCTAGCTGTCAAAAATTACTTTTCTAGTCTGAGCTTATTTCTTAGTTGATCCAATGAATGGGAGAGTTCTGCAGAAGGAAAATTGTTCCCCCCTCCCTCTTCTAGTGTTGTGGCTATAGAGAAAGTAGTTTAAACTAAGTGCCTATGTTTTAGAAGGCTAATGTGGAGTGAGAAGAATTCCATTTCCTATCTTCCTTTGAAAAAAGCCAGAGCTTGGAAAAGTTTTCCTTTAACTAAACCTATCTTTAACTTGTTTCTTTTTCCTTCCCCACCCCTCCTCCAGGGAAGCTTATGCTAGGGGAAAGAAGGAAAAGCCTCCCTTTTTACCAGAGGAGCCATCCTCCTTCTCCTCCTCCAATGATCCTGTACCAGATGAGTTGTTATGTCTCATTTGTAAGGATATAATGACTTGTGCAGCTGTTATTCCCTGCTGTGGAAACAGTTATTGTGACAAATGTAAGTGTTACTCCCATGTTTGTTAATTCAAAACATCACATCTGATTTTCTGAAAGCTGAAAGAGGAGATAATGAAATTACTTTGTTACCAGTTCTATTTAATATTTAAGTATACGCTCAATATGAAAGCGCTCTTCTTGTATAAAGGGAAAAAAAAGCCAGGAAGCTTTTCCCCCTTTTTACGTGTCTAGTTAAATCTTCTTGACATGTGGAAGGATGAATATGAGAAGAGTAGCTAATTCTGCAGGTGATTACAGTGTTAGATATTGAATGAGTCTAGTTTGTCCACAGCCCTTTCTTTCATACTAAATTATATAGCCAACTCTGGGGACTTATGGTGGTCTGCAACAAGCGGGTAGTTAAGCATTTAATCCACATTCTTCTCCATGGAAGAGTTGGTTAAAACCTTCAGAACTCAAACCTACTAATGTTTTTTTGAGATGTGTTTTATTCATTAACCTTGAGGTTGGGGACTTCTCGCTGTACTAGATAGTAGGAAAAAGACTAGTTGAAACATCAAGACACAGCCTATGCTACATCTTCAGATGTTACAATAGTGAAATGTCAAAACTGTATAGTTATTTGCTGCATACTAGAATTTTTTTACACTATTGAACATTTCTAGCTTCATGCTCTCAATTAAAGACCATATTCACCTATTAATCATATATGTGTTTTTATAATTAATTAGAACCCCCAAAACTTCCTTAGTTTGGCTAAATACAATTTTGATTATTCTAGTTATACACAGTTATTAGAACAGCATTACTGGAATCTGAGGAACATACATGCCCAATGTGGCATCGGACGGATGTTTCGCCTAATACTTTAACTGCCAACATGTGCCTACACCAGGTAACATGATGACATTTACATAAAGTGCTTGTAAGAAAAAGCTATTTGTAAAAAGCTGAAAGGGAAGAAAATACTAATTTACGTCTCCTTAAGCAAGGCGTAATTGTATAAGGCTAAATTTACTTTTCAAATACATTATCTGTTGTTGTCACAGCTTACAACTCTTTAGAGACAACCTGGCAAATTCAGGTCACACTTTTGTTTAACATGATTGCCTCGCTTTCAAATTCGGTGTTAACACTGAAGTACATTACATACAGTTACTCGGAGTTACCAGTCATTAATATCAGTGTTTAATGTGATGTGTTCAAATATCTGTATGTTGGTTTCTTTTAGGACTGATAGCATTTACAGGAATACACAAGCAGTTTTCCTCTTTGAAGGCTTTTGTTCGTATATCTGCTGAAGTTTCATCTTACCTTTTTTGTAAACGTTTTTCTGCTTCCAGGCTGTGAACAACTTCAAGAGTGGAGCTGGCTACACAAAAAGGCTCTGTCAACAGATTTGGCAGCAACAACAGCAGCAGCTGCCACTGCCTCCACCACCACTCAATACTGTTATACCTCCTGCTGCTCTGGTGACTGCTGCTGAACCTTCTACATCTTCCTCTCTGTCAACCAGCAGGTCGTTGGAAGAGAAGGTAAGCTTTATTTCAACATATGCAGCGATTCTTATATTTTAGTAGAGCTTATTTTCCAACTGTCTGTGTTTATTCACAAGGGCTCTCAGGTTCCTGTGCAAAGACAGCCAGCATTAGCAAGTCGTCTGGGCCCCCAAAGACAATCAATACCCACCACTGGTAAGAAACTGTAACTTTAGAATGTCTTTTAAAAAATGATCTTCAGATAAACCAAATGGGATTTTTTGCTTTTTCCTCTCTCCACTCCAAAAGGTCATCCAGCGAGAGCCAGTACAATTTGCTCAGCAGGTGGCAGAGCAGGCTGGGGACTCTATGTATTCTACAGAAATCCAATGTATTACTATTTGTAAGCTGTTAAACGAGGCCATAGCACTTAACTTCTGCAACAGCTGATTTATAATGAAGTAAGTATGCAGAAGATAGTTGTGGAGAATACAAGCAGTCATTAATTTTTAAATGGCCTAATTTGGGTTGGGTTTAACAAATGGAATCTGTGCTTGCAGTAAAATTATTTAAAATAAAACTCAAGTACCTGATTGAAAAGAAGACCCTGAAAAAGGAACTCTTTGGGAGGAAACCATAATTACATATCAGAATTAAAAACATTTAAAGGCTCAGGTGGAAAGCCACCCTTTTGATTTCTGGCTGAACAGGGCTGTAGAAATTGATTTCTAGAACCCCCTAATAATTTGACGTGAATTTGCCAGGTTGTTTCTAAAGAGTTGTAAGCTGTGACAACAACAGATAATGTATTTGAAAAGTAAATTTAGCCTTATACAATTACGCCTTGCTTAAGGAGACGTAAATTAGTATTTTCTTCCCTTTCAGCTTTTTACAAATAGCTTTTTCTTACAAGCACTTTATGTAAATGTCATCATGTTACCTGGTGTAGGCACATGTTGGCAGTTAAAGTATTAGGCGAAACATCCGTCCGATGCCACATTGGGCATGTATGTTCCTCAGATTCCAGTAATGCTGTTCTAATAACTGTGTATAACTAGAATAATCAAAATTGTATTTAGCCAAACTAAGGAAGTTTTGGGGGTTCTAATAGAAGTCAGCCTCCAACATTCTTTTTATAACAACTTAGTTGACACTGATTGAGCAAATTCTTGGAAAAGTCAACACTCCTATTTTATGTCAGTTTTGAGTTTCTTCAATTTAGTCAGCCCAAATAGCCAAACTGCTTTCTCTCAGTTGGAGAGAGAGGAGTCTGTTGTATCTGTTATTGCAGTGTCAGGTCAGTCCTTCCTTTTGGAAGATATGTGTTATAGATAGATTGTAAGGGTGCACTGTGTTTATAAAATCTTAAAGATAAACCAGAACAAAACCCAGGATCCATTCCACAGATTGTCTAAAATCTCCAATTCAGGAAGCAAGAAAATAACAATTCAGGGACAAGAGCAGGCCAAATACATCATTGTGAGGCAACAGCATAGGAAGTGTACGTGGAAGAAGATAAAACAAGTTCGAGAGAAGGTGAGTTATTATCTGTGCTATACGGGATGCTGGCACTGCTTTCAGGCTACCAACCCAGCTTCAAGGCAGAAAAAAAAGTGGCTTTATCTTTATGCTGGCATCAGGAACAAGGTGCTTTAACTTGCCAGCAGGTGTCTGCAGGCTTTTTTTAGCATGAGTTTGTGCAGTAGGAATGGAAGGTGTAGCTGGTGTTACTTCAGTGAACGTCACAGGGTTTGGGGGTTTTCTTGCTTGGTTGGATTTGGTTTGTTTGTTGTTTGGGGGTTTTGTTTTGTTTTGTTTTGTGCTATCAATTTGGAGGGTTCAGGAGCTGATTTACATTCATTCCTCCTCCCAAGTGGTGACGGTAGAAAAGGCTGGAGTGATAAATTTCTACCCAGCTGGAGGCAGGCTGACCTCATAAGTCAGAGAGATGCATTCACAGTGAAGGCTCATACACCGCCCTGATGGCTGCAACTCCCTGAACTGTAATAGTGTGAACTTATCCGTTGTCTCTCGGAGTATGCAGGATAAATGGCTTGCAGCTTTGTGAAGCTATAAACAAGTGACAAAACTTGGAACAAATCAGTTTAACTTCTTGTATAAAATTAGGATCTCTTGGAACTGAAGCATGTTGGAGCTGTTCACTGTGGTGGACAAATCATAGCAAGAGTTGGCAAAATATTAAACTGCCAGAGACTTCTCATTTAAACAGAAGGCTGATGGATGAATAGGTATTATGCCATGCATGCTACTTTCTCTTTTAAGATCTCTTCTTTGTATATGCCTGGCAGTCTGGTACAGTTGAGAGAGAGAAGTAAGATATTTATTTATTTATTTAATTCCAAAAAGGGAACAAATTCTATTGGGCATAAGTCATTCTCAGTAAAGCTTTCCAAGTGCCATTTTGCTCAACTTTTAAGTTGTGAGATCAAATTTTCAGTAATACATGCAGGCAACTGAAAAACATCTACTCTTGACTAAGAGAATTTGCTGTTGATAATATCTGCTATATCTAATCGATATTGTCCTTTATGTCAATCTCTAATTATAGCCTCTGCAGGAAGAATGGGGCAACAAAAGGCAGATGGTGGCCTTCTGTAGCCTGGAAAGATCTTGGATGCTAGCAAAGTCTAAAACCCATTCTTGTGTTGTGCAAACTTTCTGAAGTGCAAGTTGTACACTGCAAGTAATGTGTAAAACATGGAAGAAGTTGCTGCTGTAGTTGTTTTAATTTAGATGTAATGCACAGCAATTAAACATAAGCTTTCCTTCTGTATTTGTTATGAAAATGATATCATAAGAAGGAAAATATTAATTATGACTATTTTTACTTATAAAGTGGAAATTGACAATGCCTATAAACAAGGCAAGGCAAATTAGGTCAAGGCCTAGTTACACTTGCAAGTAAACAGCTGTTCTGACTGGGGAGACTAGTTGATAGGACTACAGTTCTAATACCCTCCCCCCCGCTCCAGCTTTTTGGAAAACGCATAGAAAAAAGTTTGAAAAATGAGCTCATAGAGAAGGGAGGCGGAGGGAACCCACTAGATGACTAAAAGCCATGTCTATAGTTGGATAAAGCTACTCTGAGAGAGAGAAATCCATCTTTCCTCAGTGGAAGAGTAAAGGCAACAATTAGAAATAAGGAGCTGCAATAAGCAATCTTTTTAAAATCAAGTGTTGAAGCTGTCCTTTGAGCACTTCCTCATCCCATTCCAGCCAAAGTGGGTCAGATGCCTTAAATAGTTCTAAGCATCTCTCGACTAACCCAGCTAATATTTGAAGTTGTCCATATATGAAATAGGAAAATGTCTGGTTTGAATAAAGGCATCATTAATCCCTTTAGCCTTAGGGGTTGGATATGGACTCTTTGACAAGCATGATGAGTTGTAGAGACCTTTTTAATGTGTCTCCCCCTTTTGCTACTAGTGTTTCTGTAGAAACCCTTGATCCATTAAGTACAGTCCTCACTTCCTTGTCCCACTCCTTTCTCTCTCCTGCTTTCAGCTGGTAATGCAAAGTAGGGGTTTCTTTCTCCATTTTTCCCTTTCTAAAGCAAGGGTTCTATGGTGTAAAAAAAAAAAAAAAAAAGCTCATGCTGCTTTTAATTTAATGTTGTCCTGCCATGTCAGTCCTGTGCTGCTTCTGATTGCAAAGAAGTCTAAGCAGACAGGGCAAGTGGAGGGTTGGAGGTGAAAATGATGCCTTGCTGTGCTTGGAGTTCCAGGGGCAGTAACCCTGTGGGCCTCCAAACCCAGGTGCCTGGTGTCCTGCTCAACCTAACTGGGCAGTGAGCTAGTTAAAGCAGATTTGAGCACCTTCTACAAACAGATCTTAACTTGTGCTGCTCTGCGTGCTGACATACAGCTCTTGGATTTAGATTAAAACAGATGTATGTACAGCTACGCCTCTGAACTATAAAAATTGAACACTGTGTTAGAAGCACAAGGCTCTGCTAGCAACATTAGCTGCAGATTGGTTGATGTTTT
Source organism: Haliaeetus albicilla (assembly GCF_947461875.1). Lineage (NCBI taxonomy): Eukaryota > Metazoa > Chordata > Aves > Accipitriformes > Accipitridae > Haliaeetus > Haliaeetus albicilla. Next base: position 128,154 of record NW_027212460.1, on the reverse strand, counting down.
CATTCATCCTCTTCTGTAAACGAAACCAAGGTAATGCTGAATTTGCTGTAACAACTCTGTTTAACAGACCACTTTGTTATATGTCCTTCCTCTACAATAAACTATAATGTCCTTCCAGAATCAGTAGAAGCACAGCAAAGACATTGAACTAAAAGAAGCCAGTGTTAAATTGTCTTGTTTAATGTTAGCAAGAAGCTGATGGGAATATCCTTAAATCAAAACTGATATGAAACACATTTATGTCCAAAACTTGTGCTGTATGTAGTGTCACCCTTCGTGAACTTCAAACCTTTTCATTTCCTGGCAATCAGTTATAACTCTCTAGCGCAATGCAAATAAGCTGTCTTAAGAGGGTAGCAACTTGGATCTTTTCTTATATCCACAATTTTTTTTTAAAAAAGTAGTTGTGACTTCTAAGTTAGGTCAAGTTATCTAAAAACCATAAGCAGGATCTTTTTTTCCTCATTTATGTTAATGTTGGGCAAAAGAACAGAAGCTGATTTGGAAACCGGTTAAGTGGAAGGGTGTTTTCCAGTAAGGTGGTTGGTTTGTTTTTTTTTTTTTCTTTTATGGAGTCTTCAGTATTTTATTGTCTCCCACAGTACTCTTAGGCTGCAGAACCAGCCTCAAAGGCACTGTGGAATTACTTCTCCAATTAGCTTGGCTCCTCCTAAGGATAGAGATTGCATTCATACTCAGAAGCTGGTTGAAGTGATGAAAGCATTTGGGGTATTTGAAGATGAGGAAGAACTGAACCATGGGTATAACAAGACTGTCAAATTTGTTGATCTCCTTGGGCGGGGGGGCGATTAGGGCAAACTTAACATGAGTTTTCTTTACAGGCTGGTCATTCTTGGTAAGCTGAATAACTTGGTCAAAGAATGGATTTCAGAACTTGGTGAGAGCAAGGTAAGGATTTTTGATACATTCTTATCAAAACAGCTGAAGCCTTTTTGTTTCTTTTAAAGAAACTAGGATTTATGCTGAAGTTGAACTTTTAACTTTCTTAAGTATCAAGGAGATCCGTAATAACTGTCATTGAAATAAAGTATAAAAGATACTTCAGATCAAGCTCTTCAAGTCCTTGGGGCACTGAATAAATTTGTGAATTGGCTCCATCAGTTGACTTGTAGGAGTTAAGAAAGCTGAAAAAACATATTGTGGGGTGAGAAAGATGGTAAATGGGCAATAATCTTGCCCCAAACAGCCTACAGCACTCAATCTAGTTTGGCATTATTACACTAGACTTGCCTTTGGTATGGCTCTTAGATTGTGTTAATTTATGTGGGCTGGCTGCAGGGAAGACTGATAGTAGGTCTTAGTTTGTTTAAATTGATGAAATGATTGCTACATTACTCATCTTTTTTTTGTTTTGTTTGTGAGCTGCAAGCACTCACTTCAGAAAAACAGTATCAGTCTATTAGACTAACAACTCAGTACGGGAGGGAGAAGACATTGTTTATGGAGGCTGTTGTAGTCTTTCTAAATAACTTACATGCTAGTTAAACTTGCACGTAGCTCAATGTGTATTTTACATTCTACAGAAAACTCTTTCTCTTCTACCCACAGAATCTTTCCCCTTCAGCAGTAGCAAATGTTGGTGGCAAAATATTTATGTGTGGTTCTTACAGGCTTGAAATACACAGTAAAGGTAAACTTTTGTTGTCTGGTCATAGTTCTAATGTTTGAAAGTGTCTTCCAATGGTAACAGAAGAAATGGAATCTCTTTGCAGGTGCTGACATAGATGCTGTTTGTGTTGCTCCTAGACATGTAGAAAGATAGGATTTCTTTCAGTCGTTCTTTGAAAAACTCAAACATCAGGAGGAAATAAAAAATCTAAGAGTGAGTAAGCTCTCTCTTTGATAGACTGTGCAACTCCTACAATAAGAATATTCATGTTGAAGACTCATATTGGTAGTTGTTGTCTTACAAACCAAAATTAAAAAGGGAATTGTTTCTGAGTACCTTCTAAAATACTCTTTACGCAGCATGAAAATGTTGAAGTCAAGCTTTTGGTTCCCTTCCCCAATGACTGTACATCACATAAGACTCTTTGTGGTTCACTTTTTCCCTACCCATGGTTTGGGAATGAGTTGGCTATAGTATCAAAAAGCAAGATTGTCCCTAGGAGCCTTGCTTTAACTTTAGATGTAGTAAGGGGCTTGGAAATAAGGTAACTGCATGCAGGTAGAGGAAGGGGCAGCCTGAGATCTAAGCAAGTTGAATGTGATGTGGAAAGGTTTCTGAGACTCAGCCTGAGACTTTGTAGAAGAGATACACAGTCAACTTTACATAAAGTTAATAGGAGCTGTGCTGCGAACGTGCAAAACTGCCTTGTAAAATCACCCTCGGTGCCTATGTTGTGTACCTTGCGTATAAAACCAAACTCCTGAGAAGTGTTTCTGTCAGCCTAGTCTTCCTTGTACAGACATTTTGAAAGATTTCATATGCATAGCTAATGAGCCTTCGTTTAGAAGACTGCCACCTGAAAACAGACTCAGTGGGCTGTGGCACAGCTCTAACAAGTGGTCTACAAAATTGGAAATTGTCCCATAAGGTAGCTGATAGCATCTCAGGCATGGTAGAAAATAAAAATACAGGAGGCTTGTGCACGCTGTCAAATGTGGACAGAATTTTCTAGATTTCTCTGGATGTTAACCAGTAGTAAGATAGCTATGGAAATCTCTTGCTTTTCTTCCTCACCACCAAGGTAAGTACCTTACAACCTCTGATACTGATGGCTCATTGTGCACTGTTTGTTCATTACAATACATGATCAGCCTCTGAATCTCTTGGCTAAATAACTTCTGAATGCTAGTATTAGTACTGTATTAGTGCTATACTGCTTGCAGCTTATAATAAGTTTTTTTTGGTTTGGAAGCAGCTCAGTCTTTATACTGAGTAGTTAGCAGTGTAAATTCTGCATTTGATCGTAGTTTAGGAGAAACATTAAAGTAGCAAAACATTTTTTCTTACACAGTTATCCTCTCCTTTACAGGCAGTTGAAGATGCATATGTACCACTTGTCAAGTTTGAGTTTGATGGCCTTGAGGTAAGCATTTTTTTTCTTTAAGTGAGTAAATTTTTTTCGTGCTTTGGAATAGGATAACTTTTCCAGGGACCTGTGACTGTGCTGTTTTGGACCACAACCTATCCCAGGAGAATACATTGCTTATAGGAAAATAAGCCCCTAGGAAGCCTGGCAGGCATGGGAGCATCAGGGACATTTTTTTCTAAACCTGTGCTGTAGACCAAGGTAGCCTGCTTGAATAGCATTTATCTCTAGGATCGTGCAGAGTGGGAGCAGAGGAAGTGTCCTTGCTAACTCTTCTTAGCTCTGACAAGTGAGCTTTCTACAGAGGGATGCGTATAGTGTAGTTCACTGTGTGAAACATGTGAGCAGACTAAATGTTTTGCTGCAAATCCAAAATGAAGTGGTCATGGGACAAACAATCTGGAAAATGGAAAGTAAAAGTACTCATTTGACTCCTGCCTAGGTTTGTCAGCTGCAGGAATCCTGGTATCTTGAATACTTCTTACACAATTAATAAAGACCTGCATGCTCTAATACCTAAGCAAGTTACTGCTTGGTATCACTATTATGAAGACATTTATTCAGTGACCTTTTTGTGGCCTTTATCTGGTACAGACATTCACAGAATAATTTTCTTGCCTCAGACTGTACTAAACCCCAGATACTTCAGGATCAAAAGGGCTTACTGCCTAAAGAAAATGCTCTCTCCTTTGCTGAAGTATAGTTGAGGTGATTGAACTTGTCTTAATTCTGTGATTAATTTTAAGTTCCTTTTTAATTAAAATTCTAAGTCTAGAGTAATCTTTTTTTCAACTTAAAAACCCCTCTTCCTTTCCCTAGCTTAAAAAGAAAGGGGTGATGCAATGAAGGTTTTGTAAATAAAATATGGAACTTTTAGAAATTTTATGGAGTCTTCTGGTCAATAAATCTCGGGAGATGTATCTATAGTCACATAATTCTAAATACAAATGTTAACCTTTCTTTTTAGACTTGAATGACTGTCCCCCACTAGTGTGCTGTTTGCAAACTGTGTGGCATTCTAATGGCTGGCACTTTCTTCCTCTTAAGATTGATCTCATGTTTGCAAGACTGTCTATGCCAACTGTTTCTGATAAGCTTGATCTCAGAGATGACTCACATCTCAGAAGCCTGGATATAAGATGTATATGAAGCTTAAATGGTAAGCATATTTACACATCTTTAAAAAGAAAATATTACTAAAATTGGTGTGGAATGCACATTACACAACCCAAGTTTCTACAAGATGCAGAAACTGATCCCCTGTATACTTGAGATCTGAGGAGGTGGTGAGTGGGCTGAAATTTAGATGTTTCAAGTTGTGTTTCATGTTTCTTTGATTGGGGTGTGCACATTGTTCCAGTTTGCCACAGAAACTACTTCAGATGAATAGGTAGAGCACTTGATAGAGAAGAATGTGTGGTAGTTCATTAAAAAAAAAACACAACAAAACAAACAAACAAAAAAAACCAACCCCAAATTTAAAATACTGAAGCCTGACTTGCTCACTGTTTAACACTCACTGGTTTAATTGTTCCTGGCTGTCGAAAGAAACCTAGCTTTCGGAATCCTGTGGAAGGGCCTTACTGAAAATTGTTGGCTGCAGTCTAAAGTATGAAAAAGCTGTTGAGGGCACCAGTTACCTGACGTGATACTGAAAGTTACGTGTAATCTCTAATTTTTAAGGTAATACAAAGCAAGTAATCCAAACTTGTTTTCATAGACTTGAAGGATAAACTGTAAGTTATTGATCCAGCATAGCATAAAAACAACTTGTACCTGTGTCGTGGTTTCAGCGCAGCTGGTAACAAAGGACCACGCAGCCGCTCGCTCACTCTTCCTGCCCCCCTCCAGTGGGATGGGGAGGAGAATCAGAAAGGAGAAAAGGAAAAAAAAAAAAAGTATCCTTGAGCTTTGAGATAAGGACAATTTACTGGGACAACACAAAAAAAGACATTACAGCAACAACGGTACTAATAAAAGAATATACCAAACAAGTGGTGCACAGTGCAACTGCTCACCACCCAGAACCCAATGCTCCGCCACTTCCCCCACTGAAAGCCGAGAGCCCCCCCAGCCCGCTCCCCATTTATGTACTGAGCATGATGTCACATGGTATGGAATACCTCCTTGGCTAGTTCAGGTCAGCTGTCCTGGCTGTGCCCCCTCCCAGGTTCCTGTGAAAATTAACTCTATTCCAGCTGAACCCAGGACAAGATGTTACTAGGAAGTTCTGTGCTTCAACATTTTTTCTTACAGGCTGCAGAGTTACTGATGAAACACTACACCTAGTGCCAAATAAAGAGAACTTCTGGCTCACACTGCAATTAAACTGTGGGCAAAATGTGAGTAATGTGATTGTTTGTGATCTTTAAACTTTTCAGAGGTACCTCATGCTGAAAAAATAATAACATTAGAATTCCTTCAGCTTTGGATAGCTGTTTAAATAACAGTTTTTTACCCCCATGGGGCAGATTCTGTGTGTTTTTTAATGAGGGTAGAGTGGGGAGAAGAGGGGAGTGCCTACAGGACAAGGTGCTGCGTTGCTTATCAGGAACCTGACTACAAAGGATAAAAATGCCAAGTGAAGTATAAAAGCTCGATACATAAGGAATAAGAAAATACTGTTTGCGCATGTGACTAGAGCAAGTGCTAGAAGAATGGTAGAACCTTTTTCTTAAGGGAAGTTGGATGAAGCAGTAGCTGTAGCAGTGCAGGCAAATTTCAGAGTAGCAGTATTTTGGGAAGTGGTGTGGTAATGATTCTTTTTCTCATCGCTGTGAGGACCAACAATTTTGGCCTCATTGCACTGAAAAAATAACTGACTTTGAGGCTGAAGTGTACTAGGTATTCTATAGATTGTGAGGTTGGTGCTGTAAATTTGAAGGAATATACTTGGGTATTGAAAGACTACAGGCTAATGACAGCATATCCATTGTATGATGTGGCATTTACTCCAACATGCTGGGATTCATTGGTAGGGTTTCCTGGGCCATGCTAGTAGCAAGAATGTATCAGCTCTAGCCAAACGCTTTGGCTACTACTCTGATTAAGACGTTCTTGTTTTTTTTCAAAATGGTAAGAGCTATTTATGACTATTTTAATTTGCAGAAAGTAGTTACACTTTTTGTGGTAGTTCTTTATATAAGATTTACACCAACAACATTCAATCCTACCCTGAATTACATGGCAGAGTTTTAAATGGACAGTTAGTTACTGGCTTTTCTTATACAGGGAATGGCCAAAACCTGTATTGCTGAAACAACACGAAGAGAGCAATCTTAACTTACCAGTATGGGACCCTAGGGTATGTAGACATTGAATTTGGAAGCCTTTAAACTTTCTTCTAAGCTAAGCTGCTGGTGCTGAGCACAATTGTTTTAACATCATAGGTGAACTGATGAGACCGATATCATGTAATGCCTATCATTACCCCAGCCTATCCACAGCAGAACTCTACATACAACGTATCTACATCAGCATGAGCGGTAGCGGTAGAGGAGTTAAAACATGGTAAAGTTCTTTCCATGCATATTAATTGATTAAAAAGTATAAATTTTCCTCTATGAAACCACATTATCTGAATTGGTTATATTCTGCGAGGTGTTCCGCCCTTTTAGGCAGAAGAGTTCTCTGGGAAGTATATCTGTTGCAGGCAATAAGGGACCAGTTTTACAATGAACTGTTGTAGTAGACCTGCATTGTGTCAAGGGAATCCCTGCTTTTTGATCTGTCAATCATTGTTCAAAACCTTTATCTTATAAAGTTTATATCATGCTCTGCTAGTCTTTAAAAAAAAAAAAAAGTAATAAGTTTTTCAACCTTAATTATAGGTCTTGCAGTTACAAATGAGATTCTCCAAGGAAAATCGGACTGACCAAAGCTCTTTGAACCACAGAACTTCTTTCAGAAATACAACTATGTATGAAATCTGTTATCTGAACTTGAAATTATTTACTTACTGGTTAGCATAGATAGTTTTAGCTTGCAGTCTAAATAGAAGATGGCATTGGTGTTTGTTTTTCAGAAACTGGAGGTAGTCATATGAATTTCGGTAAGGATAAGTAGAGGGAAGAGAGAAAAACTATATGTGTTATGCCACTGACACTGTTTTTATTAAAAGAAATCAACTCTGATACTTAGAATGTAGCAGAATGCAATTATAAAGGGTGTAATCAGTTTTTCTTCAGTTAATACTGTGCCGAATGCAGGATATAATCTGTCATGTCTGGAAGTCACATTCTATACATTTAAGGCAGTTTTGATTTCACTTGAAGGAATACAAAGTCCTGAGCTAGGATATTATTTTTTCTTTTCTTCTAGACATTGTATTGTGCTGACTGCTAGTGCCTCCACTGAAGAGCATCACTTAGAGTGGTAAGACTTGCTTTGAATGTGGATTCAATAGATAATTGACACTCAGTTCAGTGTTGCACTTCATTAGTTAATACAGTTAACAAAAATAAAGCATTCAACTCTGCAACTAGGCATGGAATACAGTACCAAGTTAAGTAGACAGTTCATCAGCAAAACTGAAAGCTTTCTTGTGAAGGGAAGTTAACATAAATCTTGCTGTTTCAGAAGTTAACCTAAAGATCTAAGTCATGATGAGAAGGAACAAAGAGGGTTAGTGTGCATATGCCTGAAGGTCAGATGCTCTGTGTCATCTGGAGAAGCAGATGCAAGGAGTCTAAGGAGACTACTTACCCAACACTGCTTCAGTTAGGAAGATGTTCCTTGTCGCAGAGTCTGAAGTAAACGGGGATTACTTGATGTCATCAGATGTGTAGTGGACACTGGAGAGTTAGATCTTTTACTGAGTTAGAGAGCAGTGGTCTCCAGATTTTTGTGCAGTCCTGAGAGAAAAAAAAAAAATTAAACACATAGTTGCAGTATATATCTACTTATTTACAAGTTACATACACATTACTGAAGTTCTAGTATTTTCTTCCCATACCCAGTGGATTGTCTTGTGCACCCCCTGGTGTACACCCCCCGGCATACACCCTGCCCCCCCCCCACTTTGAAGACCACTGTTGTAGAGCCTTAGAAGACTTGGTTTCATAACTTTTTTACTGGATGTAATATTTAATTTAGGACTAGATTACACTCAATGCTAAGTTGCTCTGGTTATGTAGTCAGCCTATTCCAGAGCCTCCTTTTCTCCAGTGAAGTGAAACAAGGCTGTTTAATCTAGGTGAAACCTGACCGTCTGCACAGAGCATCTGAATGCTGATAAATAGTATTTACAAACTTTTAATCTAGTAGTTTGCTCAGGCATCTTATGTTTAGTGCTGAAAATTATCATCTCAGCACGCTTGGTAGTGGATAGGTACATTGCAGGGGTGCTGATCTACTTTGTGAAATGTAATGTGAGAACCACTTCAACTGTAGTGAGAGAAAATGACTGCTTACGACATGACATTTGTCACTGTCTCAAAGGAGATACACCAATAATAACTTGTTTAACCTGTGTGAACCAGCTGACTAACTGTGAATCTTGAAATAAGGGGAAACGGTGAGGAATTAAGGTACTCTAATGTATGTGGTGTTCTCACTCTTAAGAAATGAGTACTTTACCTGCTTTGCTCAAGTAAGCAAGCGAAATAGCTCTGTGTAACAGACCACTGTTCTGAGGGCACCTTGGTTATACTTCAAAGTTTGGCTTGCGCTTTAAGGCAAATAATTTAATTCTTATGCTACCTCTAAAAGACATCTTCTCTCATGTTTAAAAATAGCTCTAATAGGTAATACCTTTTACCTGAACTTTTTAATGTGTTCACTTAAAAATCGTATCAGCTACAGCTTGATGTCAGTTGCAGTTAGGTATACAACAAGGAGTTATGGGCAGAGGGCTTAGAGCCAAATAGTTTTTGATGTGAAATGTTTTTAAGTGAACAAAGTTTATCGTATCTCACAATAAAGATGAGGAAAGTTCTGGCTCCAGTAAAAGCTGATGTTTTTTGCAGTGACAGAAATGGCAGCAAATGGGGCTTAGTTTTGCATCTGGGAAAATGAAAAGCAGAAGATAAATTTGCTTCAGTTTGTCTGCTATAAGAACAAGTTTAGTTCACCAACTCTTGAATGGATTTGGGAATAGATGACACATCTCTGTTGTTCATCAACATAAGATACTTTTGAAGAACGTAGAGTTCTGACTGCTTTCAAAGCTAGCAGTGTTTTAGGTAAAAGGGTAAAATGCCAGTACTTCATTTAAATGAAGAGCCTTTCTGGTCATGATACATTTCTTGGGCAAGTTTCTGTTGAGACTGTGTTGACTAGATCATTTGTTTATTAAAGGAACTATATTTTTTGAGTTTGCCTGGAAAAGGGTAAACTCTTTTCACAGGTCAATCTGCAGGAAGAATTGCATCTTTACTCAGGTGTAATTGAACAGTTGTGCTTGAGCCTTTTCTAAACTGTTGCTCTCCTTGATCTTAGGGGCAAAAAGGAGTTTTGCTGCTCTTCAAAATGCAGCCAGAGCTGCTGGGAATCTGCTTCTTGTTGATATTTTCATCATAGGTCATATGTTGAAGTGTTGTATCTGACCCGTTAAGAGTACAAGTTAAACTTGTTTACCTCTGTCTTTGGAAACTTTAAAGCTCAAATGTCACTGGAAACTTCTCAAACTATACTGTGTGTGATATAAATATCCAGTATCTGCTCAGCTGAATGAAACTTACTACTTACTGACTGGTTAGCATTTTTGTATTAGCATTGTATTGTAAAAAGGCATATAACAAATGTGCTGGATACAGTTAAAAATGAGTAAATGGCTCTTGTTCTTATTAGGATTGGCCTTGTTGAATCTGAAATTCGTGTGCTAGTTGGAAACTTGGAGAGGAATTAATTTCTATCTATTGCACATGTAAAGCCAGTCTTTCCCTGGCAGATGAGAACTTTGTAAACAGTGAGTTTCATTACTTTTCTGAAATACAGTTTGGCCAATGTATTTGTATTGTCTTTGTGTGGCAAGGTTTTGGTAGTGGGGGGGGGGGTTACAGGGGTGGCTTCTATAAGAAGCTGCTGGAAGCTTCCCCTGTGTCTGACAGAGCCAATACTAGCCGGCTCTGAGATGGACCCGCCACCGGCCAAGGCCGAGCCAATCAGCGATAGTGGTAACACCTCTGTGATAACATATTTAATAAGGAAAAAAAGTTGCTGGGACAGAAACAGCAGCCGGAGAGAGGAAGTGAGAACATGTAAGAGAAACAACCCTGCAGACACCAAGATCAGTGAAGAATGATGGGGAGCAGATGCTCCAGGCGCCAGAGCAGAGATTCCCCTGCAGCCCCTGGTGAAGACCCTGGTGAGGCAGGCTGTCCCCCTGCAGACCATGGAGGTCCACGGTGGAGCAGATATCCACCTGCAGCCTGTGGAGGACCCTACACCAGAGCAGGTGGGTTCCCGAAGGAGGCTGTGACCCCGTGGGAACCCTGCACTGGAGCAGGCTCCTGGCAGGACCAGCGGATCTGTGGAGACAGGAGCCCACGGAGCAGGTTTTCTGGCAGGACTTGTGACCCCGTGGGGGACCCATGCTGGAGCAGTGTGCTCCTGAAGGACGGCACACTGTGGAAAGGACCCATGCTGGAGCAGTTTGTGAAGAACTGCAGCCCGTGGGAAGGACCCACATTGGAGAAGTTCATGGAGGACTGTCTCCTGTGGGAGGGACCCCACGCTGGAGCAGGGGAAGAGTGTGATGAGCCCTCCCCCTGAGGATGATGAAGCGGCAGAAAATAACGTGTGATGAACTGACCATAAACCCCATTCCCCGTCTCCCTGTGCTGCTGGGGTGCGTAGGTAGAGAATCCAGGAGTGAAGTTGTGCCTGGGAGGAAGGGAGGGGTGGAGGGAAGGTGTTCTGAGATTTGGTTTTATTTCTCATTACCCTACTCTGGTTGATTTGTAATAAATTGAGTTAATTTTCCCCAAGCTGAGTCTGTTTTGCCCATGATGGTAACAGGTGAGTGATCTCTCCCGTCCTGATCTCGACCCACAAGCTCTTCGTTATATTTTCTTTCCCCTGTCCAGCTGAGGAGGGGGAGTGATAGAATGGCTTTGGTGGGCACCTGGCATCCAGCCAGGGTCAACCCACAACAGTATTGCACTTTGCTTGTATTCATTCACCTCAGCTTACCTGCGAGAGATGTTCGGTTACGTACCTACTGTTTTGTAGGTATGAGGCCTCACAGGTAAGGTTCTGAGCATGTAGGATCTTTTTAAAGAAGGGAGAACTTCAGGGAGGAGTTCTCAGACAACTTAAGTATGGGCTGACTCTAATCTTTAGCTGCTGCATACAACTAAATTGTTTTGCTTACTCCCTTCTTGAGAGTACATACTAGCATCCAGATAATTGGCATCTGTGCATAAATGATAGATTTGTGAATCTGTCTTTTTAGGAGTGGATATGTGTCAATGTCAATGTGGTTTCCTGGAATTGTATTTAGGAAAGTGGAAAATGCAGCAAGTGTTAACGTTGATTTAACGTATGTTATACAGTCGTTCAAAGGTAAGCCTATATTTTGCTCTAGTCTGGTAGGGTTTCATTTTTTTATTCTAGTGCAAGTTGCTTCACAAAGTGAATTGTGGTTCCTTCTGGTATTAGCTATTAGATATTTCTACCGAGCGCGATACATAGAAGATTAGCCTGAAAAACATACTGTTTTGACACTTTGGCACAGTAAGTCCATCTTGAAACAAAAGTGTGTACTAAAGTCCTATACCATATACCACACGTGAAATAACTGCTCTGCAGATCATAGTAAACTCTCACAAAGGAACTGCGATTCATGAGGTGGACAGTCAGATGTGAAGCCAGGAGATGTCCATTTACTGGGTGTAGCTACACTTGTCAAAAACAGTTGTCAGTTGCTGAACTTTGAAAGTGGGAATTAACTGTATCAGTCTCTAAAATAAGTTGTTAATGCCTGTTGAGAGTATTTTTTCCAAAATAACAGTTTATGTATGATATCATCCCAGAACTTTGAAAGGCAGTGAGTGGTCACCTTGTAATGACATGCAGTCTCGCATGTAAATCTTCATGTTCATCTTCCATTATTACTTTTGATAGATGTAGAAATAAAGTAATATTTCAAGTGTTGTTAGATAATGCTAGAATAAAGGGATTTTGGGGTGAGCAGTCATTTGAAAGTATAGGTCTTTTTGCCACAATCTGTTTGCTTCTTCCCAAGCTGCCTGCTCTTGTGCCTTTCAGAAGTGCATGTGTGCTGTCAGGCTCATGCCTAGCTATCATAATGATGAACTAAGGAAATCAGGTTACTCTTCTGAAGTGACAAGTGTGTTTGGGCAAAAAGTTCTAATGGTGGGCTCCTTTAAACTCTTCATCAGTTCAAACAAACATTTATCCATGGTACCAGCATGAGCTGTGTGTTGTGTTGCTCAGACAACATGAGTAAATGCAGTAAAAGCTGACCTTCTTTTTAGCTCATGCTTTGGGATATGAGAAAAACACAGAAAAAAAGCATCAAAACTCTTGTCTGAGTTTCAAGCCAGGTGGGGTGACTTCCTCAGACTTGTACTCTTCTCTGAACTGATGCTTGTCTTATACGTTACATCCAGTGGCACTGTGTTTCAATGTTGTGGCAAATGTAAATTATGTCAACAAGGTTTATGTACTGCTAAGAGGCTAGAACTAATGTTAAATCCTGTATTTCTATGCACAAACTTTATTAGCATAGCTGTGTGCTCTTAGTTTAGTGAAGCACAGCCGACAATATGTTTCAGATACAGGGTTTGAATCCAGAGAGATTGAACAGAAAAGGTGTTTCTTGAGAGGTGTGATATCCCTTGGCAAATGTGGGAGTGGCCAGTAGTTACATGCAAGAAAGCTTTTATCATGTGCCTTGACTTTGAGAGAATATCTCTAGAGGGCAAGTTGATGGGCTCAAGAGTATAAGGCTCATAGTTCGGAAGGCTTTTGTTAAATGAACTTTATCTCACTTTTCCATAAAAACATTATTGAATTTACTTTGAAGCAACTGTTCATACCAGTGTGAATGTTCATATGTGTGCTTTTATTTCACTTCTAGGTCTCCTGTAGAAAGACTTATAAGCCTTTTTGTTTTTGTTGCATGTCCTTACTTTGATTCCCACTCTGTATGTTAGTAAGCTGACTTTCCAGTTATGCTCATGATAGGCTTGTTAAACTTACCTAAATGTGACTTAATTCTGTAATAACTTCTGTGCTAGTATAGCATTTTTTAGTTGCATAAAAGGTTCTTTGCAGGCAATTAAGAAAAACTGGTTTAAATTGTGGTGGTTCTGATAAGTCAGATGTCCCTAAAATCTAGACTGTCTTGGACAGATAGAGTTTTAACACCCGAATTAGTGAAACGCCCCCCCCCCAATCACCACAGTAAATATCAAACAAAAAAATTAGTCTAAATCTTGATTAAGGTGTCTGGTCTCTCATCAGCTGAGCACAGTTGGGTTGATTCAGAAATTCCTCTAGATCTATTTTCAACCAGAAAACTAAGGGTTAAGGAGTATTATCTCCTTCAGGCTAAAATCAGCTCAGATGTGAGCTGCATGATTAGCAAACCACAGCTGTAACTGAGCACATAAATGTATATTTGAACTTAAATAGCTATTACATACCTGGTCTGTACTGGATGTGAAATGGGCATCTTGGGTCACGTTCATCTTGGGACAACTTCTTATTCTTTGTTTGGGCTGGACAGACTTAAAGGCTTGCTGCTTCTAAAGAAACCATGTGTAACTTTGACAAATACCTAATGCAAACATTCCCACTAAGCTACAACGCTAAATTTCCTGTTAGTTTCCAGCCAGGCTAACAACCTCAATATGCTAAAGGATGGTATGAAGATTGAGGCAGCTCATGTGAAGAGAAAGCATCTCCACTATTTTTTGCCTGCAGAAACCTTACAGAAAAGAAAGAAGGTATAATAAAAATTTGGCTCTTCTGGCATTTTTTTTTGCTTTAATAATTACTTCATTATTTTGTTGTTGTTGTTTCAGCAAAGCATGCTAGGTGCTAGTCAAAATGCTAGTGGGCTTCAGTGCAAAAGGACTTCTTCAGATGGAAGTTGTTTGGACAGTTCCAGAGACACAGACTCCAGAACACCAGATAATGTCTCTTCTTTAAATAAGATTTCTAAATTGGACCCTTCTACAGCAGAGAGATAAAGGTTAGCACCATAACCTTAAAACTGTGAAGAAGCTGCTTTTTAACTGACTCGCAATGTGAATGAGGTCTAGGATTTTGTGTTGAATCTATGTTGTTCATAAGCATGTGGAGCGCTCTAATGGCTTCAGGAACAAAGCTGTCATCTCCTTTGGGCACATGGGGAGAGACAGGTTAAAGAAATCCTTGAAAAAATTAATTCAGTGTATGTGAACACATATAGGAAGAAAGAAGAACATGATAACAGAGCAATTATTTGGTCTTGAATGTAGTTCCCCTTAGGTTAGCGTGTAACTTGAAGCTGGAGTGTTTTATAAGTAGGTAGCTGTTCTTTCTAACAAAAAAAATGGTTAATGCCAAGCATGTTCTAATGAAGTGCTGATCTTGATCACAGAAACACTAGAGCTGCTGATGATTTGGTGCAGCAGTATGAGAACTTGTGCAGTAAAAGTGTCTGTCACTTCCTGGGAAGTCTCTTTGTTCATAAACTACTTCAGCACAGGAGGAATATGTAATCTTGAGAGTAATAGCCCAAGACTACCAAATGAGTAATGCCTTCTGTATTCAGACTGTTTGGTACTGTAGCAGTAGCATTAAAAAAAAAAAAAAAATTGGATGCCTGTATGGGTAGAGCAGATACATTCATGAAAAGCAGTACAGAGTGCTGGTGTCCTGGTTTCAGCTGGGATATAGTTAACTGTCTTCCTAGTAGCTGGTACAGTGGTATGTTTTGAGTTCAGTATGTGAAGAATGTTGATAACACTGATGTTTTCAGTTGTTGCTCAGTAGTGTTTAGACTATAGTCAAGGATTTTTCAGCTTCTCATGCCCAGCCAGGGCACCTGACCCAAACTGGCCAACAGTGTATTCCATACCATGTGACCTCCCATCTAGTATAGGAACTGGGCAGTGGGGGGGCAGGGATTCGCCGCTCGGGGACTGGCTGGGTGTCGGTCGGCGGGTGGTGAGCAATTGCCCTGTGCATCATTTGTACATTTCAATCCTTTTATTACTACTGTTGTCATTTTATTAGTGTTACCATTATCATTATTAGTTTCTTCTCTTCTGTTCCATTAAATCGTTCTTATCTCAACCCAGGAGTTTTACTTCTTTTCCTGATTTTCTCCCCCATCCCACTGGATGGGGGGGGAGTGAGTGAGCGGCTGCGTGGTGCTTAGTTGCTGGCTGGGGTTAAACCACGACAGCTGGATATACTATCCTGGAAAACAGTGCAAGTACATAGAGACTGACTAAAGAAAATGCTTAAGTTTAAATTTGCGGTCTGAAGTTCAGCAAAATGAAGATCTCATTCTAGATTGCCTGTGAGTTTGTTGTTCAGTAGAGTGCGACAATGAGATAAGAAGATAGACATTTGTCTTGCATGGACTTTCTGGAAAGGAAAAGTACAGTATTTTACAAACTAGCATTTTATAACTCTGGCATTTGACTTTTACAGAAATGCTGTGTATCAGAAATCTGATGGTGCTACCTCATGTAGCTGTGCCATCAGTGTCCAAGGGACTCTCCATTTCTGTTACTGATTCAAGTATGTATTGAAGTAGCGGATGGAATCCAGTCTTTAATTTCATGGCTGAACTCTAGAAGCTCAGTGTCTCCTACAGAACTGGAGGCTACAGTTGCAATAAGAACATTGGGAGCTCCAGTTGGGTGCACCATTCCAGGACATAACACAGTTTCTCCATGCGGATCACATTTTGTCCAAGGACAGCATGAATTAAGTGGGACTCCAATTACAGATCCTAAGAATGCTGCACTTAAATGACCTTATTCACTGACCACTAAAGGACCTTGCTCACCTACATCAGAAGAATGCCCCCAAAAACTAGTAGACAGAGAAAAAGTAAGGAGAGGGGGGTCTAGGCCAGGGAGTGTTTGAAGTAGAATTAATTATTGATGTACAATGAATGACATAACTGAGAAGAAATGTATATATACATCCCCAGTGGATTCAGGAATCTAAATTTAAGCATAATGATAGTTTTCCTAGGATGTAGGTATGAGAAATTGTCTCGAATATACTGTATAGCTATTAAACAATTTTTTTTTTCCAAGATCTGGCACTAGTGACTGTTTCTGGTCTGGTGGCAGGGTCTCTAAATACTACTGTACTTGTATATTACTGCACTGACCAATTGCTGAATGAACTGACTTATTTGGAAGCGGTTCTTAATTCAGGAAAAAAAAAAAAAATCTCAAAATGAAGTGGATATGAATCTTATAAATTTAAAAGTATGAGCTAATCTTGTTCTGCCAGATGATTTTTGAATGCATATTGATAGGTTTGCTGCTTTAGAAATCAGCAGCCTACTCAATAGGTTGTCCACTGCTGACATGACAGTGTGGAGTTGCTAGTTAAATCTTGTTTTTGTGGAAGCTTTCGATTAATGCTTGATTTGTTTTATTGCTATACATAACTCTCCTTAAACAGCTGTTTGTGTGGCTTGACCTCTGATTTGAGGCAGAGGCAAAGAACAACTAGAAAAAGCTCAATTTTGATACTTGTAAAGAATCAGCTTGCAGAACTGTTACCTACTATTGAATATTTCAAGTACAGATTTCAAGGTTTGGGTAATAAGACTTTTTGCGAGGCTTGAGATTGCCGTGTGGTAATGGTAGTCTTGTCTAAATGTTTTAAGAATGGCCACTAATACACTTAATGTGTTGACTGGAAGCTGTACTCAAATATGAGGGTAATTTTAGCATAGCAATTATTCTGGGCCTGTGTATTCTGTTCTTCTAGTTAACTGGCCAGGATTCAGCAAAGATGGTGGCAATCCAGAAGATGTCATCAGCAGATCTACAGACAACATAATTTTGAAGGGGTTTTACTCAGTGGACTAACTGGAAAGCTGAACGGACTGTTCCAGTGCCCAGACTACCTCACACAAATACTCTATGTGTTTGTTGATGTAAACAAAAATATGCTTTTTAGTTTAACTTATTTCAGTCTTCATTTCCCAAATATATTCTTGTAAGAGTTATCCTTATTAGTCTTTTTAAAAGTCTTAACTATCACTAGCTGAAACAGCTTTTGAAAAAGCCACAAAACCCAACCTGTCCTGTGACTTGGATTCAGAATGTGTGTAAACAGGTTAACTAGTCACTGCAAGCACGCTGTCGTTCAAAGTGTATATGAACGTGCTTGTATCCATTTGTGCTTTCCTAGTGCACGTGCATATATTGTTCTTATCTTAAATTATTTTCCCATTTGGCACATACACTTCTGTGCACCTATCACAATAGTACTCAGCTTTCTCAGCTAGTAGCTTTCCTCTGCCTAACGCAGCCATGCACTACACAAGTATTGCCTCCCATGGAGGTCCATTAATAATTTAAATATTGAAGAAAATGCAGCAGAGGATGCTACCAAGATGTGGAGAAGATAGACATGTCCCTTGCCATTGTATCTGATTTTTGTCTTAAGACTGCTGCAGCACGAGACTTGATGGGATTTTTTTGTTGTCACTGGGTAGTAAAGCTAAACTCAGAACACATGGCTGAAGATGTACTTAAATGTTGCAATAGCCAAGGCTGTTGTGACACTACTACCCACCTGCAAGGTACAGTCTTGAAAGCAATTGGCATGCAGAGAATGGTTTCAGATAAAGCCTGAAAGCTGTCTACATGATTACATCAAAACTTGTAGTAGTCTGAAGGTCTGGTCTGGGGAGAAATCCTGATCACATGAAGCAAATGTTATGCTATCTCTCTATTGTAATTTCTTTATAATTTGGTGTTTTTGTAAATGAAGTTCTATGTTTTTCCAGAGTATTTTTGTATGTACTGTAAAATACTGTCTTCCAAAGAGAAATTTAAGGTTTTTTTTTTTTTTTTTTTTTTTTAAATACACATGGGATCTGCTCAAAAACCCCAAACAACTAAAACAAATGTAAGGTTGGGGGGGGGGGCAGTGCCACAAAAAATATGTTTTACGAAATGATAATGTCATGGTAGAGTAAATTTGAGGAGACTAGGAACACTGCTTTCCTGCTTCTAGTATTTCCAGGGTTTGAATTAACAGCCTCTGAATAGTGCAGCTTGCAAACTGCATTGACAGCAGAAGTCCCAGTTTGCTGTGCGGACAAGAGATACCCCTGAATTCTTTTAAAATTAGTTGCTTGGCTTAAACAGCAATTCTGAGCTCTGATCATCTTAAGCATCCACCTAAAACCCTAGTGACAAGACCCAAGAGGCACGTAGCTATCTTGTGAGGTCCTCGTTCTCCTGCATTCCCCCTACTGCTAGTATTCCAAACTTGTGGAGAAAGCATGACTATGGCCATATACTTACTTTTTTTCCTTATTACCTCTGGTTTCCAGCTTGCTTCAAGTGCAATTTATCTCTTAGAAAATTTGCCTTAGTGGGTTTGAGAGGTCTTCTTCTTCCTTCTCCCCTCCAAAAACCCCAAAACTTCAGAGTGCAAAGCTTAGGTTTACTCACAGGTTAAAATTAAGAAACAGAATCCATGTAACTTAAGTGGCTTTTAGCAGAGCCACACCTTGAGTTTGTAAAATGGTTACCTTGGTTTTGTGACCAAGGTTAAAACCATGGTATTTAAATACTGTCAAGTCTGTGTACTAGTTACAGTAGGTATACAACTTCAGCACCTGTGTAAATAAAAATCCATCAGGAATTTGAAGGAATTAAAGCTGAAGTAGGTGATAAGATAAACAGCAAAGCAAATGTGAAAAGTAAGTGTTTTGTAGTAGTCTACAACCCTGTGATATAACCATGCTTTTAAACAAATTCTTCCACTTGAGTATCCCAAGGCTGTTAAAGGCTGTCTTGCCCTTAACCTCTAGGTCAGCATATGCATTTATGCAACTAGTCTCAAACTAACCTAGCTAATTGATATCAAAATATATGCATTTACATGGATTTGTTTATTTTTTTTTACTTTTGCTTTGCAGAATTATCTTTTGATTGCTCTTACTTTTTTTTTTTTTTTTTTGTTCCTCTCACTCTTAGGGTGTTAAGAAGAAGTTCAGGAAGAAGTTAGGTTACTAGTTTCCCAGACTTGATACAGCATAGGTGAGGTTACATGCTTTACCTTAATATACCCTGACTCAGCGCTTGGCCCAGTGCAGAGTGACGTCACTGTTCTGGAGTTTCCCTGGCTATTCCAGAAGTTCAATACTGCCCCAGGACTATGCAGATTAGATTACAGCTGTTTTAAATAAAGTTCAAACTGCAACAATTCAACTGAAATACTTTCCTTTGTTTATGGAGCAAGTGCTCTGTCAAAGTGATTGAAAGAAAAGTTACTCATGCATAAAGACTGGGTGAGGGAGGGTCTTTGATACCAGACTTCCTGCAAACTTTTTGCTGTTTCTATCTGCCTTATTAGCTGGTTGCTGTGTGTGCGGCTTGGAGGTCCAGGTGGAAGGGGTGAGGGATGCACGATCAATCTCCTTAAAGAGGAGCAGCTCGGTGTTGAAATTGTGTATGGTTAGTAACTTTGAGCAAGACATTCCATTGCAGGAATTAACGTCTCCTGTGGTTTTACTTGTTAGGTCTAAGCAAAGAAGTGGTTCATGTGACGTCACCTCCACTTCTGCTGTTGCAATGGATGTCCCTGTAGAAACTAGAGAGAGAAAGTAACAGAATACTTTTTGCCTTAATGAGTCAAAAGCCAAGGGCAAAAAAAAAAAGTATCTTGAAAGTGTTAATCTTGACTTTGACTTTGGGAGGGAGAAGGCTTATTAATACTGCCTTTACATAACACTAAGCCTCCACTGGAGTGCCCAAAGCCCTATATTCGGGAGCAAAGCTTCATTTCTGGGCTCTATAGAAGAACCAATAGGTTGCCTTCTTGATTAGGGTCCAAAGCATCATGTTTAGGGCAGAAATACTCCTTTTTAGGGTCCAAACCTGTTGTTTGTTAGCCATAGCCTTTTTTAGGGCCCACATTTTCATTTTTTGGATCTAAAACCTTATTTTAAGGTGCAGAAAGCCTCTCTCTAGAGAGCAGCCTCCTTTTAATGGTCCAAAGGCTCAGGTTTAGTTTCCAAAGGCTCAGGTTTAGAGGCCAAAGATGCATTTTTAGTGTCCAAAACCTCATTTATAGGTTCCAAGTCCCTCTTTTAAGTTCCAAAGACTCGCTAGCTGACATAGTATCAGCAAGGCTCTCTCTAATGGTCTTTGTACATCTCACGGTCTCGGTATGGGTGTGACTGTCTGTAGCAGTGTCGCGGTCTTTTACTGCAATCAGTGTCTGTAACAGTATCTATATGGGTACCTCCATGCCTAATTGTACCTGTACCTGCGTCTGTACTGGTATCTGTATGTGTGTGCCTTCAATTGCATTTGGATCAGTACCTGTATGTTTAATGGCACCTCTATCCGTAATGGTATTAGGAGCTGCAGCTGTAGTTGTAGGTGTAATGGAGTGTGTGCTTGCGTGTGTGACCATACTTGTATCTGCAATGCGGAAAGCTGCGGTGTCTGGCTGTATCTATAGTTGTACATATTTTACAGCTGTATCTGCAACTGAAAGCGTGTGCGTGTTTATCAATAATGGTGCCTGTGTGCTGGTTTTAGCTGGGACAGAGTTAATTTTCATCATGGGAGCCTGTATGATGCTATGTTTTGGATGTGTTCTTACAACAGTGCTGGTAGCACAGGGATGTTTTACATATTGCTGAGCAGTTCTTGCCTAGTTAGCATTGAGGCCTTTTCTGCTTTTCATAGTGCCCTGCCAGTGAGCAGGCATGGGGTGAACAAGAAGTTGGGAGGGGACACACCTGGGACCGCTGACCCCAGATGACCAAAGGGATATTCCAGACCATATGATGTTGTGCTCAGAAATCAAATTGGGGAGGTGGTGGGGGTGGGTGGGAATAATTGCAGGGGGCTGCTGTTTCTCAGGTACTGGCTGAGCATCCATCGGTGGTGAGCAATTGGGATTTTTTTGCATCACGTACTTTTCTTGGTTTGGGTTGGGTATTTTTGTGCATCTGTGGGTGTTCCCCCCTATTCTTCTTATTAAATTGTCTTTATCTCAACTCAAATGTTTTTGCACTTTAACTCCCAATTCTCTCCCTATTCCATTGCAGGTTGGGTAGTGATTGAGCTGTGTGAGCTGTGTGATGCTTAGCTGCCTACTGGGGTTAAGCCCAACATGAGGCTCAAAGTGTTTGACCAGAGTGTACTAGAGGGAACCTATAATTATTACATCTCTTGAAGAGTTGCTGGTCATGATGTTGACTTCTCTGTTCTCGACATTGCTTTATCCGATCTGTGCCATGCTCCCTTTTTTGCTGTGCTGTGTAGCAGTTGGTGGTGTTTTGCCTGGAAGAATTATGATAAAAGCAGTGGCCTTGATCCTGTTTTGGTATTTGGGCCCTGCATTTATGCCTTGCCTGTATTTTGGGAACTACCTTACGGAGACACTTCACAATTACAGTTTTTCCCTTTTCTCTTCCAAGAGCCAATTAGTGGAGGAAAGAGAAGGGCACCTTCCCCTTTTTCTCCTGTGAGGTAGGTATTTTCTCTCTTCTTACAATAACTTTTCAGTATCGTGAGCATCCTTGGGTATACTCCAATACTCCTGTTGGTACTTCTTAGGAATATTGTTTCTGCTTTTTCAAAGGTTAAGCAGCTCTTTTGAGAGATCAGCACTGGGATATGACCCAAGGCAGTGCAGTATTAGGTGGCAAGGCACATGGAAGAATCTGGGCAGGTACCTGGAATGGTTGTCATGTCTGGGACTTCACCCCCGCACAAGTGTGGGATCCTAATGAAGTGACAGAATGTTTGAAAAGAGCATGCCCTGGCCCTGGCTATCCCAAAGAGACACAAGTTGTTGCACTGTTTGGGGACCTGGCCTGTGCCTACAGAGCACTATTCATGACTATTTACACCCTCAAGGAGAAGAGAGGGTCTCTGGATCTGAAGACACACAAACAGACATTGTGGCTAAACTGGAGACCAGCCCCCAACTATATCAGGTGCCCCTAGAGTTGGCTCCAGTTGAGTGCGAAGGAAAGGTATCCCTTCAAAGAAGATCATGCAGGTTACCAAGTCAAGTGGACCACTGCTGAGGGACATATCCAGTATCTGAGGGAATTAGCTGGGAAGACAAACACCATAGCCTTTAACATACCCACCTCACCGCCTTACTCCTTCTTGCCCCAGCTTTGATTGCTAAGCATGACGTCATAATGTATGCAATATCCCCTTGGTCTGCTGGGGTCAGCTGTCCCGGCTATGTCCCCTTGCAGCTTCTTGCCCACCCCCAGCCTACTTGCTGGTGGGCAAGAGTGAGGAACAGAGAAGCCCTTGATGCTGTGCAAGCACTGTTCAGCAATAGCTGAATCATCAGTGTTTTATCAGGACTGCTTTGGTCATAAAACCAAACCACATTACCCTATGGGCTGCCATGAAGAAAACTAACTGCATCCCAGCCAAAACTAGTGCAGTGAAGCATGTGCTGTTCCTACGATGAGAGTGAGACAATGCAGAGAGTGTTTGGTAACACAGGAGGGGCTGCTGTACCCCACAGACCTTCAATCCCATCTCTTGAAAACATCCCAACTGCAGCCAACCCCAAAACCCCGCCTGACCAGACAGGGTCCCAGTATCAGAGCCCTGTTGGTGCAGGGGGCAGACACAATATTTGGAAAAGGACTGGTGAGAAAAGGGTGACTGTTTCTCAGGACAAGGGGGGAAATCTCTCGCCTCCCTGCCCAGCTGTACCATCTCCCTGCTGGTGTCACAATGGACCTTCAAATGACGTGGGCTGATGTCACAGGGGGGTACAGTGCATCAGAGGGAGGTGTCCCCAGTGCCACAGCAGTACCGGCACTTCCCAGTGAGGCCTGGGTGCTGCTGGGCACTGCTCAGGGACTCCCCACCGCTGCCCTTCAGAGCCGCTCTGTGGCTGAGAGTGGGGTCAGGAGGCAGCAGGGATGCGCTGGGGGACCCTCGCTGATGGATGGGAGAACGTCAGAGAGGAGTTTGGGGTGAGGAGCCAGGAAGAGTGTCCCTTCTCCTGAGCTGAGGGCAAGTAGTAAGGTCAATGGAGGGCTGCTGCACCATGGCCATCAGCTTGGAGCTGAGCTGCTTGTTGTCCACACTACTGCAGCTCTCCACCAATGGTGAGGGTTTGGGAAGCTCCTTTCCCAGGGGTCGCAGTGGGGCTGTCAGACATCAGAAGCTGGGCTGTGGGGAGGCTGGACAGGGCTGGGGACTGTCACAAGAGCCCTGCCTGAGGATTCCACCGGGCTCGGGGGACAATGTGGCTGCCAGGACTGCCAGGTCCTGGTACTGGGGTTGCCCTGAGTATCGAGGCTCCTGTGGGCAGGGCTCAGTCCCCTCAAAAGTGGGACCATTCAGAGCCAGCTTTCTCTGGGACCTCCACAGCCATGGCAGTGTTTTTCTGGGCTCTCTGTGTACACCAGCATCTGTCATCCCCGGGGCAAGGAGCTTGCGGAGAGTCCATGAGCTGTCTAGCCTAGAGCCTGGGACCTCTTTTCCTTGCTTTCCAGAGATCGTGGCTGTCTGGGGAGCTGTGTCTGATTACATGCTGGGACAGCTGAAGCTGGACAAGGTGGGCTGGCATCCTGGTCCCCCTCACCCTGTAGGGCTTCAGTCTTCCTGAGAGCCTGGGCCCTGAGGAGCGATCCTTCCCTGAGCATCATAGCAGCACTCTGAGACCACCTCGTGTACCTGGAGCAGCTTCTTGGCAAACCTAGAGAAAAACCAAGTTGAGATCCAGTCTGAGAAGGTATTCAGCACCCCACAGGGCTTCACTCTTCCCTGCGGTCAGTGGAGAGACCAAGCAGAGAGACAGGGGATAATGCTGGGTCTGTGCCAAAGATAATCCACGGGAATAAGTCTTACAGGTATTCCACATGTGGAAATGCCTGGGATCTTCTCTAGCCAAGAGATGTCAGCAAATATTTTAAGGAGGTGAAAGAAAAAAATTGAGAACATGGGGGTTTTTTTTCAAAAGCTTTCACTTTTCCTCTCTCTAATATATTGTCTCATCAGCCTTTTTGTCTTTTCCCTGGGCAGCATGTCCTCGTTGCAGGACTCAGGAACCTCAGGATCTTTGCTGTGGTCCAAGAGCAATTCCATGGCAAATGACTCATATTTGTGGTTCACAGACCCATCTTCCAGCTGGACATTGACGAATGATGGCTGTGGGAGCTCACGTTCCCCACAGTGATTATCCCTGGGGAGAAGGAAGCAGGTGCCCTCTGCTTTCCCCCTCCAGGTCTTGGGGATCGTGGCTTGTGTGCTTCCTGTTCCTTGTAAAGGGCTGGGAGAAGTAGACAATTACCACCAAAGGTCAGGGGACAGCTTGAGCTCCTGCAAAACAACTGACTCTGCAAAAGCTGTTTCTGTAAACGACCTTTTCTCTAGAACTTTGCTATGAATCTTCCCTGGAAATTGTACGTGCTGTGGCAGTGATGACATTCCTCCTCTTTGCAGATGATGTCAAGTTTGAGCTGCTGAACTACAAGCAGCTATCATGAGCCACCTCCTTCCCATGTCACATTGTGGAGAACTGTGTGCAAGAGTGTCACCCGAGACTAAGGGGAAAGACAGGTTCTTTTAGGAATTCTTGCCAGAATGATTATGGCACTAAATCATAGTTATAATTAAGCTTTCTTTTCTTAACAGGATACTATAACTAGTACAGCGTCAAATTTATGAGTAGAATAGCACAGGATTTCTACAAGCAGAATCAATGTAGAACAGTTTATAAGTAGCAGAATACAGAATTTATAATACAACTGAACTTATAATTTCTAATCACCTGGATCCTAATGTAACTTAACTTATGTTTCCTAATTACCTGGACCCTCTGCAGATCAGGTCAAATCTGAGTACGTGGTTTGCTGTCTCAGTACAAGAATCCTAATCTGGACTTGAAACCCATATAAAAGAATATGAGTCACTGCCTCAGTCCTCAGCAGAAGCAGACAATGGTGGAGGCATCCCTGGCCACAGGGCTGTCACAGATCTCACTGTCCTGTAGCAGTTCCAGTCCAAGTTGCCCCCTTAGGACTTGTAAATGCTTGATTTACAGACAGTGCTCTTTCTATAAAAAGCCAGGAGGCAACAGGAGGCCACAGGAGGACAAGGAGAAGGGGGCCAGAGGGGGCAAGAAAAACAGAAAAAGGAGGCAACAGGATGAAACAAGAGGCAGGAGGAGGCAACAGGAGGAGGAGGAAGAGGCAATAAGTCAACAGGAGTCAATAGGAGAAGGAAAAAGAGGAGTCAACAGAAGGACAAAGCAGCACACAGGAGATAAGGGAAAAGGAACCAACAAGAGGCAACAGGAGGAGAAAGAGAAGAAGGCAAGAGGAGGAAACAAGAGACAATGGAAGGAAAAAGGTGGCAACAGAAGGAAGACATAACATGAGGAGGATAAGGAGGAGGAGGAAATGGAAGAATGAGGAGACCAGAGGCAACATGAGTAGGATTGAATAAAAACAGGACGCAAGAGTAGGCAAATGGAGAAATAGATGAGGAGGAGCAGGAGAAAGCTGGTGGAGGAAACAGAAGGAGGAGACAATAAGAGGCAACAGGAAAAGGAGAGCACAGGAGGAAACAAGAGGACAAGGAAAAAGGACATGAAAAAGAGGCAAACAGAGGAGGAGGAGGAGGAGAAGGGGACAGGAAGCAACAGGAGGAGAAGGAAGCAAAAGGAGGTACATGCACGAGGAGTAAAAAGGAGGTAAGAGAAAGCAACAGGAGGATGTTGATGATGAGCAGGTGAAGTAGAAGACAAGAGGAGGCAAGAGGAGACAATATAAGGAAGAGGAGAAGGAGACAAGAGGAGGCAAGAGTACAAATCTGGAGGAGGTGGAGGAGTAGGCATTAGGGGCAGTAAGAGGCAACAGGATGCACAGAGGAGGATGCAACATGATGCAAGAGTAAGAGGAGGAGTGAAGAGGAGGAGGAGGCAACAGGAAAAAACAAGTGGCAAAAGGAGGCAAGAGGAGAAAAGACCAAGAGGGGAAGGAGGAGGAGGAGGAGGAAGCAAGAGGAGACAAGAGGAGGATGAAGAAGTGGAGGCAAGAGGAGGCAGCAGAAGGCAAGAGTTGAGGAGAGGAGGCCTACAGGATGGAGCAAAGGAGAGAGGCAACAGGAGGCAAGAGGGTCTTAGGAGGAAGAGGTACCAGGAGGCTGTCATGGTTTAAGCCCAGCTGGTATCAAAGCACCATGCAGCTGCTCATTCACTCCCACTTGCCCCTGGTGGGATAAGGAGAAATAAAAAGGCAGGTGCATGGGTCAAGATAAGGACTGGGAGGGATCACTCACCACTTATGGTCACGGGCAAAAAACAGACTCAACTTGAGGAAGAAACAAAATCAATTTAATTTACCACAAATCAAATCAACAAGAAAAGGAGGAGGAGGCAACAGGATGCTGCAGGAGGCAACAGAAGGCAAAGAAGTAAGACAAACTTGAGCCAAGAGGGGACACAGGAGGACACCAGAGGTAAAGCAGGAGGCAAAAGGAGGCAAGAGGAAGCAAAACAGGAGGTGGCAACGGTATGCCATAAGATGCATGAAGAGGAAACAGGATAAAACAGGTAATGGAGGAGGACGAGGAGGAGGTGGAGAAGGATGGAAGAATCGGTGAAGGCAAGAGGAGAAACAGGACACAACATGACGAGGGAGGAGGCAACAGCAGGCAACAGGAGGCAAAAGGAAAAGGTGTCTTCCTCCTTCTAGGGGCTCCACTGGCCTTTTAGTGCCTCCTTCTCCACCTGCTTTGCTGTTCTCGTCTTGCCTCCTGCTGCCTCCAATTTCCTTCTCCTTCTCTTCCTCCTCCTTTGGCCTCCTTTTGCCTCATCATCCTCTTGCCTCCTCTTACCTCCTCTTGCCTCTTACTCCTCCTCCACTTTCCTCTCTTCGCCTCCTGCTGGCCGATCTGGCTCATGTGGCCTCCTCTTGCCTACTTCCCCCTCTGTTCCTCCTCCTCCCCCTCCTCTCTTTCTTCCTCTTGCCTCCTCTTGCTTCTTGTTGCCTCCTCTTGCCTCCTCCTCCACCTCCTGCTCTTGCATCCTCCTGCCTCCCATTCCCTCCTCCACCTCATCCTGCTCTTGCCTTCTCCTCCTCCTCCTAATATTGACTGCTGTTGCCTCCTGTTGCATCCTCCTCTTCCTCCTGCCTCCTGTCTCCACGTCCTCTTGCCTCCTGCTGCCTTTCCCTGCCTGCTCTTCCTTCACTCTCCCAGGATCTCCTCTTGCCTCCTGGAGGAGAAGGGAACATGAGGAGGAGGAGGCCGAGGACAAAACAAGTAGCAACAGGAGGCAAGAGGAGAAAAGAGGAAGAGGGGAAGGAGGAGGAGGAGGACATACCAAGGGTCAAGAGAAGGCAGTGAAAGGAGGAGGAGGAGCAGGAGGAAGACAGAGCAAACAAGAGGAGGATGAGGAAGTGGAGGCAAGAGGAGGCAGCAGAAGGCAACAGTTGAGGAGAGGAGGCTTACGAGATGAAGCAAAGGAGAGAGGCAAAAGGAGGCAAGAGGGGCTTAGGAGGAAGAGGTACCAGGAGACAAAGGTCAGCAAGAGGAATAGGAGTAGGAAACAGGAGGAGGAGGAGGATGCAACAGGAGGCAATAGTGGGGGCAGAATTCTGGAGGCAGGAGGAGGACACAGATGGACACAGGTGAAGGAGGAGGAGGCAAAAGGAAGGAGCAGGACAAGAAGGAGGAGGAGGCAACAGAAAGAGAAAAAGGAAGAGACCACAGGATGCCAGATGAGGCAACAGGAGGCAAGTGGAGGAGGAGGAGGCAATAGGAGGCCACAGAAGAAGGAAGAAAGAGGAGACAAGAGGATGACAGAGTAGGACACCAGAGACAAAAGAAGGAGGCAGCAACAGGAGTCAACAAAAAGAGAAAAAGGAGGAGATAATAGGATGAAACAGGAGGCAAGTGGAGGCAACACTAACAGAGAGGAGTTTGCACCAGGATGCTGTAGGAGGCAACAGGAGGAGGAGGAGGCAACAGCGAGGAGGAACTCAGTGATGGAGCTGCTATTAGACATCTGCTGCCTCTAGGTGTGGAGCACTGAACAAGGAGGAAAGGACAGCGAGAAGTTAGGGCATTATTCTCCGACAAAAATCAAAGCCATTTCTCATACTACATACTCACCACAGCTTTTCAATTTCAAAGAGATGTATGTTCAGCTCCATAGCTGGAGCTCTCGTTGATGCTAGCTGAATGTGCCATGAGGAGCAGGACCTCTGCCCACTGACTGCACTGCTGAGGAGTCAGCCCTGCTCAGCAGCAGTGGATTTCTGGGAAAAGTGTTGGTCAGGGGGTCAGTCCTGGTATTTCAATTGCTGAGATGAAACTACTCTTAATGTAAAAGTGCTTGTCAGCATCTGCACTCCAATTGCTAAGAAACCACAATCAAAAGGGTGTTTGAGACAGAGGGCTTTGTGTAGAGCTCTCCTCTGTCTCACCGGGAGATAGCAAAATCAATGTTTTGTGATAGCAACCTCAACATGTTTTGCAATAACAACCTCAATATTTTGCAATAGAAACCGCAACATGTTTTGCCATAGCAATCTGAGAATTTTGCAATATCAACCTCAAAGTGTTTTACAATACCAACCACAATGTGTTTTGCAATAGCAACCTCAATGTCTTGCAGTAGCAACCTCAAATTTTTTTGCAATAGCAACCTCAATGTTTGCAACACCAACCTCGTGTTTTTGAACAGCAATCTCAATGTTTTGCAATAGCACCTCAAGTATTTTGCAACCGCAACCTCAAAGTGTTTTGCAATAGCAACCTCAACATTTTAAAATAGCAACCTCACGGTTTGCAATAGCAACCTCAATGCGTTTTGCAATAGGAATCACGTGTTTTACAATAGCAGACATAACGTGTTTTGCAATAGCAACATCAACGTTTTGCAATAGCCAACCCAACATTTTGCAAGAGCAACATAAAAGTTTTTCAGTAGTGTGGGATAATTAGAAAAATAGATACATAGCCAACAAGAGACACAATGGGGCTGTTCAATCTGAGCCAGAGGCACCTGCAAGTAGCGGGCCTCAAGGACCCAGGGAAGGCTAACTGTTGCTACAAAGTTTGATGAAACAGGCACAAAAAGCTAAACAAGATGGGCCTACGTGACCGAAAGCAGTACACCTGGCAAGGCAAAGACAGGAGGAATCGTTCGCATGATCAGAAGACCTTATCCAATCGAACTATTGCTTTAGGCGCGTGGACAGTACATGTTAACCAATCAGTAGATGGCTTGCGCATGGCTATGGTATATAACCAAGTGTTACGCAGCAATTAAACGGAGAAATCGCTTGATCCACAGTATCTGTGTTGGTCCATTTCTCCCCAGGGCGAGTCCCTGGCAATGCGTCGTTTCTCCTAGATTGTTGTGATGGGAAAGCGCCGCAAATAGTAACCTCAAAGTTTTGCAGTAGCAATCTCTATGTGTTTTGCAATAGCAAAGTCAACATAGTGTTTTGCAATAGCAACCTCAGAGTTTTGCAATATCAACCTAAATGTGTTTTGTAATAGCAACCTCAATGTGTTTTGCAATAGTAACCTTAAAGTTTTGCAGTAGCATCCTAAAGGTGTTTTACAATTTCAACCTCAATGTTTTTTACAATAGCAACCTCAAAGTGTTTTGCAATATCAACCACAATGTGTTTTGCAATAGCAACCTTGAAGTGGTTCACAATAGCAACCTCCACACGTTTTGCAATAGCAACCTAAACGTGTTTTGCAATACCAACCACAATGTTTTTGCAATAGGAACTTCAAAGTGTTTTGCAAGAGCCAAATGAACGTGTTGTGCAAGAGAAACCTCGATGTTTTGCAATAGCACCTCAACGTGTTTTGCAATAGCAACCTCATCGTCTTTTGCAATAGCAGTATCAACATGTTTTGCAATACAAAGCTCAATGTTTCGCAATAGCAAACTCAACATTTTTTGCAACAGCAACCTCAATGTTGTTTTGCAATAGAAACCTAAACGTTTTGCAATACCAAACTCAATGTGTTTTTCAATAGTGTCCTCAAAATTTTTTTGCAATCGGAAACTCAAAGTTTGCAAGAGCAATCTCAACATTGTTTTGCAACAGCAACCTCAATGTTTTGCAATAGCAATCTTGATGTGTTTTGCAATACCAACCTCAGTGTGGTTTTCAATAGCAACATCAACGTTTTGCAATAGCAACCTCACCATATTTTGCAATAGCCAACACAACATTTTGCAAGAGCAACCTAAAAGTTTTGCAATAGTAACCTCACGGATTTACAATAACAACCTCAGTGTGATTTGCAATAGCAACCACAATGTTTTGCAACTTGAACCTAAATGTGTTTTTTAATAGCAATCTCCATGTGTTTTGCAATACCAACCTCAACGTTTTGCAATATCAAACTGAATGTATTTTGCAATAGTAACCTCAAAGTGTTTTGCAATAGCAACCTCACAGTGTTTTGCAATACCACCTCAATGTGTTTTGCAATACCACCTCAATGTCGTGCAGTAGCAACCTTGATGTGTTTTGCAATAGCAAAAATAACATGTTTTGCAATAGCAACCTCAATATTTTTTGCAATAGCAACACCAACACATTATGCAATATCAACCTCAAGAGGTTTTGCAATAGGAACCACAACGTGTTTTGCAATACCAACCTCAATGTCTTTTGCAATACCAACATCAATGTTTTGCAATAGCCAACCGAACGCTTTGCAAGAGCAACTTCAAAGTTTTGCAATAGCAACCTCAAAGTATTGCAACATCTATTTTTTGCAATAGCAACATAAATGCTCTTTAACATCAGCAAACTAAAAGTTTTTTGAACTGCCAGGTCTAAGGAAAAGCACTGAACCCCAGGGTGATTTTACCTGTGAATAGACTGCCAAGGGACGGTGAAGACCAGCAAGAGCTTTCAGGGCTGGCACCTTCCGTGTGGGACAAGGAGCCGGACGTTTGCCTTTTTGGGAACAGGCACTGCTGATGATGCACACCGTGAGATGTCCCTTCTCTGGGCAAGCACAGATCCCGATACCTGTTGTGCCTGTGAATAGGCTGCACGGGGAAGGTGAAGACCAGCAAGAGCTTTCAGGGCTGCCACCTTCCGTGTGGGACAAGGAGCCGGACGTTTGCCTTTTCGGGAACAGGCTCTGCCGAGGATGCGCACCGTGAGAGATTGCGTCTTTGGGAAAGCAGAGATTCCCAGTGCGGTTGTGCCTGTGAATAGGCTGCAGGGGGAAGGTGAAGACCAGCAAGAGCTTTCCGGGCTGCCACCTTCCGTGTGGGACAAGGAGCCGGACGTTTGCCTTTTCGGGAACAGGCTCTGCCGAGGATGCGCACCGTGAGATGTTCCTTCTCTGGGCAAGCACAGATCCCAAAACCTGTTGTGCCTGTGAATAGGCTGCAGGGGGAAGGTGAAGACCAGCAAGAGCTTTCAGGGCTGCCACCTTCCGTGTGGGACAAGGAGCCGGACGTTTGCCTTTTCGGGAACAGGCTCTGCCGAGGATGCGCACCGTGAGAGATTGCGTCTCTGGGAAAGCAGAGATTCGCAGTGCGGTTGTGCCTGTGAATAGGCTGCAGGGGGAAGGTGAAGACCAGCAAGAGCTTTCCGGGCTGCCACCTTCCGTGTGGGACAAGGAGCCGGACGTTTGCCTTTTTGGGAACAAACTCTGCCGAGGATGCGCACCATGAGATGTTCCTTCTCTGGGCAAGCACAGATCCCCAAACCTGTTGTGCCTGTGAATAGGCTGCAGGGGGAAGGTGAAGACCAGCAAGAGCTTTCAGGGCTGCCACCTTCCGTGTGGGACAAGGAGCCGGACGTTTGCCTTTTTGGGAACAGGCTCTGCCGAGGATGCGCACCGTGAGAGATTGCGTCTCTGGGCAAGCAGAGATCCCAAAACCTGTTGTGCCTGTGAATAGGCTGCAGGGGGAAGGTGAAGACCAGCAAGAGCTTTCCGGGCTGCCACCTTCCGTGTGGGACAAGGAGCCGGACGTTTGCCTTTTCGGGAACAGGCTCTGCCGAGGATGCGCACCGTGAGGGATTGCATCTTTGGGAAAGCAGAGATTCCCAGTGCGGTTGTGCCTGTGAATAGGCTGCACGGGGAAGGTGAAGACCAGCAAGAGCTTTCCGGGCTGCCACCTTCCGTGTGGGACAAGGAGCCGGACGTTTGCCTTTTCGGGAACAGGCTCTGCCGAGGATGCGCACCGTGAGAGATTGCGTCTTTGGGAAAGCAGAGATTCCCAGTGCGGTTGTGCCTGTGAATAGGCTGCAGGGGGAAGGTGAAGACCAGCAACAGCTTTCAGGGCTGCCACCTTCCGTGTGGGACAAGGAGCCGGACGTTTGCCTTTTCGGGAACAGGCTCTGCCGAGGATGCGCACCGTGAGATGTTCCTTCTCTGGGCAAGCACAGATCCCAAAACCTGTTGTGCCTGTGAATAGGCTGCAGGGGGAAGGTGAAGACCAGCAAGAGCTTTCAGGGCTGCCACCTTCCGTGTGGGACAAGGAGCCGGACGTTTGCCTTTTTGGGAACAAGCTCTGCCGAGGATGCGCACCGTGAGATGTTCCTTCTCTGGGCAAGCACAGATCCCAAAACCTGTTGTGCCTGTGAATAGGCTGCAGGGGGAAGGTGAAGACCAGCAAGAGCTTTCCGGGCTGCCACCTTCCGTGTGGGACAAGGAGCCGGACGTTTGCCTTTTCGGGAACAGGCTCTGCCGAGGATGCGCACCGTGAGATGTTCCTTCTCTGGGCAAGCAGAGATGCCAAAACCTGTTGTGCCTGTGAATAGGCTGCATGGGGAAGGTGAAGACCAGCAAGAGCTTTCAGGGCTGCCACCTTCCGTGTGGGACAAGGAGCCGGACGTTTGCCTTTTCGGGAACAGGCTATGCCGAGGATGCGCACCGTGAGATGTTCCTTCTCTGGGCAAGCAGAGATCCCAAAACCTGTTGTGCCTGTGAATAGGCTGCAGGGGGAAGGTGAAGACCAGCAAGAGCTTTCAGGGCTGCCACCTTCCGTGTGGGACAAGGAGCCAGACGTTTGCCTCTTCGGGAACAGGCTCTGCCGAGGATGCGCACCGTGAGATGTTCCTTCTCTGGGCAAGCACAGAGCCCAAAACCTGTTGTGCCTGTGAATAGGCTGCACGGGGAAGGTGAAGACCAGCAACAGCTTTCCGGGCTGCCACCTTCCGTGTGGGACAAGGAGCCGGACGTTTGCCTTTTCGGGAACAGGCTCTGCCGAGGATGCGCACCGTGAGAGATTGTGTCTTTGGGAAAGCAGAGATTCCCAGTGCGGTTGTGCCTGTGAATAGGCTGCAGGGGGAAGGTGAAGACCAGCAACAGCTTTCAGGGCTGCCACCTTCCGTGTGGGACAAGGAGCCGGACGTTTGCCTTTTCGGGAAAAGGCTCTGCCAAGGATGCGCACCGTGAGATGTTCCTTCTCTGGGCAAGCAGAGATCCCAAAACCTGTTGTGCCTGTGAATAGGCTGCAGGGGGAAGGTGAAGACCAGCAAGAGCTTTCAGGGCTGCCACCTTCCGTGTGGGACAAGGAGCCGGCCGTTTGCCTGTTCGGGAACAGGCTCTGCCGAGGATGCGCACCGTGAGAGATTGCGTCTCTGCGAAAGCAGAGATCCCAAAACCTGTTGTGCCTGTGAATAGGCTGCAGGGGGAAGGTGAAGACCAGCAAGAGCTTTCCGGGCTGCCACCTTCCGTGTGGGACAAGGAGCCGGACGTTTGCCTTTTCGGGAACAGGCTCTGCCGAGGATGCGCACCGTGAGATGTTCCTTCTCTGGGCAAGCACAGATCCCAAAACCTGTTGTGCCTGTGAATAGGCTGCAGGGGGAAGGTGAAGACCAGCAAGAGCTTTCCGGGCTGCCACCTTCCGTGTGGGACAAGGAGCCGGACGTTTGCCTTTTCGGGAACAGGCTCTGCCGAGGATGCGCACCGTGAGATGTACCTTCTCTGGGCAAGCACAGATCCCAAAACCTGTTGTGCCTGTGAATAGGCTGCACGGGGAAGGTGAAGACCAGCAAGAGCTTTCAGGGCTGCCACCTTCCGTGTGGGACAAGGAGCCGGACGTTTGCCTTTTCGGGAACAGGCTCTGCTGAGGATGCGCACTGTGAGATGTTCCTTCTCTGGGCAAGCACAGATCCCAAAACCTGTTGTGCCTGTGAATAGGCTGCAGGGGGAAGGTGAAGACCAGCAAGAGCTTTCCGGGCTGCCACCTTCCGTGTGGGACAAGGAGCCGGACGTTTGCCTTTTCGGGAACAGGCTCTGCCAAGGATGCGCACCATGAGAGATTGCGTCTCTGGGAAAGCAGGGATCCCAAAACCTGTTGTGCCTGTGAATAGGCTGCAGGGGGAAGGTGAAGACCAGCAAGAGCTTTCCGGGCTGCCACCTTCCGTGTGGGACAAGGAGCCGGATGTTTGCCTTTTCGGGAACAGGCTCTGCCGAGGATGCGCACCGTGAGATGTTCCTTCTCTGGGCAAGCACAGATCCCAAAACCTGTTGTGCCTGTGAATAGGCTGCAGGGGGAAGGTGAAGACCAGCAAGAGCTTTCAGGGCTGCCACCTTCCGTGTGGGACAAGGAGCCGGACGTTTGCCTTTTCGGGAACAGGCTCTGCCGAGGATGCGCACCGTGAAAGATTGCGTCTCTGGGAAAGCAGAGATCCCAAAACCTGTTGTGCCTGTGAATAGGCTGCAGGGGGAAGGTGAAGACCAGCAAGAGCTTTCAGGGCTGCCACCTTCCGTGTGGGACAAGGAGCCGGACGTTTGCCTTTTCGGGAACAGGCTCTGCCGAGGATGCGCACCGTGAGATGTTCCTTCTCTGGGCAAGCACAGATCCCAAAACCTGTTGTGCCTGTGAATAGGCTGCAGGGGGAAGGTGAAGACCAGCAAGAGCTTTCCGGGCTGCCACCTTCTGTGTGGGACAAGGAGCTGGAT
The DNA here is from genome assembly GCF_947461875.1 of Haliaeetus albicilla. Classification (NCBI taxonomy): domain Eukaryota; kingdom Metazoa; phylum Chordata; class Aves; order Accipitriformes; family Accipitridae; genus Haliaeetus; species Haliaeetus albicilla. Next base: position 93,008 of record NW_027212460.1, on the reverse strand, counting down.
GTTTGCCTTTTCGGGAACAGGCTCTGCCGAGGATGCGCACCGTGAGATGTTCCTTCTCTGGGCAAGCACAGATCCCAAAACCTGTTGTGCCTGTGAATAGGCTGCAGGGGGAAGGTGAAGACCAGCAAGAGCTTTCCGGGCTGCCACCTTCCGTGTGGGACAAGGAGCCGGACGTTTGCCTTTTCGGGAACAGGCTCTGCCGAGGATGCGCACCGTGAGGGATTGCGTCTTTGGGAAAGCAGAGATTCCCAGTGCGGTTGTGCCTGTGAATAGGCTGCAGGGGGAAGGTGAAGACCAGCAAGAGCTTTCAGGGCTGCCACCTTCCGTGTGGGACAAGGAGCCGGACGTTTGCCTTTTCGGGAACAGGCTCTGCCGAGGATGCGCACCGTGAGATGTTCCTTCTCTGGGCAAGCACAGATCCCAAAACCTGTTGTGCCTGTGAATAGGCTGCACGGGGAAGGTGAAGACCAGCAAGAGCTTTCCGGGCTGCCACCTTCCGTGTGGGACAAGGAGCCGGACGTTTGCCTTTTCGGGAACAGGCTCTGCCGAGGATGCGCACCGTGAGATGTTCCTTCTCTGGGCAAGCACAGATCCCAAAACCTGTTGTGCCTGTGAATAGGCTGCAGGGGGAAGGTGAAGACCAGCAAGAGCTTTCCGGGCTGCCACCTTCCGTGTGGGACAAGGAGCCGGACGTTTGCCTTTTCGGGAACAGGCTCTGCCGAGGATGCGCACCGTGAGATGTTCCTTCTCTGGGCAAGCAGAGATCCCCAAACCTGTTGTGCCTGTGAATAGGCTGCAGGGGGAAGGTGAAGACCAGCAAGAGCTTTCAGGGCTGCCACCTTCCGTGTGGGACAAGGAGCCGGACGTTTGCCTTTTCGGGAACAGGCTCTGCCGAGGATGCGCACCGTGAGATGTTCCTTCTCTGGGCAAGCACAGATCCCAAAACCTGTTGTGCCTGTGAATAGGCTGCAGGGGGAAGGTGAAGACCAGCAAGAGCTTTCCGGGCTGCCACCTTCCGTGTGGGACAAGGAGCCGGACGTTTGCCTTTTCGGGAACAGGCTCTGCCGAGGATGCGCACCGTGAGATGTTCCTTCTCTGGGCAAGCAGAGATCCCAAAACCTGTTGTGCCTGTGAATAGGCTGCAGGGGGAAGGTGAAGACCAGCAAGAGCTTTCAGGGCTGCCACCTTCCGTGTGGGACAAGGAGCCGGACGTTTGCCTTTTTGGGAACAGGCTCTGCCGAGGATGCGCACCGTGAGATGTTCCTTCTCTGGGCAAGCACAGATCCCAAAACCTGTTGTGCCTGTGAATAGGCTGCAGGGGGAAGGTGAAGACCAGCAAGAGCTTTCCGGGCTGCCACCTTCTGTGTGGGACAAGGAGCTGGATGTTTGCCTTTTCGGGAACAGGCTCTGCCGAGGATGCGCACCGTGAGATGTTCCTTCTCTGGGCAAGCACAGATCCCAAAACCTGTTGTGCCTGTGAATAGGCTGCAGGGGGAAGGTGAAGACCAGCAAGAGCTTTCCGGGCTGCCACCTTCCGTGTGGGACAAGGAGCCGGACGTTTGCCTTTTCGGGAACAGGCTCTGCCGAGGATGCGCACCGTGAGGGATTGCGTCTTTGGGAAAGCAGAGATTCCCAGTGCGGTTGTGCCTGTGAATAGGCTGCAGGGGGAAGGTGAAGACCAGCAAGAGCTTTCCGGGCTGCCACCTTCCGTGTGGGACAAGGAGCCGGACGTTTGCCTTTTTGGGAACAAACTCTGCCGAGGATGCGCACCATGAGATGTTCCTTCTCTGGGCAAGCACAGATCCCCAAACCTGTTGTGCCTGTGAATAGGCTGCAGGGGGAAGGTGAAGACCAGCAAGAGCTTTCAGGGCTGCCACCTTCCGTGTGGGACAAGGAGCCGGACGTTTGCCTTTTTGGGAACAGGCTCTGCCGAGGATGCGCACCGTGAGAGATTGCGTCTCTGGGCAAGCAGAGATCCCAAAACCTGTTGTGCCTGTGAATAGGCTGCAGGGGGAAGGTGAAGACCAGCAAGAGCTTTCCGGGCTGCCACCTTCCGTGTGGGACAAGGAGCCGGACGTTTGCCTTTTCGGGAACAGGCTCTGCCGAGGATGCGCACCGTGAGGGATTGCATCTTTGGGAAAGCAGAGATTCCCAGTGCGGTTGTGCCTGTGAATAGGCTGCACGGGGAAGGTGAAGACCAGCAAGAGCTTTCCGGGCTGCCACCTTCCGTGTGGGACAAGGAGCCGGACGTTTGCCTTTTCGGGAACAGGCTCTGCCGAGGATGCGCACCGTGAGAGATTGCGTCTTTGGGAAAGCAGAGATTCCCAGTGCGGTTGTGCCTGTGAATAGGCTGCAGGGGGAAGGTGAAGACCAGCAACAGCTTTCAGGGCTGCCACCTTCCGTGTGGGACAAGGAGCCGGACGTTTGCCTTTTCGGGAACAGGCTCTGCCGAGGATGCGCACCGTGAGATGTTCCTTCTCTGGGCAAGCACAGATCCCAAAACCTGTTGTGCCTGTGAATAGGCTGCAGGGGGAAGGTGAAGACCAGCAAGAGCTTTCAGGGCTGCCACCTTCCGTGTGGGACAAGGAGCCGGACGTTTGCCTTTTTGGGAACAAGCTCTGCCGAGGATGCGCACCGTGAGATGTTCCTTCTCTGGGCAAGCACAGATCCCAAAACCTGTTGTGCCTGTGAATAGGCTGCAGGGGGAAGGTGAAGACCAGCAAGAGCTTTCCGGGCTGCCACCTTCCGTGTGGGACAAGGAGCCGGACGTTTGCCTTTTCGGGAACAGGCTCTGCCGAGGATGCGCACCGTGAGATGTTCCTTCTCTGGGCAAGCAGAGATGCCAAAACCTGTTGTGCCTGTGAATAGGCTGCATGGGGAAGGTGAAGACCAGCAAGAGCTTTCAGGGCTGCCACCTTCCGTGTGGGACAAGGAGCCGGACGTTTGCCTTTTCGGGAACAGGCTATGCCGAGGATGCGCACCGTGAGATGTTCCTTCTCTGGGCAAGCAGAGATCCCAAAACCTGTTGTGCCTGTGAATAGGCTGCAGGGGGAAGGTGAAGACCAGCAAGAGCTTTCAGGGCTGCCACCTTCCGTGTGGGACAAGGAGCCAGACGTTTGCCTCTTCGGGAACAGGCTCTGCCGAGGATGCACACCGTGAGATGTTCCTTCTCTGGGCAAGCACAGAGCCCAAAACCTGTTGTGCCTGTGAATAGGCTGCACGGGGAAGGTGAAGACCAGCAACAGCTTTCCGGGCTGCCACCTTCCGTGTGGGACAAGGAGCCGGACGTTTGCCTTTTCGGGAACAGGCTCTGCCGAGGATGCGCACCGTGAGAGATTGTGTCTTTGGGAAAGCAGAGATTCCCAGTGCGGTTGTGCCTGTGAATAGGCTGCAGGGGGAAGGTGAAGACCAGCAACAGCTTTCAGGGCTGCCACCTTCCGTGTGGGACAAGGAGCCGGACGTTTGCCTTTTCGGGAACAGGCTCTGCCAAGGATGCGCACCGTGAGATGTTCCTTCTCTGGGCAAGCAGAGATCCCAAAACCTGTTGTGCCTGTGAATAGGCTGCAGGGGGAAGGTGAAGACCAGCAAGAGCTTTCAGGGCTGCCACCTTCCGTGTGGGACAAGGAGCCGGCCGTTTGCCTGTTCGGGAACAGGCTCTGCCGAGGATGCGCACCGTGAGAGATTGCGTCTCTGCGAAAGCAGAGATCCCAAAACCTGTTGTGCCTGTGAATAGGCTGCAGGGGGAAGGTGAAGACCAGCAAGAGCTTTCCGGGCTGCCACCTTCCGTGTGGGACAAGGAGCCGGACGTTTGCCTTTTCGGGAACAGGCTCTGCCGAGGATGCGCACCGTGAGATGTTCCTTCTCTGGGCAAGCACAGATCCCAAAACCTGTTGTGCCTGTGAATAGGCTGCAGGGGGAAGGTGAAGACCAGCAAGAGCTTTCCGGGCTGCCACCTTCCGTGTGGGACAAGGAGCCGGACGTTTGCCTTTTCGGGAACAGGCTCTGCCGAGGATGCGCACCGTGAGATGTACCTTCTCTGGGCAAGCACAGATCCCAAAACCTGTTGTGCCTGTGAATAGGCTGCACGGGGAAGGTGAAGACCAGCAAGAGCTTTCAGGGCTGCCACCTTCCGTGTGGGACAAGGAGCCGGACGTTTGCCTTTTCGGGAACAGGCTCTGCTGAGGATGCGCACTGTGAGATGTTCCTTCTCTGGGCAAGCACAGATCCCAAAACCTGTTGTGCCTGTGAATAGGCTGCAGGGGGAAGGTGAAGACCAGCAAGAGCTTTCCGGGCTGCCACCTTCCGTGTGGGACAAGGAGCCGGACGTTTGCCTTTTCGGGAACAGGCTCTGCCAAGGATGCGCACCATGAGAGATTGCGTCTCTGGGAAAGCAGGGATCCCAAAACCTGTTGTGCCTGTGAATAGGCTGCAGGGGGAAGGTGAAGACCAGCAAGAGCTTTCCGGGCTGCCACCTTCCGTGTGGGACAAGGAGCCGGATGTTTGCCTTTTCGGGAACAGGCTCTGCCGAGGATGCGCACCGTGAGATGTTCCTTCTCTGGGCAAGCACAGATCCCAAAACCTGTTGTGCCTGTGAATAGGCTGCAGGGGGAAGGTGAAGACCAGCAAGAGCTTTCAGGGCTGCCACCTTCCGTGTGGGACAAGGAGCCGGACGTTTGCCTTTTCGGGAACAGGCTCTGCCGAGGATGCGCACCGTGAAAGATTGCGTCTCTGGGAAAGCAGAGATCCCAAAACCTGTTGTGCCTGTGAATAGGCTGCAGGGGGAAGGTGAAGACCAGCAAGAGCTTTCAGGGCTGCCACCTTCCGTGTGGGACAAGGAGCCGGACGTTTGCCTTTTCGGGAACAGGCTCTGCCGAGGATGCGCACCGTGAGATGTTCCTTCTCTGGGCAAGCACAGATCCCAAAACCTGTTGTGCCTGTGAATAGGCTGCAGGGGGAAGGTGAAGACCAGCAAGAGCTTTCCGGGCTGCCACCTTCTGTGTGGGACAAGGAGCTGGATGTTTGCCTTTTCGGGAACAGGCTCTGCCGAGGATGCGCACCGTGAGATGTTCCTTCTCTGGGCAAGCACAGATCCCAAAACCTGTTGTGCCTGTGAATAGGCTGCAGGGGGAAGGTGAAGACCAGCAAGAGCTTTCCGGGCTGCCACCTTCCGTGTGGGACAAGGAGCCGGACGTTTGCCTTTTCGGGAACAGGCTCTGCCGAGGATGCGCACCGTGAGGGATTGCGTCTTTGGGAAAGCAGAGATTCCCAGTGCGGTTGTGCCTGTGAATAGGCTGCAGGGGGAAGGTGAAGACCAGCAAGAGCTTTCAGGGCTGCCACCTTCCGTGTGGGACAAGGAGCCGGACGTTTGCCTTTTCGGGAACAGGCTCTGCCGAGGATGCGCACCGTGAGATGTTCCTTCTCTGGGCAAGCACAGATCCCAAAACCTGTTGTGCCTGTGAATAGGCTGCACGGGGAAGGTGAAGACCAGCAAGAGCTTTCCGGGCTGCCACCTTCCGTGTGGGACAAGGAGCCGGACGTTTGCCTTTTCGGGAACAGGCTCTGCCGAGGATGCGCACCGTGAGATGTTCCTTCTCTGGGCAAGCACAGATCCCAAAACCTGTTGTGCCTGTGAATAGGCTGCAGGGGGAAGGTGAAGACCAGCAAGAGCTTTCCGGGCTGCCACCTTCCGTGTGGGACAAGGAGCCGGACGTTTGCCTTTTCGGGAACAGGCTCTGCCGAGGATGCGCACCGTGAGATGTTCCTTCTCTGGGCAAGCAGAGATCCCCAAACCTGTTGTGCCTGTGAATAGGCTGCAGGGGGAAGGTGAAGACCAGCAAGAGCTTTCAGGGCTGCCACCTTCCGTGTGGGACAAGGAGCCGGACGTTTGCCTTTTCGGGAACAGGCTCTGCCGAGGATGCGCACCGTGAGATGTTCCTTCTCTGGGCAAGCACAGATCCCAAAACCTGTTGTGCCTGTGAATAGGCTGCAGGGGGAAGGTGAAGACCAGCAAGAGCTTTCCGGGCTGCCACCTTCCGTGTGGGACAAGGAGCCGGACGTTTGCCTTTTCGGGAACAGGCTCTGCCGAGGATGCGCACCGTGAGATGTTCCTTCTCTGGGCAAGCAGAGATCCCAAAACCTGTTGTGCCTGTGAATAGGCTGCAGGGGGAAGGTGAAGACCAGCAAGAGCTTTCAGGGCTGCCACCTTCCGTGTGGGACAAGGAGCCGGACGTTTGCCTTTTTGGGAACAGGCTCTGCCGAGGATGCGCACCGTGAGATGTTCCTTCTCTGGGCAAGCACAGATCCCAAAACCTGTTGTGCCTGTGAATAGGCTGCAGGGGGAAGGTGAAGACCAGCAAGAGCTTTCCGGGCTGCCACCTTCTGTGTGGGACAAGGAGCTGGATGTTTGCCTTTTCGGGAACAGGCTCTGCCGAGGATGCGCACCGTGAGATGTTCCTTCTCTGGGCAAGCACAGATCCCAAAACCTGTTGTGCCTGTGAATAGGCTGCAGGGGGAAGGTGAAGACCAGCAAGAGCTTTCCGGGCTGCCACCTTCCGTGTGGGACAAGGAGCCGGACGTTTGCCTTTTCGGGAACAGGCTCTGCCGAGGATGCGCACCGTGAGGGATTGCGTCTTTGGGAAAGCAGAGATTCCCAGTGCGGTTGTGCCTGTGAATAGGCTGCAGGGGGAAGGTGAAGACCAGCAAGAGCTTTCAGGGCTGCCACCTTCCGTGTGGGACAAGGAGCCGGACGTTTGCCTTTTCGGGAACAGGCTCTGCCGAGGATGCGCACCGTGAGATGTTCCTTCTCTGGGCAAGCACAGATCCCAAAACCTGTTGTGCCTGTGAATAGGCTGCAGGGGGAAGGTGAAGACCAGCAAGAGCTTTCAGGGCTGCCACCTTCCGTGTGGGACAAGGAGCCGGACGTTTGCCTTTTCGGGAACAGGCTCTGCCGAGGATGCGCACCGTGAGATGTTCCTTCTCTGGGCAAGCACAGATCCCAAAACCTGTTGTGCCTGTGAATAGGCTGCAGGGGGAAGGTGAAGACCAGCAAGAGCTTTCCGGGCTGCCACCTTCCGTGTGGGACAAGGAGCCGGACGTTTGCCTTTTCGGGAACAGGCTCTGCCGAGGATGCGCACCGTGAGATGTTCCTTCTCTGGGCAAGCAGAGATCCCAAAACCTGTTGTGCCTGTGAATAGGCTGCAGGGGGAAGGTGAAGACCAGCAAGAGCTTTCCGGGCTGCCACCTTCCGTGTGGGACAAGGAGCCGGACGTTTGCCTTTTCGGGAACAGGCTCTGCCGAGGATGCGCACCGTGAGATGTTCCTTCTCTGGGCAAGCACAGATCCCAAAACCTGTTGTGCCTGTGAATAGGCTGCAGGGGGAAGGTGAAGACCAGCAAGAGCTTTCAGGGCTGCCACCTTCCGTGTGGGACAAGGAGCCGGATGTTTGCCTTTTCGGGAACAAGCTCTGCCGAGGATGCGCACCGTGAGGGATTGCGTCTTTGGGAAAGCAGAGATTCCCAGTGCGGTTGTGCCTGTGAATAGGCTGCAGGGGGAAGGTGAAGACCAGCAAGAGCTTTCCGGGCTGCCACCTTCCGTGTGGGACAAGGAGCCGGACGTTTGCCTTTTCGGGAACAGGCTCTGCCGAGGATGCGCACCGTGAGGGATTGCGTCTTTGGGAAAGCAGAGATTCCCAGTGCGGTTGTGCCTGTGAATAGGCTGCAGGGGGAAGGTGAAGACCAGCAAGAGCTTTCAGGGCTGCCACCTTCCGTGTGGGACAAGGAGCCGGACGTTTGCCTTTTCGGGAACAGGCTCTGCCGAGGATGCGCACCGTGAGATGTTCCTTCTCTGGGCAAGCACAGATCCCAAAACCTGTTGTGCCTGTGAATAGGCTGCAGGGGGAAGGTGAAGACCAGCAACAGCTTTCAGGGCTGCCACCTTCCGTGTGGGACAAGGAGCCGGACGTTTGCCTTTTTGGGAACAAGCTCTGCCGAGGATGCGCACCGTGAGATGTTCCTTCTCTGGGCAAGCACAGATCCCAAAACCTGTTGTGCCTGTGAATAGGCTGCAGGGGGAAGGTGAAGACCAGCAAGAGCTTTCCGGGCTGCCACCTTCCGTGTGGGACAAGGAGCCGGACGTTTGCCTTTTCGGGAACAAGCTCTGCCGAGGATGCGCACCGTGAGAGATTGCGTCTCTGGGAAAGCAGAGATCCCAAAACCTGTTGTGCCTGTGAATAGGCTGCATGGGGAAGGTGAAGACCAGCAACAGCTTTCAGGGCTGCCACCTTCCGTGTGGGACAAGGAGCCGGACGTTTGCCTTTTCGGGAACAGGCTCTGCCGAGGATGCGCACCGTGAGAGATTGCGTCTTTGGGAAAGCAGAGATTCCCAGTGCGGTTGTGCCTGTGAATAGGCTGCAGGGGGAAGGTGAAGACCAGCAAGAGCTTTCAGGGCTGCCACCTTCCGTGTGGGACAAGGAGCCGGACGTTTGCCTTTTCGGGAACAAGCTCTGCCGAGGATGCGCACCGTGAGATGTTCCTTCTCTGGGCAAGCACAGATCCCCAAACCTGTTGTGCCTGTGAATAGGCTGCAGGGGGAAGGTGAAGACCAGCAAGAGCTTTCAGGGCTGCCACCTTCCGTGTGGGACAAGGAGCCGGACGTTTGCCTTTTCGGGAACAGGCTCTGCCGAGGATGCGCACCGTGAGATGTTCCTTCTCTGGGCAAGCACAGATCCCAAAACCTGTTGTGCCTGTGAATAGGCTGCAGGGGGAAGGTGAAGACCAGCAAGAGCTTTCCGGGCTGCCACCTTCTGTGTGGGACAAGGAGCTGGATGTTTGCCTTTTCGGGAACAGGCTCTGCCGAGGATGCGCACCGTGAGATGTTCCGTCTCTGGGCAAGCACAGATCCCAAAACCTGTTGTGCCTGTGAATAGGCTGCAGGGGGAAGGTGAAGACCAGCAAGAGCTTTCCGGGCTGCCACCTTCCGTGTGGGACAAGGAGCCGGACGTTTGCCTTTTCGGGAACAGGCTCTGCCGAGGATGCGCACCGTGAGGGATTGCGTCTTTGGGAAAGCAGAGATTCCCAGTGCGGTTGTGCCTGTGAATAGGCTGCAGGGGGAAGGTGAAGACCAGCAAGAGCTTTCAGGGCTGCCACCTTCCGTGTGGGACAAGGAGCCGGACGTTTGCCTTTTCGGGAACAGGCTCTGCCGAGGATGCGCACCGTGAGATGTTCCTTCTCTGGGCAAGCACAGATCCCAAAACCTGTTGTGCCTGTGAATAGGCTGCACGGGGAAGGTGAAGACCAGCAACAGCTTTCCGGGCTGCCACCTTCCGTGTGGGACAAGGAGCCGGACGTTTGCCTTTTCGGGAACAGGCTCTGCCGAGGATGCGCACCGTGAGATGTTCCTTCTCTGGGCAAGCAGAGATCCCAAAACCTGTTGTGCCTGTGAATAGGCTGCAGGGGGAAGGTGAAGACCAGCAAGAGCTTTCCGGGCTGCCACCTTCCGTGTGGGACAAGGAGCCGGACGTTTGCCTTTTCGGGAACAGGCTCTGCCGAGGATGCGCACCGTGAGATGTTCCTTCTCTGGGCAAGCAGAGATCCCAAAACCTGTTGTGCCTGTGAATAGGCTGCAGGGGGAAGGTGAAGACCAGCAAGAGCTTTCCGGGCTGCCACCTTCCGTGTGGGACAAGGAGCCGGACGTTTGCCTTTTCGGGAACAGGCTCTGCCGAGGATGCGCACCGTGAGATGTTCCTTCTCTGGGCAAGCACAGATCCCAAAACCTGTTGTGCCTGTGAATAGGCTGCAGGGGGAAGGTGAAGACCAGCAAGAGCTTTCAGGGCTGCCACCTTCCGTGTGGGACAAGGAGCCGGACGTTTGCCTTTTCGGGAACAGGCTCTGCCGAGGATGCGCACCGTGAGATGTTCCTTCTCTGGGCAAGCAGAGATCCCAAAACCTGTTGTGCCTGTGAATAGGCTGCAGGGGGAAGGTGAAGACCAGCAAGAGCTTTCAGGGCTGCCACCTTCCGTGTGGGACAAGGAGCCGGACGTTTGCCTGTTCTGGAACAGGCTCTGCCGAGGATGCGCACCGTGAGATGTTCCTTCTCTGGGCAAGCACAGATCCCAAAACCTGTTGTGCCTGTGAATAGGCTGCAGGGGGAAGGTGAAGACCAGCAAGAGCTTTCAGGGCTGCCACCTTCCGTGTGGGACAAGGAGCCGGACGTTTGCCTTTTCGGGAACAGGCTCTGCCGAGGATGCGCACCGTGAGATGTTCCTTCTCTGGGCAAGCACAGATCCCAAAACCTGTTGTGCCTGTGAATAGGCTGCAGGGGGAAGGTGAAGACCAGCAAGAGCTTTCCGGGCTGCCACCTTCCGTGTGGGACAAGGAGCCGGACGTTTGCCTTTTCGGGAACAGGCTCTGCCGAGGATGCGCACCGTGAGATGTTCCTTCTCTGGGCAAGCAGAGATCCCAAAACCTGTTGTGCCTGTGAATAGGCTGCAGGGGGAAGGTGAAGACCAGCAAGAGCTTTCAGGGCTGCCACCTTCCGTGTGGGACAAGGAGCCGGACGTTTGCCTTTTCGGGAACAGGCTCTGCCGAGGATGCGCACCGTGAGATGTTCCTTCTCTGGGCAAGCACAGATCCCAAAACCTGTTGTGCCTGTGAATAGGCTGCAGGGGGAAGGTGAACACCAGCAAGAGCTTTCAGGGCTGCCACCTTCCGTGTGGGACAAGGAGCCGGATGTTTGCCTTTTCGGGAACAAGCTCTGCCGAGGATGCGCACTGTGAGGGATTGCGTCTTTGGGAAAGCAGAGATTCCCAGTGCGGTTGTGCCTGTGAATAGGCTGCAGGGGGAAGGTGAAGACCAGCAAGAGCTTTCCGGGCTGCCACCTTCCGTGTGGGACAAGGAGCCGGACGTTTGCCTTTTCGGGAACAGGCTCTGCCGAGGATGCGCACCGTGAGATGTTCCTTCTCTGGGCAAGCACAGATCCCAAAACCTGTTGTGCCTGTGAATAGGCTGCAGGGGGAAGGTGAAGACCAGCAACAGCTTTCAGGGCTGCCACCTTCCGTGTGGGACAAGGAGCCGGACGTTTGCCTTTTCGGGAACAAGCTCTGCCGAGGATGCGCACCGTGAGATGTTCCTTCTCTGGGCAAGCACAGATCCCAAAACCTGTTGTGCCTGTGAATAGGCTGCAGGGGGAAGGTGAAGACCAGCAAGAGCTTTCCGGGCTGCCACCTTCCGTGTGGGACAAGGAGCCGGACGTTTGCCTTTTCGGGAACAAGCTCTGCCGAGGATGCGCACCGTGAGAGATTGCGTCTCTGGGAAAGCAGAGATCCCAAAACCTGTTGTGCCTGTGAATAGGCTGCATGGGGAAGGTGAAGACCAGCAAGAGCTTTCCGGGCTGCCACCTTCCGTGTGGGACAAGGAGCCGGACGTTTGCCTTTTCGGGAACAAGCTCTGCCGAGGATGCGCACCGTGAGATGTTCCTTCTCTGGGCAAGCACAGATCCCAAAACCTGTTGTGCCTGTGAATAGGCTGCAGGGGGAAGGTGAAGACCAGCAAGAGCTTTCCGGGCTGCCACCTTCCGTGTGGGACAAGGAGCCGGACGTTTGCCTTTTCGGGAACAGGCTCTGCCGAGGATGCGCACCGTGAGGGATTGCGTCTTTGGGAAAGCAGAGATTCCCAGTGCGGTTGTGCCTGTGAATAGGCTGCACGGGGAAGGTGAAGACCAGCAAGAGCTTTCCGGGCTGCCACCTTCCGTGTGGGACAAGGAGCCGGACGTTTGCCTTTTCGGGAACAGGCTCTGCCGAGGATGCGCACCGTGAGGGATTGCGTCTTTAAGAAAGCAGAGCTTCCCAGTGCGGTTGTGCCTGTGAATAGGCTGCAGGGGGAAGGTGAAGACCAGCAAGAGCTTTCAGGGCTGCCACCTTCCGTGTGGGACAAGGAGCCGGACGTTTGCCTTTTCGGGAACAGGCTCTGCCGAGGATGCGCACCGTGAGATGTTCCTTCTCTGGGCAAGCAGAGATTCCAAAACCTGTTGTGCCTGTGAATAGGCTGCACGGGGAAGGTGAAGAGCAGCAAGAGCTTTCAGGGCTGCCACCTTCCGTGTGGGACAAGGAGCCGGACGTTTGCCTGTTCTGGAACAGGCTCTGCCGAGGATGCGCACCGTGAGATGTTCCTTCTCTGGGCAAGCACAGATCCCAAAACCTGTTGTGCCTGTGAATAGGCTGCAGGGGGAAGGTGAAGACCAGCAAGAGCTTTCCGGGCTGCCACCTTCCGTGTGGGACAAGGAGCCGGACGTTTGCCTTTTCGGGAACAGGCTCTGCCGAGGATGCGCACCGTGAGATGTTCCTTCTCTGGGCAAGCAGAGATCCCAAAACCTGTTGTGCCTGTGAATAGGCTGCAGGGGGAAGGTGAAGACCAGCAAGAGCTTTCAGGGCTGCCACCTTCCGTGTGGGACAAGGAGCCGGACGTTTGCCTTTTCGGGAACAGGCTCTGCCGAGGATGCGCACCGTGAGATGTTCCTTCTCTGGGCAAGCACAGATCCCAAAACCTGTTGTGCCTGTGAATAGGCTGCAGGGGGAAGGTGAAGACCAGCAAGAGCTTTCAGGGCTGCCACCTTCCGTGTGGGACAAGGAGCCGGATGTTTGCCTTTTCGGGAACAAGCTCTGCCGAGGATGCGCACCGTGAGGGATTGCGTCTTTGGGAAAGCAGAGATTCCCAGTGCGGTTGTGCCTGTGAATAGGTTGCATGGGGAAGGTGAAGACCAGCAACAGCTTTCCGGGCTGCCACCTTCCGTGTGGGACAAGGAGCCGGACGTTTGCCTTTTCGGGAACAGGCTCTGCCGAGGATGCGCACCGTGAGGGATTGCGTCTCTGGGAAAGCAGAGATTCCCAGTGCAGTTGTGCCTGTGAATAGGCTGCAGGGGGAAGGTGAAGACCAGCAAGAGCTTTCCGGGCTGCCACCTTCCGTGTGGGACAAGGAGCCGGACGTTTGCCTTTTCGGGAACAGGCTCTGCCGAGGATGCACACCGTGAGATGTTCCTTCTCTGGGCAAGCACAGATCCCAAAACCTGTTGTGCCTGTGAATAGGCTGCAGGGGGAAGGTGAAGACCAGCAAGAGCTTTCCGGGCTGCCACCTTCCGTGTGGGACAAGGAGCCGGACGTTTGCCTTTTCGGGAACAAGCTCTGCCGAGGATGCGCACCGTGAGATGTTCCTTCTCTGGGCAAGCACAGATCCCAAAACCTGTTGTGCCTGTGAATAGGCTGCAGGGGGAAGGTGAAGACCAGCAACAGCTTTCAGGGCTGCCACCTTCCGTGTGGGACAAGGAGCCGGACGTTTGCCTTTTCGGGAACAAGCTCTGCCGAGGATGCGCACCGTGAGAGATTGCGTCTCTGGGAAAGCAGAGATCCCAAAACCTGTTGTGCCTGTGAATAGGCTGCATGGGGAAGGTGAAGACCAGCAACAGCTTTCAGGGCTGCCACCTTCCGTGTGGGACAAGGAGCCGGACGTTTGCCTTTTCGGGAACAGGCTCTGCCGAGGATGCGCACCGTGAGATGTTCCTTCTCTGGGCAAGCAGAGATCCCAAAACCTGTTGTGCCTGTGAATAGGCTGCAGGGGGAAGGTGAAGACCAGCAACAGCTTTCCGGGCTGCCACCTTCCGTGTGGGACAAGGAGCCGGACGTTTGCCTTTTTGGGAACAGGCTCTGCCGAGGATGCGCACCATGAGATGTTCCTTCTCTGGGCAAGCACAGATCCCCAAACCTGTTGTGCCTGTGAATAGGCTGCAGGGGGAAGGTGAAGACCAGCAAGAGCTTTCAGGGCTGCCACCTTCCGTGTGGGACAAGGAGCCGGACGTTTGCCTTTTCGGGAACAGGCTCTGCCGAGGATGCGCACCGTGAGATGTTCCTTCTCTGGGCAAGCACAGATCCCAAAACCTGTTGTGCCTGTGAATAGGCTGCACGGGGAAGGTGAAGACCAGCAACAGCTTTCCGGGCTGCCACCTTCCGTGTGGGACAAGGAGCCGGACGTTTGCCTTTTCGGGAACAGGCTCTGCCGAGGATGCGCACCGTGAGATGTTCCTTCTCTGGGCAAGCACAGATCCCAAAACCTGTTGTGCCTGTGAATAGGCTGCAGGGGGAAGGTGAAGACCAGCAAGAGCTTTCTGGGCTGCCACCTTCCGTGTGGGACAAGGAGCCGGACGTTTGCCTTTTCGGGAACAAGCTCTGCCGAGGATGCGCACCGTGAGATGTTCCTTCTCTGGGCAAGCACAGATCCCAAAACCTGTTGTGCCTGTGAATAGGCTGCAGGGGGAAGGTGAAGACCAGCAAGAGCTTTCAGGGCTGCCACCTTCCGTGTGGGACAAGGAGCCGGACGTTTGCCTTTTCGGGAACAGGCTCTGCCGAGGATGCGCACCGTGAGGGATTGCGTCTTTGGGAAAGCAGAGATTCCCAGTGCGGTTGTGCCTGTGAATAGGCTGCACGGGGAAGGTGAAGACCAGCAAGAGCTTTCCGGGCTGCCACCTTCCGTGTGGGACAAGGAGCCGGACGTTTGCCTTTTCGGGAACAGGCTCTGCCGAGGATGCGCACCGTGAGGGATTGCGTCTTTGGGAAAGCAGAGATTCCCAGTGCGGTTGTGCCTGTGAATAGGCTGTAGGGGGAAGGTGAAGACCAGCAACAGCTTTCCAGGCTGCCACCTTCCGTGTGGGACAAGGAGCCGGACGTTTGCCTTTTCGGGAACAGGCTCTGCCGAGGATGCGCACCGTGAGATGTTCCTTCTCTGGGCAAGCACAGATCCCCAAACCTGTTGTGCCTGTGAATAGGCTGCAGGGGGAAGCTGAAGACCAGCAACAGCTTTCCGGGCTGCAACCTTCCGTGTGGGACAAGGAGCCGGACGTTTGCCTTTTCGGGAACAAGCTCTGCCGAGGATGCGCACCGTGAGAGATTGCGTCTTTGGGAAAGCAGAGATTCCCAGTGCGGTTGTGCCTGTGAATAGGCTGCAGGGGGAAGGTGAAGACCAGCAAGAGCTTTCAGGGCTGCCACCTTCCGTGTGGGACAAGGAGCCGGACGTTTGCCTTTTTGGGAACAAGCTCTGCCGAGGATGCGCACCGTGAGATGTTCCTTCTCTGGGCAAGCACAGATCCCAAAACCTGTTGTGCCTGTGAATAGGCTGCAGGGGGAAGGTGAAGACCAGCAAGAGCTTTCCGGGCTGCCACCTTCCGTGTGGGACAAGGAGCCGGACGTTTGCCTTTTCGGGAACAGGCTCTGCCGAGGATGCGCACCGTGAGGGATTGCGTCTTTGGGAAAGCAGAGATTCCCAGTGCGGTTGTGCCTGTGAATAGGCTGCACGGGGAAGGTGAAGACCAGCAAGAGCTTTCCGGGCTGCCACCTTCCGTGTGGGACAAGGAGCCGGACGTTTGCCTTTTCGGGAACAGGCTCTGCCGAGGATGCGCACCGTGAGGGATTGCGTCTTTGGGAAAGCAGAGATTCCCAGTGCGGTTGTGCCTGTGAATAGGCTGCAGGGGGAAGGTGAAGACCAGCAAGAGCTTTCCGGGCTGCCACCTTCCGTGTGGGACAAGGAGCCGGACGTTTGCCTTTTCGGGAACAGGCTCTGCCGAGGATGCGCACCGTGAGGGATTGCGTCTTTGGGAAAGCAGAGATTCCCAGTGCGGTTGTGCCTGTGAATAGGCTGCAGGGGGAAGGTGAAGACCAGCAAGAGCTTTCCGGGCTGCCACCTTCCGTGTGGGACAAGGAGCCGGACGTTTGCCTTTTCGGGAACAGGCTCTGCCGAGGATGCGCACCGTGAGAGATTGTGTCTTTGGGAAAGCAGAGATTCCCAGTGCGGTTGTGCCTGTGAATAGGCTGCAGGGGGAAGGTGAAGACCAGCAAGAGCTTTCAGGGCTGCCACCTTCCGTGTGGGACAAGGAGCCGGACGTTTGCCTTTTCGGGAACAGGCTCTGCCGAGGATGCGCACCGTGAGATGTTCCTTCTCTGGGCAAGCAGAGATCCCAAAACCTGTTGTGCCTGTGAATAGGCTGCAGGGGGAAGGTGAAGACCAGCAAGAGCTTTCAGGGCTGCCACCTTCCGTGTGGGACAAGGAGCCGGACGTTTGCCTTTTCGGGAACAGGCTCTGCCGAGGATGCGCACCGTGAGAGATTGCGTCTCTGGGAAAGCAGAGATTCTCAGTGCGGTTGTGCCTGTGAATAGGCTGCAGGGGGAAGGTGAAGACCAGCAACAGCTTTCCGGGCTGCCACCTTCCGTGTGGGACAAGGAGCCGGACGTTTGCCTTTTTGGGAACAAACTCTGCCGAGGATGCGCACCATGAGATGTTCCTTCTCTGGGCAAGCACAGATCCCAAAACCTGTTGTGCCTGTGAATAGGCTGCAGGGGGAAGGTGAAGACCAGCAAGAGCTTTCAGGGCTGCCACCTTCTGTGTGGGACAAGGAGCCGGACGTTTGCCTTTTTGGGAACAGGCTCTGCCGAGGATGCGCACCGTGAGAGATTGCGTCTCTGGGCAAGCAGAGATCCCAAAACCTGTTGTGCCTGTGAATAGGCTGCAGGGGGAAGGTGAAGACCAGCAAGAGCTTTCAGGGCTGCCACCTTCCATGTGGGACAAGGAGCCGGACGTTTGCCTTTTCGGGAACAGGCTCTGCCGAGGATGCGCACCGTGAGGGATTGCATCTTTGGGAAAGCAGAGATTCCCAGTGCGGTTGTGCCTGTGAATAGGCTGCACGGGGAAGGTGAAGACCAGCAAGAGCTTTCCGGGCTGCCACCTTCCGTGTGGGACAAGGAGCCGGACGTTTGCCTTTTCGGGAACAGGCTCTGCCGAGGATGCGCACCGTGAGAGATTGCGTCTTTGGGAAAGCAGAGATTCCCAGTGCGGTTGTGCCTGTGAATAGGCTGCAGGGGGAAGGTGAAGACCAGCAAGAGCTTTCAGGGCTGCCACCTTCCGTGTGGGACAAGGAGCCGGACGTTTGCCTTTTCGGGAACAGGCTCTGCCGAGGATGCGCACCGTGAGATGTTCCTTCTCTGGGCAAGCAGAGATCCCAAAACCTGTTGTGCCTGTGAATAGGCTGCAGGGGGAAGGTGAAGACCAGCAAGAGCTTTCCGGGCTGCCACCTTCCGTGTGGGACAAGGAGCCGGACGTTTGCCTTTTTGGGAACAAGCTCTGCCGAGGATGCGCACCGTGAGATGTTCCTTCTCTGGGCAAGCACAGATCCCAAAACCTGTTGTGCCTGTGAATAGGCTGCAGGGGGAAGGTGAAGACCAGCAAGAGCTTTCCGGGCTGCCACCTTCCGTGTGGGACAAGGAGCCGGACGTTTGCCTTTTCGGGAACAGGCTCTGCCGAGGATGCGCACCGTGAGAGATTGCGTCTTTGGGAAAGCAGAGATTCCCAGTGCGGTTGTGCCTGTGAATAGGCTGCACGGGGAAGGTGAAGACCAGCAAGAGCTTTCAGGGCTGCCACCTTCCGTGTGGGACAAGGAGCCGGACGTTTGCCTTTTCGGGAACAAGCTCTGCTGAGGATGCGCACCGTGAGATGTTGCTTCTCTGGGCAAGCACAGATCCCAAAACCTGTTGTGCCTGTGAATAGGCTGCAGGGGGAAGGTGAAGACCAGCAAGAGCTTTCCGGGCTGCCACCTTCCGTGTGGGACAAGGAGCCGGACGTTTGCCTTTTCGGGAACAGGCTCTGCCGAGGATGCGCACCGTGAGGGATTGCGTCTTTGGGAAAGCAGAGATTCCCAGTGCGGTTGTGCCTGTGAATAGGTTGCATGGGGAAGGTGAAGACCAGCAAGAGCTTTCCGGGCTGCCACCTTCCGTGTGGGACAAGGAGCCGGACGTTTGCCTTTTCGGGAACAGGCTCTGCCGAGGATGCGCACCGTGAGGGATTGCGTCTCTGGGAAAGCAGAGATTCCCAGTGCGGTTGTGCCTGTGAATAGGCTGCAGGGGGAAGGTGAAGACCAGCAACAGCTTTCAGGGCTGCCACCTTCCGTGTGGGACAAGGAGCCGGACGTTTGCCTTTTCGGGAACAGGCTCTGCCGAGGATGCGCACCGTGAGAGATTGCGTCTCTGGGCAAGCAGAGATCCCAAAACCTGTTGTGCCTGTGAATAGGCTGCACGGGGAAGGTGAAGACCAGCAAGAGCTTTCAGGGCTGCCACCTTCCGTGTGGGACAAGGAGCCGGACGTTTGCCTTTTCGGGAACAGGCTCTGCCGAGGATGCGCACCGTGAGGGATTGCGTCTTTGGGAAAGCAGAGATTCCCAGTGCGGTTGTGCCTGTGAATAGGTTGCAGGGGGAAGGTGAAGACCAGCAACAGCTTTCAGGGCTGCCACCTTCCATGTGGGACAAGGAGCCGGACGTTTGCCTTTTCGGGAACAGGCTCTGCCGAGGATGCGCACCGTGAGAGATTGCGTCTCTGGGAAAGCAGAGATCCCAAAACCTGTTGTGCCTGTGAATAGGCTGCAGGGGGAAGGTGAAGACCAGCAACAGCTTTCCGGGCTGCCACCTTCCGTGTGGGACAAGGAGCCGGACGTTTGCCTTTTCGGGAACAGGCTCTGCCGAGGATGCGCACCGTGAGATGTTCCTTCTCTGGGCAAGCACAGATCCCCAAACCTGTTGTGCCTGTGAATAGGCTGCAGGGGGAAGGTGAAGACCAGCAAGAGCTTTCAGGGCTGCCACCTTCCGTGTGGGACAAGGAGCCGGACGTTTGCCTTTTTGGGAACAAGCTCTGCCGAGGATGCGCACCATGAGATGTTCCTTCTCTGGGCAAGCAGAGATCCCAAAACCTGTTGTGCCTGTGAATAGGCTGCAGGGGGAAGGTGAAGACCAGCAACCGCTTTCCGGGCTGCCACCTTCCGTGTGGGACAAGGAGCCGGACGTTTGCCTTTTCGGGAACAGGCTCTGCCGAGGATGCGCACCGTGAGATGTTCCTTCTCTGGGCAAGCAGAGATCCCAAAACCTGTTGTGCCTGTGAATAGGCTGCAGGGGGAAGGTGAAGACCAGCAAGAGCTTTCAGGGCTGCCACCTTCCGTGTGGGACAAGGAGCCGGACGTTTGCCTTTTCGGGAACAGGCTCTGCCGAGGATGCGCACCGTGAGGGATTGCGTCTTTGGGAAAGCAGAGATTCCCAGTGCGGTTGTGCCTGTGAATAGGCTGCAGGGGGAAGGTGAAGACCAGCAAGAGCTTTCCGGGCTGCCACCTTCCGTGTGGGACAAGGAGCCGGACGTTTGCCTTTTCGGGAACAGGCTCTGCCGAGGATGCGCACCGTGAGAGATTGCGTCTTTGGGAAAGCAGAGATTCCCAGTGCGGTTGTGCCTGTGAATAGGCTGCAGGGGGAAGGTGAAGACCAGCAAGAGCTTTCCGGGCTGCCACCTTCCGTGTGGGACAAGGAGCCGGACGTTTGCCTTTTCGGGAACAGGCTCTGCCGAGGATGCGCACCGTGAGATGTTCCTTCTCTGGGCAAGCACAGATCCCCAAAGCTGTTGTGCCTGTGAATAGGCTGCAGGGGGAAGGTGAAGACCAGCAACAGCTTTCAGGGCTGCCACCTTCCGTGTGGGACAAGGAGCCGGACGTTTGCCTTTTTGGGAACAGGCTCTGCCGAGGATGCGCACCGTGAGGGATTGCGTCTTTGGGAAAGCAGAGATTCCCAGTGCGGTTGTGCCTGTGAATAGGCTGCAGGGGGAAGGTGAAGACCAGCAAGAGCTTTCAGGGCTGCCACCTTCCGTGTGGGACAAGGAGCCGGACGTTTGCCTTTTCGGGAACAGGCTCTGCCGAGGATGCGCACCGTGAGATGTTCCTTCTCTGGGCAAGCACAGATCCCAAAACCTGTTGTGCCTGTGAATAGGCTGCAGGGGGAAGGTGAAGACCAGCAAGAGCTTTCAGGGCTGCCACCTTCTGTGTGGGACAAGGAGCCGGACGTTTGCCTTTTTGGGAACAGGCTCTGCCGAGGATGCGCACCGTGAGAGATTGCGTCTCTGGGCAAGCAGAGATCCCAAAACCTGTTGTGCCTGTGAATAGGCTGCAGGGGGAAGGTGAAGACCAGCAAGAGCTTTCAGGGCTGCCACCTTCCATGTGGGACAAGGAGCCGGACGTTTGCCTTTTCGGGAACAGGCTCTGCCGAGGATGCGCACCGTGAGGGATTGCATCTTTGGGAAAGCAGAGATTCCCAGTGCGGTTGTGCCTGTGAATAGGCTGCACGGGGAAGGTGAAGACCAGCAAGAGCTTTCCGGGCTGCCACCTTCCGTGTGGGACAAGGAGCCGGACGTTTGCCTTTTCGGGAACAGGCTCTGCCGAGGATGCGCACCGTGAGAGATTGCGTCTTTGGGAAAGCAGAGATTCCCAGTGCGGTTGTGCCTGTGAATAGGCTGCAGGGGGAAGGTGAAGACCAGCAAGAGCTTTCAGGGCTGCCACCTTCCGTGTGGGACAAGGAGCCGGACGTTTGCCTTTTCGGGAACAGGCTCTGCCGAGGATGCGCACCGTGAGATGTTCCTTCTCTGGGCAAGCAGAGATCCCAAAACCTGTTGTGCCTGTGAATAGGCTGCAGGGGGAAGGTGAAGACCAGCAACAGCTTTCCGGGCTGCCACCTTCCGTGTGGGACAAGGAGCCGGACGTTTGCCTTTTTGGGAACAAGCTCTGCCGAGGATGCGCACCGTGAGATGTTCCTTCTCTGGGCAAGCACAGATCCCAAAACCTGTTGTGCCTGTGAATAGGCTGCAGGGGGAAGGTGAAGACCAGCAAGAGCTTTCCGGGCTGCCACCTTCCGTGTGGGACAAGGAGCCGGACGTTTGCCTTTTCGGGAACAGGCTCTGCCGAGGATGCGCACCGTGAGAGATTGCGTCTTTGGGAAAGCAGAGATTCCCAGTGCGGTTGTGCCTGTGAATAGGCTGCACGGGGAAGGTGAAGACCAGCAAGAGCTTTCAGGGCTGCCACCTTCCATGTGGGACAAGGAGCCGGACGTTTGCCTTTTCGGGAACAAGCTCTGCTGAGGATGCGCACCGTGAGATGTTGCTTCTCTGGGCAAGCACAGATCCCAAAACCTGTTGTGCCTGTGTATAGGCTGCAGGGGGAAGGTGAAGACCAGCAAGAGCTTTCCGGGCTGCCACCTTCCGTGTGGGACAAGGAGCCGGACGTTTGCCTTTTCGGGAACAGGCTCTGCCGAGGATGCGCACCGTGAGGGATTGCGTCTTTGGGAAAGCAGAGATTCCCAGTGCGGTTGTGCCTGTGAATAGGTTGCATGGGGAAGGTGAAGACCAGCAAGAGCTTTCCGGGCTGCCACCTTCCGTGTGGGACAAGGAGCCGGACGTTTGCCTTTTCGGGAACAGGCTCTGCCGAGGATGCGCACCGTGAGGGATTGCGTCTCTGGGAAAGCAGAGATTCCCAGTGCGGTTGTGCCTGTGAATAGGCTGCAGGGGGAAGGTGAAGACCAGCAACAGCTTTCAGGGCTGCCACCTTCCGTGTGGGACAAGGAGCCGGACGTTTGCCTTTTCGGGAACAGGCTCTGCCGAGGATGCGCACCATGAGAGATTGCGTCTCTGGGCAAGCAGAGATCCCAAAACCTGTTGTGCCTGTGAATAGGCTGCACGGGGAAGGTGAAGACCAGCAAGAGCTTTCAGGGCTGCCACCTTCCGTGTGGGACAAGGAGCCGGACGTTTGCCTTTTCGGGAACAGGCTCTGCCGAGGATGCGCACCGTGAGGGATTGCGTCTTTGGGAAAGCAGAGATTCCCAGTGCGGTTGTGCCTGTGAATAGGTTGCAGGGGGAAGGTGAAGACCAGCAACAGCTTTCAGGGCTGCCACCTTCCATGTGGGACAAGGAGCCGGACGTTTGCCTTTTCGGGAACAGGCTCTGCCGAGGATGCGCACCGTGAGAGATTGCGTCTCTGGGAAAGCAGAGATCCCAAAACCTGTTGTGCCTGTGAATAGGCTGCAGGGGGAAGGTGAAGACCAGCAAGAGCTTTCAGGGCTGCCACCTTCCGTGTGGGACAAGGAGCCGGACGTTTGCCTTTTCGGGAACAGGCTCTGCCGAGGATGCGCACCGTGAGATGTTCCTTCTCTGGGCAAGCACAGATCCCCAAACCTGTTGTGCCTGTGAATAGGCTGCAGGGGGAAGGTGAAGACCAGCAAGAGCTTTCAGGGCTGCCACCTTCCGTGTGGGACAAGGAGCCGGACGTTTGCCTTTTTGGGAACAAGCTCTGCCGAGGATGCGCACCATGAGATGTTCCTTCTCTGGGCAAGCAGAGATCCCAAAACCTGTTGTGCCTGTGAATAGGCTGCAGGGGGAAGGTGAAGACCAGCAACCGCTTTCCGGGCTGCCACCTTCCGTGTGGGACAAGGAGCCGGACGTTTGCCTTTTTGGGAACAGGCTCTGCCGAGGATGCGCACCGTGAGAGATTGCGTCTCTGGGCAAGCAGAGATCCCAAAACCTGTTGTGCCTGTGAATAGGCTGCAGGGGGAAGGTGAAGACCAGCAAGAGCTTTCAGGGCTGCCACCTTCCATGTGGGACAAGGAGCCGGACGTTTGCCTTTTCGGGAACAGGCTCTGCCGAGGATGCGCACCGTGAGGGATTGCATCTTTGGGAAAGCAGAGATTCCCAGTGCGGTTGTGCCTGTGAATAGGCTGCACGGGGAAGGTGAAGACCAGCAAGAGCTTTCAGGGCTGCCACCTTCCGTGTGGGACAAGGAGCCGGACGTTTGCCTTTTCGGGAACAGGCTCTGCCGAGGATGCGCACCGTGAGAGATTGCGTCTTTGGGAAAGCAGAGATTCCCAGTGCGGTTGTGCCTGTGAATAGGCTGCAGGGGGAAGGTGAAGACCAGCAAGAGCTTTCAGGGCTGCCACCTTCCGTGTGGGACAAGGAGCCGGACGTTTGCCTTTTCGGGAACAGGCTCTGCCGAGGATGCGCACCGTGAGATGTTCCTTCTCTGGGCAAGCAGAGATCCCAAAACCTGTTGTGCCTGTGAATAGGCTGCAGGGGGAAGGTGAAGACCAGCAAGAGCTTTCCGGGCTGCCACCTTCCGTGTGGGACAAGGAGCCGGACGTTTGCCTTTTTGGGAACAAGCTCTGCCGAGGATGCGCACCGTGAGATGTTCCTTCTCTGGGCAAGCACAGATCCCAAAACCTGTTGTGCCTGTGAATAGGCTGCAGGGGGAAGGTGAAGACCAGCAAGAGCTTTCCGGGCTGCCACCTTCCGTGTGGGACAAGGAGCCGGACGTTTGCCTTTTCGGGAACAGGCTCTGCCGAGGATGCGCACCGTGAGAGATTGCGTCTTTGGGAAAGCAGAGATTCCCAGTGCGGTTGTGCCTGTGAATAGGCTGCACGGGGAAGGTGAAGACCAGCAAGAGCTTTCAGGGCTGCCACCTTCCATGTGGGACAAGGAGCCGGACGTTTGCCTTTTCGGGAACAAGCTCTGCTGAGGATGCGCACCGTGAGATGTTGCTTCTCTGGGCAAGCACAGATCCCAAAACCTGTTGTGCCTGTGAATAGGCTGCACGGGGAAGGTGAAGACCAGCAAGAGCTTTCAGGGCTGCCACCTTCCGTGTGGGACAAGGAGCCGGACGTTTGCCTTTTCGGGAACAGGCTCTGCCGAGGATGCGCACCGTGAGGGATTGCGTCTTTGGGAAAGCAGAGATTCCCAGTGCGGTTGTGCCTGTGAATAGGTTGCAGGGGGAAGGTGAAGACCAGCAACAGCTTTCAGGGCTGCCACCTTCCATGTGGGACAAGGAGCCGGACGTTTGCCTTTTCGGGAACAGGCTCTGCCGAGGATGCGCACCGTGAGAGATTGCGTCTCTGGGAAAGCAGAGATCCCAAAACCTGTTGTGCCTGTGAATAGGCTGCAGGGGGAAGGTGAAGACCAGCAACAGCTTTCCGGGCTGCCACCTTCCGTGTGGGACAAGGAGCCGGACGTTTGCCTTTTCGGGAACAGGCTCTGCCGAGGATGCGCACCGTGAGATGTTCCTTCTCTGGGCAAGCACAGATCCCCAAACCTGTTGTGCCTGTGAATAGGCTGCAGGGGGAAGGTGAAGACCAGCAAGAGCTTTCAGGGCTGCCACCTTCCGTGTGGGACAAGGAGCCGGACGTTTGCCTTTTTGGGAACAAGCTCTGCCGAGGATGCGCACCATGAGATGTTCCTTCTCTGGGCAAGCAGAGATCCCAAAACCTGTTGTGCCTGTGAATAGGCTGCAGGGGGAAGGTGAAGACCAGCAACCGCTTTCCGGGCTGCCACCTTCCGTGTGGGACAAGGAGCCGGACGTTTGCCTTTTCGGGAACAGGCTCTGCCGAGGATGCGCACCGTGAGATGTTCCTTCTCTGGGCAAGCACAGATCCCAAAACCTGTTGTGCCTGTGAATAGGCTGCAGGGGGAAGGTGAAGACCAGCAACAGCTTTCAGGGCTGCCACCTTCCGTGTGGGACAAGGAGCCGGACGTTTGCCTTTTCGGGAACAGGCTCTGCCGAGGATGCGCACCGTGAGGGATTGCGTCTTTGGGAAAGCAGAGATTCCCAGTGGGGTTGTGCCTGTGAATAGGCTGCAGGGGGAAGGTGAAGACCAGCAAGAGCTTTCCGGGCTGCCACCTTCCGTGTGGGACAAGGAGCCGGACGTTTGCCTTTTCGGGAACAGGCTCTGCCGAGGATGCGCACCGTGAGAGATTGCGTCTTTGGGAAAGCAGAGATTCCCAGTGCGGTTGTGCCTGTGAATAGGCTGCAGGGGGAAGGTGAAGACCAGCAAGAGCTTTCCGGGCTGCCACCTTCCGTGTGGGACAAGGAGCCGGACGTTTGCCTTTTCGGGAACAGGCTCTGCCGAGGATGCGCACCGTGAGATGTTCCTTCTCTGGGCAAGCACAGATCCCCAAAGCTGTTGTGCCTGTGAATAGGCTGCAGGGGGAAGGTGAAGACCAGCAACAGCTTTCAGGGCTGCCACCTTCCGTGTGGGACAAGGAGCCGGACGTTTGCCTTTTCGGGAACAGGCTCTGCCGAGGATGCGCACCGTGAGGGATTGCGTCTTTGGGAAAGCAGAGATTCCCAGTGCGGTTGTGCCTGTGAATAGGCTGCAGGGGGAAGGTGAAGACCAGCAAGAGCTTTCAGGGCTGCCACCTTCCGTGTGGGACAAGGAGCCGGACGTTTGCCTTTTCGGGAACAGGCTCTGCCGAGGATGCGCACCGTGAGATGTTCCTTCTCTGGGCAAGCACAGATCCCAAAACCTGTTGTGCCTGTGAATAGGCTGCAGGGGGAAGGTGAAGACCAGCAACAGCTTTCAGGGCTGCCACCTTCCGTGTGGGACAAGGAGCCGGACGTTTGCCTTTTCGGGAACAAGCTCTGCCGAGGATGCGCACCGTGAGATGTTCCTTCTCTGGGCAAGCACAGATCCCAAAACCTGTTGTGCCTGTGAATAGGCTGCAGGGGGAAGGTGAAGAGCAGCAAGAGCTTTCAGGGCTGCCACCTTCCGTGTGGGACAAGGAGCCGGACGTTTGCCTTTTCGGGAACAGGCTCTGCCGAGGATGCGCACCGTGAGAGATTGCGTCTCTGGGAAAGCAGAGATTCCCAGTGCGGTTGTGCCTGTGAATAGGCTGCAGGGGGAAGGTGAAGAGCAGCAAGAGCTTTCAGGGCTGCCACCTTCCGTGTGGGACAAGGAGCCGGACGTTTGCCTTTTCGGGAACAGGCTCTGCCGAGGATGCGCACCGTGAGATGTTCCTTCTCTGGGCAAGCAGAGATCCGAAAACCTGTTGTGCCTGTGAATAGGCTGCAGGGGGAAGGTGAAGACCAGCAAGAGCTTTCAGGGCTGCCACCTTCCGTGTGGGACAAGGAGCCGGACGTTTGCCTTTTCGGGAACAGGCTCTGCCGAGGATGCGCACCATGAGAGATTGCGTCTCTGGGCAAGCAGAGATCCCAAAACCTGTTGTGCCTGTGAATAGGCTGCACGGGGAAGGTGAAGAGCAGCAAGAGCTTTCAGGGCTGCCACCTTCCGTGTGGGACAAGGAGCCGGACGTTTGCCTTTTCGGGAACAGGCTCTCCCGAGGATGCGCACCGTGAGGGATTGCGTCTTTGGGAAAGCAGAGATTCCCAGTGCGGTTGTTCCTGTGAATAGGCTGCAGGGGGAAGGTGAAGACCAGCAAGAGCTTTCAGGGCTGCCACCTTCCGTGTGGGACAAGGAGCCGGACGTTTGCCTTTTCGGGAACAGGCTCTGCCGAGGATGCGCACCGTGAGATGTTCCTTCTCTGGGCAAGCAGAGATCCCAAAACCTGTTGTGCCTGTGAATAGGCTGCAGGGGGAAGGTGAAGACCAGCAAGAGCTTTCAGGGCTGCCACCTTCCGTGTGGGACAAGGAGCCGGACGTTTGCCTTTTCGGGAACAGGCTCTGCCGAGGATGCGCACCGTGAGATGTTCCTTCTCTGGGCAAGCACAGATCCCAAAACCTGTTGTGCCTGTGAATAGGCTGCAGGGGGAAGGTGAAGACCAGCAAGAGCTTTCAGGGCTGCCACCTTCCGTGTGGGACAAGGAGCCGGACGTTTGCCTTTTCGGGAACAGGCTCTGCCGAGGATGCGCACCGTGAGAGATTGCGTCTCTGGGAAAGCAGAGATTCCCAGTGCGGTTGTGCCTGTGAATAGGCTGCAGGGGGAAGGTGAAGACCAGCAAGAGCTTTCAGGGCTGCCACCTTCCGTGTGGGACAAGGAGCCGGACGTTTGCCTTTTCGGGAACAGGCTCTGCCGAGGATGCGCACCATGAGAGATTGCGTCTCTGGGAAAGCAGAGATCCCAAAACCTGTTGTGCCTGTGAATAGGCTGCAGGGGGAAGGTGAAGACCAGCAAGAGCTTTCCGGGCTGCCACCTTCCGTGTGGGACAAGGAGCCGGATGTTTGCCTTTTCGGGAACAGGCTCTGCCGAGGATGCGCACCGTGAGATGTTCCTTCTCTGGGCAAGCAGAGATCCCAAAACCTGTTGTGCCTGTGAATAGGCTGCAGGGGGAAGGTGAAGACCAGCAAGAGCTTTCAGGGCTGCCACCTTCCGTGTGGGACAAGGAGCCGGACGTTTGCCTTTTCGGGAACAGGCTCTGCCGAGGATGCGCACCGTGAGATGTTCCTTCTCTGGGCAAGCACAGATCCCAAAACCTGTTGTGCCTGTGAATAGGCTGCAGGGGGAAGGTGAAGACCAGCAAGAGCTTTCAGGGCTGCCACCTTCCATGTGGGACAAGGAGCCGGACGTTTGCCTTTTCGGGAACAGGCTCTGCCGAGGATGCGCACCGTGAGATGTTCCTTCTCTGGGCAAGCACAGATCCCAAAACCTGTTGTGCCTGTGAATAGGCTGCAGGGGGAAGGTGAAGACCAGCAAGAGCTTTCCGGGCTGCCACCTTCCGTGTGGGACAAGGAGCCGGACGTTTGCCTTTTCGGGAACAGGCTCTGCCGAGGATGCGCACCGTGAGATGTTCCTTCTCTGGGCAAGCACAGATCCCAAAACCTGTTGTGCCTGTGAATAGGCTGCAGGGGGAAGGTGAAGACCAGCAACAGCTTTCAGGGCTGCCACCTTCCGTGTGGGACAAGGAGCCGGACGTTTGCCTTTTTGGGAACAAGCTCTGCCGAGGATGCGCACCGTGAGATGTTCCTTCTCTGGGCAAGCACAGATCCCAAAACCTGTTGTGCCTGTGAATAGGCTGCAGGGGGAAGGTGAAGACCAGCAAGAGCTTTCCGGGCTGCCACCTTCCGTGTGGGACAAGGAGCCGGACATTTGCCTTTTCGGGAACAGGCTCTGCCGAGGATGCGCACCGTGAGATGTTCCGTCTCTGGGCAAGCACAGATCCCCAAACCTGTTGTGCCTGTGACTAGGCTGCAGGGGGAAGGTGAAGACCAGCAACAGCTTTCCGGGCTGCCACCTTCCGTGTGGGACAAGGAGCCGGACGTTTGCCTTTTCGGGAACAGGCTCTGCCGAGGATGCGCACCGTGAGATGTTCCTTCTCTGGGCAAGCAGAGATCCCAAAACCTGTTGTGCCTGTGAATAGGCTGCACGGGGAAGGTGAAGACCAGCAAGAGCTTTCAGGGCTGCCACCTTCCGTGTGGGACAAGGAGCCGGACGTTTGCCTTTTCGGGAACAGGCTCTGCCGAGGATGCGCACCGTGAGATGTTCCTTCTCTGGGCAATCAGAGATCCCAAAACCTGTTGTGCCTGTGAATAGGCTGCAGGGGGAAGGTGAAGACCAGCAACAGCTTTCCGGGCTGCCACCTTCTGTGTGGGACAAGGAGCCGGACGTTTGCCTTTTTGGGAACAAGCTCTGCCGAGGATGCGCACCGTGAGATGTTCCTTCTCTGGGCAAGCACAGATCCCAAAACCTGTTGTGCCTGTGAATAGGCTGCAGGGGGAAGGTGAAGACCAGCAAGAGCTTTCAGGGCTGCCACCTTCCGTGTGGGACAAGGAGCCGGACGTTTGCCTTTTCGGGAACAGGCTCTGCCGAGGATGCGCACCGTGAGGGATTGCGTCTCTGGGAAAGCAGGGATCCCAAAACCTGTTGTGCCTGTGAATAGGCTGCAGGGGGAAGGTGAAGACCAGCAAGAGCTTTCAGGACTGCCACCTTCCGTGTGGGACAAGGAGCCGGACGTTTGCCTTTTCGGGAACAGGCTCTGCCGAGGATGCGCACCGTGAGATGTTCCGTCTCTGGGCAAGCAGAGATCCCAAAACCTGTTGTGCCTGTGAATAGGCTGCAGGGGGAAGGTGAAGACCAGCAAGAGCTTTCAGGGCTGCCACCTTCCGTGTGGGACAAGGAGCCGGACGTTTGCCTTTTCGGGAACAGGCTCTGCCGAGGATGCGCACCGTGAGGGATTGCGTCTCTGGGAAAGCAGGGATCCCAAAACCTGTTGTGCCTGTGAATAGGCTGCACGGGGAAGGTGAAGACCAGCAAGAGCTTTCAGGACTGCCACCTTCCGTGTGGGACAAGGAGCCGGACGTTTGCCTTTTCGGGAACAGGCTCTGCCGAGGATGCGCACCGTGAGATGTTCCTTCTCTGGGCAAGCACAGATCCCAAAACCTGTTGTGCCTGTGAATAGGCTGCAGGGGGAAGGTGAAGACCAGCAAGAGCTTTCCGGGCTGCCACCTTCCGTGTGGGACAAGGAGCCGGACGTTTGCCTTTTCGGGAACAGGCTCTGCCGAGGATGCGCACCGTGAGGGATTGCGCCTTTGGGAAAGCTGAGATTCCCAGTGCGGTTTTGCCTGTGAATAGGCTGCACGGGGAAGGTGAAGACCAGCAAGAGCTTTCAGGGCTGCCACCTTCCGTGTGGGACAAGGAGCCGGATTTTTGCCTTTTCGGGAACAGGCTCTGCCGAGGATGCGCACCGTGAGAGATTGCGTCTCTGGGAAAGCAGAGATTCCCAGTGCGGTTGTGCCTGTGAATAGGCTGCAGGGGGAAGGTGAAGACCAGCAAGAGCTTTCAGGGCTGCCACCTTCCGTGTGGGACAAGGAGCCGGACGTTTGCCTGTTCTGGAACAGGCTCTGCCGAGGATGCGCACCGTGAGATGTTCCGTCTCTGGGCAAGCACAGATCCCAAAACCTGTTGTGCCTGTGAATAGGCTGCAGGGGGAAGGTGAAGACCAGCAACAGCTTTCAGGGCTGCCACCTTCCATGTGGGACAAGGAGCCGGACGTTTGCCTTTTCGGGAACAGGCTCTGCCGAGGATGCGCACCGTGAGATGTTCCTTCTCTGGGCAAGCAGAGATCCCAAAACCTGTTGTGCCTGTGAATAGGCTGCAGGGGGAAGGTGAAGACCAGCAAGAGCTTTCCGGGCTGCCACCTTCCGTGTGGGACAAGGAGCCGGACGTTTGCCTTTTCGGGAACAGGCTCTGCCGAGGATGCGCACCGTGAGATGTTCCTTCTCTGGGCAAGCACAGATCCCAAAACCTGTTTTGCCTGTGAATAGGCTGCAGGGGGAAGGTGAAGACCAGCAAGAGCTTTCAGGGCTGCCACCTTCCGTGTGGGACAAGGAGCCGGACGTTTGCCTTTTTGGGAACAAGCTCTGCCGAGGATGCGCACCGTGAGATGTTCCTTCTCTGGGCAAGCACAGATCCCAAAACCTGTTGTGCCTGTGAATAGGCTGCAGGGGGAAGGTGAAGACCAGCAAGAGCTTTCAGGGCTGCCACCTTCCGTGTGGGACAAGGAGCCGGACATTTGCCTTTTCGGGAACAGGCTCTGCCGAGGATGCGCACCGTGAGATGTTCCGTCTCTGGGCAAGCACAGATCCCAAAACCTGTTGTGCCTGTGAATAGGCTGCAGGGGGAAGGTGAAGACCAGCAAGAGCTTTCAGGGCTGCCACCTTCCGTGTGGGACAAGGAGCCGGACGTTTGCCTTTTCGGGAACAGGCTCTGCCGAGGATGCGCACCGTGAGATGTTCCTTCTCTGGGCAAGCAGAGATCCCAAAACCTGTTGTGCCTGTGAATAGGCTGCAGGGGGAAGGTGAAGACCAGCAAGAGCTTTCAGGGCTGCCACCTTCCGTGTGGGACAAGGAGCCGGACGTTTGCCTTTTCGGGAACAGGCTCTGCCGAGGATGCGCACCGTGAGATGTTCCTTCTCTGGGCAAGCACAGATCCCAAAACCTGTTGTGCCTGTGAATAGGCTGCAGGGGGAAGGTGAAGACCAGCAAGAGCTTTCAGAGCTGCCACCTTCCGTGTGGGACAAGGAGCCGGACGTTTGCCTTTTTGGGAACAAGCTCTGCCGAGGATGCGCACCGTGAGATGTTCCTTCTCTGGGCAAGCACAGATCCCAAAACCTGTTGTGCCTGTGAATAGGCTGCAGGGGGAAGGTGAAGACCAGCAAGAGCTTTCAGGGCTGCCACCTTCCGTGTGGGACAAGGAGCCGGACGTTTGCCTTTTCGGGAACAGGCTCTGCCGAGGATGCGCACCGTGAGGGATTGCGTCTCTGGGAAAGCAGGGATCCCAAAACCTGTTGTGCCTGTGAATAGGCTGCACGGGGAAGGTGAAGACCAGCAAGAGCTTTCAGGACTGCCACCTTCCGTGTGGGACAAGGAGCCGGACGTTTGCCTTTTCGGGAACAGGCTCTGCCGAGGATGCGCACCGTGAGATGTTCCTTCTCTGGGCAAGCACAGATCCCAAAACCTGTTGTGCCTGTGAATAGGCTGCAGGGGGAAGGTGAAGACCAGCAAGAGCTTTCAGGGCTGCCACCTTCCGTGTGGGACAAGGAGCCGGACGTTTGCCTTTTCGGGAACAGGCTCTGCCGAGGATGCGCACCGTGAGGGATTGCGCCTTTGGGAAAGCTGAGATTCCCATTGCGGTTGTGCCTGTGAATAGGCTGCACGGGGAAGGTGAAGACCAGCAAGAGCTTTCAGGGCTGCCACCTTCCGTGTGGGACAAGGAGCCGGACGTTTGCCTTTTCTGGAACAGGCTCTGCCGAGGATGCGCACCGTGAGAGATTGCGTCTCTGGGAAAGCAGAGATTCCCAGTGCGGTTGTGCCTGTGAATAGGCTGCAGGGGGAAGGTGAAGACCAGCAAGAGCTTTCCGGGCTGCCACCTTCCGTGTGGGACAAGGAGCCGGACGTTTGCCTTTTCGGGAACAGGCTCTGCCGAGGATGCGCACCGTGAGATGTTCCTTCTCTGGGCAAGCACAGATCCCAAAACCTGTTGTGCCTGTGAATAGGCTGCAGGGGGAAGGTGAAGACCAGCAACAGCTTTCAGGGCTGCCACCTTCCGTGTGGGACAAGGAGCCGGACGTTTGCCTTTTCGGGAACAGGCTCTGCCGAGGATGCGCACCGTGAGATGTTCCTTCTCTGGGCAAGCAGAGATCCGAAAACCTGTTGTGCCTGTGAATAGGCTGCAGGGGGAAGGTGAAGACCAGCAAGAGCTTTCCGGGCTGCCACCTTCCGTGTGGGACAAGGAGCCGGACGTTTGCCTTTTCGGGAACAAGCTCTGCCGAGGATGCGCACCGTGAGATGTTCCTTCTCTGGGCAAGCACAGATCCCAAAACCTGTTGTGCCTGTGAATAGGCTGCAGGGGGAAGGTGAAGACCAGCAAGAGCTTTCAGGGCTGCCACCTTCCGTGTGGGACAAGGAGCCGGACATTTGCCTTTTCGGGAACAGGCTCTGCCGAGGATGCGCACCGTGAGATGTTCCGTCTCTGGGCAAGCACAGATCCCAAAACCTGTTGTGCCTGTGAATAGGCTGCAGGGGGAAGGTGAAGACCAGCAAGAGCTTTCCGGGCTGCCACCTTCCGTGTGGGACAAGGAGCCGGACGTTTGCCTTTTCGGGAACAGGCTCTGCCGAGGATGCGCACCGTGAGGGATTGCGTCTCTGGGAAAGCAGGGATCCAAAAACCTGTTGTGCCTGTGAATAGGCTGCACGGGGAAGGTGAAGACCAGCAAGAGCTTTCAGGACTGCCACCTTCCGTGTGGGACAAGGAGCCGGACGTTTGCCTTTTCGGGAACAGGCTCTGCCGAGGATGCGCACCGTGAGATGTTCCTTCTCTGGGCAAGCACAGATCCCAAAACCTGTTGTGCCTGTGAATAGGCTGCAGGGGGAAGGTGAAGACCAGCAAGAGCTTTCAGGGCTGCCACCTTCCGTGTGGGACAAGGAGCCGGACGTTTGCCTTTTCGGGAACAGGCTCTGCCGAGGATGCGCACCGTGAGGGATTGCGCCTTTGAGAAAGCTGAGATTCCCAGTGCGGTTGTGCATGTGAATAGGCTGCACGGGGAAGGTGAAGACCAGCAAGAGCTTTCAGGGCTGCCACCTTCCGTGTGGGACAAGGAGCCGGACGTTTGCCTTTTGTGGAACAGGCTCTGCCGAGGATGCGCACCGTGAGAGATTGCGTCTCTGGGAAAGCAGAGATTCCCAGTGCGGTTGTGCCTGTGAATAGGCTGCAGGGGGAAGGTGAAGACCAGCAAGAGCTTTCCGGGCTGCCACCTTCCGTGTGGGACAAGGAGCCGGACG
Organism: Haliaeetus albicilla; assembly: GCF_947461875.1. Taxonomy (NCBI): domain Eukaryota; kingdom Metazoa; phylum Chordata; class Aves; order Accipitriformes; family Accipitridae; genus Haliaeetus; species Haliaeetus albicilla. The sequence goes on along the minus strand of NW_027212460.1, from coordinate 60,137 downwards.
TTTGCCTTTTCGGGAACAGGCTCTGCCGAGGATGCGCACCGTGAGATGTTCCTTCTCTGGGCAAGCACAGATCCCAAAACCTGTTGTGCCTGTGAATAGGCTGCAGGGGGAAGGTGAAGACCAGCAAGAGCTTTCAGGGCTGCCACCTTCCGTGTGGGACAAGGAGCCGGACGTTTGCCTTTTCGGGAACAGGCTCTGCCGAGGATGCGCACCGTGAGATGTTCCTTCTCTGGGCAAGCACAGATCCCAAAACCTGTTGTGCCTGTGAATAGGCTGCAGGGGGAAGGTGAAGACCAGCAAGAGCTTTCAGGGCTGCCACCTTCCGTGTGGGACAAGGAGCCGGACGTTTGCCTTTTTGGGAACAAGCTCTGCCGAGGATGCGCACCGTGAGATGTTCCTTCTCTGGGCAAGCACAGATCCCAAAACCTGTTGTGCCTGTGAATAGGCTGCAGGGGGAAGGTGAAGACCAGCAAGAGCTTTCAGGGCTGCCACCTTCCGTGTGGGACAAGGAGCCGGACGTTTGCCTTTTCGGGAACAGGCTCTGCCGAGGATGCGCACCGTGAGATGTTCCGTCTCTGGGCAAGCACAGATCCCAAAACCTGTTGTGCCTGTGAATAGGCTGCAGGGGGAAGGTGAAGACCAGCAAGAGCTTTCAGGGCTGCCACCTTCCGTGTGGGACAAGGAGCCGGACGTTTGCCTTTTCGGGAACAGGCTCTGCCGAGGATGCGCACCGTGAGATGTTCCTTCTCTGGGCAAGCAGAGATCCCCAAACCTGTTGTGCCTGTGAATAGGCTGCAGGGGGAAGGTGAAGACCAGCAACAGCTTTCAGGGCTGCCACCTTCCGTGTGGGACAAGGAGCCGGACGTTTGCCTTTTCGGGAACAGGCTCTGCCGAGGATGCGCACCGTGAGATGTTCCTTCTCTGGGCAAGCACAGATCCCAAAACCTGTTGTGCCTGTGAATAGGCTGCAGGGGGAAGGTGAAGACCAGCAACAGCTTTCAGGGCTGCCACCTTCCGTGTGGGACAAGGAGCCGGACGTTTGCCTTTTTGGGAACAAGCTCTGCCGAGGATGCGCACCGTGAGATGTTCCTTCTCTGGGCAAGCACAGATCCCAAAACCTGTTGTGCCTGTGAATAGGCTGCACGGGGAAGGTGAAGACCAGCAAGAGCTTTCAGGGCTGCCACCTTCCGTGTGGGACAAGGAGCCGGACGTTTGCCTTTTCGGGAACAGGCTCTGCCGAGGATGCGCACCGTGAGATGTTCCTTCTCTGGGCAAGCACAGATCCCAAAACCTGTTGTGCCTGTGAATAGGCTGCACGGGGAAGGTGAAGAGCAGCAAGAGCTTTCAGGGCTGCCACCTTCCATGTGGGACAAGGAGCCGGACGTTTGCCTTTTCGGGAACAGGCTCTGCCGAGGATGCGCACCGTGAGGGGTTGCGTCTCTGGGAAAGCAGGGATCCCAAAACCTTTTGTGCCTGTGAATAGGCTGCAGGGGGAAGGTGAAGAGCAGCAAGAGCTTTCAGGACTGCCACCTTCCGTGTGGGACAAGGAGCCGGACGTTTGCCTTTTCGGGAACAGGCTCTGCCGAGGATGCGCACCGTGAGATGTTCCTTCTCTGGGCAAGCAGAGATCCCAAAACCTGTTGTGCCTGTGAATAGGCTGCAGGGGGAAGGTGAAGACCAGCAAGAGCTTTCAGGGCTGCCACCTTCCGTGTGGGACAAGGAGCCGGACGTTTGCCTTTTCGGGAACAGGCTCTGCCGAGGATGCGCACCGTGAGGGATTGCGTCTTTGGGAAAGCAGAGATTCCCAGTGCGGTTGTGCCTGTGAATAGGCTGCAGGGGGAAGGTGAAGACCAGCAAGAGCTTTCAGGGCTGCCACCTTCCGTGTGGGACAAGGAGCCGGACGTTTGCCTTTTCGGGAACAGGCTCTGCCGAGGATGCGCACCATGAGATGTTCCTTCTCTGGGCAAGCACAGATCCCAAAACCTGTTGTGCCTGTGAATAGGCTGCAGGGGGAAGGTGAAGACCAGCAAGAGCTTTCCGGGCTGCCACCTTCCGTGTGGGACAAGGAGCCGGACGTTTGCCTTTTTGGGAACAAGCTCTGCCGAGGATGCGCACCGTGAGATGTCCCTTCTCTGGGCAAGCACAGATCCCAAAACCTGTTGTGCCTGTGAATAGGCTGCAGGGGGAAGGTGAAGACCAGCAACAGCTTTCCGGGCTGCCACCTTCCGTGTGGGACAAGGAGCCGGACGTTTGCCTTTTCGGGAACAGGCTCTGCCGAGGATGCGCACCGTGAGGGATTGCGCCTTTGGGAAAGCTGAGATTCCCAGTGCGGTTGTGCCTGTGAATAGGCTGCACGGGGAAGGTGAAGACCAGCAAGAGCTTTCAGGGCTGCCACCTTCCGTGTGGGACAAGGAGCCGGACGTTTGCCTTTTCTGGAACAGGCTCTGCCGAGGATGCGCACCGTGAGAGATTGCGTCTCTGGGAAAGCAGAGATTCCCAGTGCGGTTGTGCCTGTGAATAGGCTGCAGGGGGAAGGTGAAGACCAGCAAGAGCTTTCAGGGCTGCCACCTTCCGTGTGGGACAAGGAGCCGGACGTTTGCCTTTTCGGGAACAGGCTCTGCCGAGGATGCGCACCGTGAGATGTTCCTTCTCTGGGCAAGCACAGATCCCAAAACCTGTTGTGCCTGTGAATAGGCTGCAGGGGGAAGGTGAAGACCAGCAACAGCTTTCAGGGCTGCCACCTTCCGTGTGGGACAAGGAGCCGGACGTTTGCCTTTTCGGGAACAGGCTCTGCCGAGGATGCGCACCGTGAGATGTTCCTTCTCTGGGCAAGCAGAGATCCGAAAACCTGTTGTGCCTGTGAATAGGCTGCAGGGGGAAGGTGAAGACCAGCAAGAGCTTTCCGGGCTGCCACCTTCCGTGTGGGACAAGGAGCCGGACGTTTGCCTTTTCGGGAACAAGCTCTGCCGAGGATGCGCACCGTGAGATGTTCCTTCTCTGGGCAAGCACAGATCCCAAAACCTGTTGTGCCTGTGAATAGGCTGCAGGGGGAAGGTGAAGACCAGCAAGAGCTTTCAGGGCTGCCACCTTCCGTGTGGGACAAGGAGCCGGACATTTGCCTTTTCGGGAACAGGCTCTGCCGAGGATGCGCACCGTGAGATGTTCCGTCTCTGGGCAAGCACAGATCCCAAAACCTGTTGTGCCTGTGAATAGGCTGCAGGGGGAAGGTGAAGACCAGCAAGAGCTTTCCGGGCTGCCACCTTCCGTGTGGGACAAGGAGCCGGACGTTTGCCTTTTCGGGAACAGGCTCTGCCGAGGATGCGCACCGTGAGGGATTGCGTCTCTGGGAAAGCAGGGATCCAAAAACCTGTTGTGCCTGTGAATAGGCTGCACGGGGAAGGTGAAGACCAGCAAGAGCTTTCAGGACTGCCACCTTCCGTGTGGGACAAGGAGCCGGACGTTTGCCTTTTCGGGAACAGGCTCTGCCGAGGATGCGCACCGTGAGATGTTCCTTCTCTGGGCAAGCACAGATCCCAAAACCTGTTGTGCCTGTGAATAGGCTGCAGGGGGAAGGTGAAGACCAGCAAGAGCTTTCAGGGCTGCCACCTTCCGTGTGGGACAAGGAGCCGGACGTTTGCCTTTTCGGGAACAGGCTCTGCCGAGGATGCGCACCGTGAGGGATTGCGCCTTTGAGAAAGCTGAGATTCCCAGTGCGGTTGTGCATGTGAATAGGCTGCACGGGGAAGGTGAAGACCAGCAAGAGCTTTCAGGGCTGCCACCTTCCGTGTGGGACAAGGAGCCGGACGTTTGCCTTTTGTGGAACAGGCTCTGCCGAGGATGCGCACCGTGAGAGATTGCGTCTCTGGGAAAGCAGAGATTCCCAGTGCGGTTGTGCCTGTGAATAGGCTGCAGGGGGAAGGTGAAGACCAGCAAGAGCTTTCAGGGCTGCCACCTTCCGTGTGGGACAAGGAGCCGGACGTTTGCCTTTTCGGGAACAGGCTCTGCCGAGGATGCGCACCGTGAGATGTTCCTTCTCTGGGCAAGCACAGATCCCAAAACCTGTTGTGCCTGTGAATAGGCTGCAGGGGGAAGGTGAAGACCAGCAAGAGCTTTCAGGGCTGCCACCTTCCGTGTGGGACAAGGAGCCGGACGTTTGCCTTTTCGGGAACAGGCTCTGCCGAGGATGCGCACCGTGAGATGTTCCTTCTCTGGGCAAGCACAGATCCCAAAACCTGTTGTGCCTGTGAATAGGCTGCAGGGGGAAGGTGAAGACCAGCAAGAGCTTTCAGGGCTGCCACCTTCCGTGTGGGACAAGGAGCCGGACGTTTGCCTTTTTGGGAACAAGCTCTGCCGAGGATGCGCACCGTGAGATGTTCCTTCTCTGGGCAAGCACAGATCCCAAAACCTGTTGTGCCTGTGAATAGGCTGCAGGGGGAAGGTGAAGACCAGCAAGAGCTTTCAGGGCTGCCACCTTCCGTGTGGGACAAGGAGCCGGACGTTTGCCTTTTCGGGAACAGGCTCTGCCGAGGATGCGCACCGTGAGATGTTCCGTCTCTGGGCAAGCACAGATCCCAAAACCTGTTGTGCCTGTGAATAGGCTGCAGGGGGAAGGTGAAGACCAGCAAGAGCTTTCAGGGCTGCCACCTTCCGTGTGGGACAAGGAGCCGGACGTTTGCCTTTTCGGGAACAGGCTCTGCCGAGGATGCGCACCGTGAGGTGTTCCTTCTCTGGGCAAGCAGAGATCCCCAAACCTGTTGTGCCTGTGAATAGGCTGCAGGGGGAAGGTGAAGACCAGCAACAGCTTTCAGGGCTGCCACCTTCCGTGTGGGACAAGGAGCCGGACGTTTGCCTTTTCGGGAACAGGCTCTGCCGAGGATGCGCACCGTGAGATGTTCCTTCTCTGGGCAAGCACAGATCCCAAAACCTGTTGTGCCTGTGAATAGGCTGCAGGGGGAAGGTGAAGACCAGCAACAGCTTTCAGGGCTGCCACCTTCCGTGTGGGACAAGGAGCCGGACGTTTGCCTTTTTGGGAACAAGCTCTGCCGAGGATGCGCACCGTGAGATGTTCCTTCTCTGGGCAAGCACAGATCCCAAAACCTGTTGTGCCTGTGAATAGGCTGCAGGGGGAAGGTGAAGACCAGCAAGAGCTTTCAGGGCTGCCACCTTCCGTGTGGGACAAGGAGCCGGACGTTTGCCTTTTCGGGAACAGGCTCTGCCGAGGATGCGCACCGTGAGATGTTCCTTCTCTGGGCAAGCACAGATCCCAAAACCTGTTGTGCCTGTGAATAGGCTGCACGGGGAAGGTGAAGAGCAGCAAGAGCTTTCAGGGCTGCCACCTTCCATGTGGGACAAGGAGCCGGACGTTTGCCTTTTCGGGAACAGGCTCTGCCGAGGATGCGCACCGTGAGGGGTTGCGTCTCTGGGAAAGCAGGGATCCCAAAACCTTTTGTGCCTGTGAATAGGCTGCAGGGGGAAGGTGAAGAGCAGCAAGAGCTTTCAGGACTGCCACCTTCCGTGTGGGACAAGGAGCCGGACGTTTGCCTTTTCGGGAACAGGCTCTGCCGAGGATGCGCACCGTGAGATGTTCCTTCTCTGGGCAAGCAGAGATCCCAAAACCTGTTGTGCCTGTGAATAGGCTGCAGGGGGAAGGTGAAGACCAGCAAGAGCTTTCAGGGCTGCCACCTTCCGTGTGGGACAAGGAGCCGGACGTTTGCCTTTTCGGGAACAGGCTCTGCCGAGGATGCGCACCGTGAGGGATTGCGTCTTTGGGAAAGCAGAGATTCCCAGTGCGGTTGTGCCTGTGAATAGGCTGCAGGGGGAAGGTGAAGACCAGCAAGAGCTTTCAGGGCTGCCACCTTCCGTGTGGGACAAGGAGCCGGACGTTTGCCTTTTCGGGAACAGGCTCTGCCGAGGATGCGCACCATGAGATGTTCCTTCTCTGGGCAAGCACAGATCCCAAAACCTGTTGTGCCTGTGAATAGGCTGCAGGGGGAAGGTGAAGACCAGCAACATCTTTCAGGGCTGCCACCTTCCGTGTGGGACAAGGAGCCGGACGTTTGCCTTTTTGGGAACAAGCTCTGCCGAGGATGCGCACCGTGAGATGTTCCTTCTCTGGGCAAGCACAGATCCCAAAACCTGTTGTGCCTGTGAATAGGCTGCAGGGGGAAGGTGAAGACCAGCAACAGCTTTCAGGGCTGCCACCTTCCGTGTGGGACAAGGAGCCGGACGTTTGCCTTTTCGGGAACAGGCTCTGCCGAGGATGCGCACCGTGAGAGATTGCATCTTTGGGAAAGCAGAGATTCCCAGTGCGGTTGTGCCTGTGAATAGGCTGCAGGGGGAAGGTGAAGACCAGCAACAGCTTTCAGGGCTGCCACCTTGCGTGTGGGACAAGGAGCCGGACGTTTGCCTTTTCGGGAACAGGCTCTGCCGAGGATGCGCACCGTGAGAGATTGCGTCTCTGGGAAAGCAGAGATTCCCAGTGCGGTTGTGCCTGTGAATAGGCTGCAGGGGGAAGGTGAAGACCAGCAAGAGCTTTCCGGGCTGCCACCTTCCGTGTGGGACAAGGAGCCGGACGTTTGCCTTTTCGGGAACAGGCTCTGCCGAGGATGCGCACCGTGAGGGATTGCGTCTCTGGGAAAGCAGGGATCCAAAAACCTGTTGTGCCTGTGAATAGGCTGCACGGGGAAGGTGAAGACCAGCAAGAGCTTTCAGGACTGCCACCTTCCGTGTGGGACAAGGAGCCGGACGTTTGCCTTTTCGGGAACAGGCTCTGCCGAGGATGCGCACCGTGAGATGTTCCTTCTCTGGGCAAGCACAGATCCCAAAACCTGTTGTGCCTGTGAATAGGCTGCAGGGGGAAGGTGAAGACCAGCAAGAGCTTTCAGGGCTGCCACCTTCCGTGTGGGACAAGGAGCCGGACGTTTGCCTTTTCGGGAACAGGCTCTGCCGAGGATGCGCACCGTGAGGGATTGCGCCTTTGAGAAAGCTGAGATTCCCAGTGCGGTTGTGCCTGTGAATAGGCTGCAGGGGGAAGGTGAAGACCAGCAAGAGCTTTCAGGGCTGCCACCTTCCGTGTGGGACAAGGAGCCGGACGTTTGCCTTTTGTGGAACAGGCTCTGCCGAGGATGCGCACCGTGAGAGATTGCGTCTCTGGGAAAGCAGAGATTCCCAGTGCGGTTGTGCCTGTGAATAGGCTGCACGGGGAAGGTGAAGACCAGCAAGAGCTTTCAGGGCTGCCACCTTCCGTGTGGGACAAGGAGCCGGACGTTTGCCTTTTCGGGAACAGGCTCTGCCGAGGATGCGCACCGTGAGATGTTCCTTCTCTGGGCAAGCACAGATCCCAAAACCTGTTGTGCCTGTGAATAGGCTGCAGGGGGAAGGTGAAGACCAGCAAGAGCTTTCAGGGCTGCCACCTTCCGTGTGGGACAAGGAGCCGGACGTTTGCCTTTTCGGGAACAGGCTCTGCCGAGGATGCGCACCGTGAGATGTTCCTTCTCTGGGCAAGCACAGATCCCAAAACCTGTTGTGCCTGTGAATAGGCTGCAGGGGGAAGGTGAAGACCAGCAAGAGCTTTCAGGGCTGCCACCTTCCGTGTGGGACAAGGAGCCGGACGTTTGCCTTTTTGGGAACAAGCTCTGCCGAGGATGCGCACCGTGAGATGTTCCTTCTCTGGGCAAGCACAGATCCCAAAACCTGTTGTGCCTGTGAATAGGCTGCAGGGGGAAGGTGAAGACCAGCAAGAGCTTTCAGGGCTGCCACCTTCCGTGTGGGACAAGGAGCCGGACGTTTGCCTTTTCGGGAACAGGCTCTGCCGAGGATGCGCACCGTGAGATGTTCCGTCTCTGGGCAAGCACAGATCCCAAAACCTGTTGTGCCTGTGAATAGGCTGCAGGGGGAAGGTGAAGACCAGCAAGAGCTTTCAGGGCTGCCACCTTCCGTGTGGGACAAGGAGCCGGACGTTTGCCTTTTCGGGAACAGGCTCTGCCGAGGATGCGCACCGTGAGGTGTTCCTTCTCTGGGCAAGCAGAGATCCCCAAACCTGTTGTGCCTGTGAATAGGCTGCAGGGGGAAGGTGAAGACCAGCAACAGCTTTCAGGGCTGCCACCTTCCGTGTGGGACAAGGAGCCGGACGTTTGCCTTTTCGGGAACAGGCTCTGCCGAGGATGCGCACCGTGAGATGTTCCTTCTCTGGGCAAGCACAGATCCCAAAACCTGTTGTGCCTGTGAATAGGCTGCAGGGGGAAGGTGAAGACCAGCAACAGCTTTCAGGGCTGCCACCTTCCGTGTGGGACAAGGAGCCGGACGTTTGCCTTTTTGGGAACAAGCTCTGCCGAGGATGCGCACCGTGAGATGTTCCTTCTCTGGGCAAGCACAGATCCCAAAACCTGTTGTGCCTGTGAATAGGCTGCAGGGGGAAGGTGAAGACCAGCAAGAGCTTTCAGGGCTGCCACCTTCCGTGTGGGACAAGGAGCCGGACGTTTGCCTTTTCGGGAACAGGCTCTGCCGAGGATGCGCACCGTGAGATGTTCCTTCTCTGGGCAAGCACAGATCCCAAAACCTGTTGTGCCTGTGAATAGGCTGCACGGGGAAGGTGAAGAGCAGCAAGAGCTTTCAGGGCTGCCACCTTCCGTGTGGGACAAGGAGCCGGACGTTTGCCTTTTCGGGAACAGGCTCTGCCGAGGATGCGCACCGTGAGGGGTTGCGTCTCTGGGAAAGCAGGGATCCCAAAACCTTTTGTGCCTGTGAATAGGCTGCACGGGGGAAGGTGAAGACCAGCAAGAGCTTTCAGGACTGCCACCTTCCGTGTGGGACAAGGAGCCGGACGTTTGCCTTTTCGGGAACAGGCTCTGCCGAGGATGCGCACCGTGAGATGTTCCTTCTCTGGGCAAGCAGAGATCCCAAAACCTGTTGTGCCTGTGAATAGGCTGCAGGGGGAAGGTGAAGACCAGCAAGAGCTTTCAGGGCTGCCACCTTCCGTGTGGGACAAGGAGCCGGACGTTTGCCTTTTCGGGAACAGGCTCTGCCGAGGATGCGCACCGTGAGGGATTGCGTCTTTGGGAAAGCAGAGATTCCCAGTGCGGTTGTGCCTGTGAATAGGCTGCAGGGGGAAGGTGAAGACCAGCAAGAGCTTTCAGGGCTGCCACCTTCCGTGTGGGACAAGGAGCCGGACGTTTGCCTTTTCGGGAACAGGCTCTGCCGAGGATGCGCACCATGAGATGTTCCTTCTCTGGGCAAGCACAGATCCCAAAACCTGTTGTGCCTGTGAATAGGCTGCAGGGGGAAGGTGAAGACCAGCAACATCTTTCAGGGCTGCCACCTTCCGTGTGGGACAAGGAGCCGGACGTTTGCCTTTTTGGGAACAAGCTCTGCCGAGGATGCGCACCGTGAGATGTTCCTTCTCTGGGCAAGCACAGATCCCAAAACCTGTTGTGCCTGTGAATAGGCTGCAGGGGGAAGGTGAAGACCAGCAACAGCTTTCCGGGCTGCCACCTTCCGTGTGGGACAAGGAGCCGGACGTTTGCCTTTTCGGGAACAGGCTCTGCCGAGGATGCGCACCGTGAGAGATTGCATCTTTGGGAAAGCAGAGATTCCCAGTGCGGTTGTGCCTGTGAATAGGCTGCAGGGGGAAGGTGAAGACCAGCAACAGCTTTCAGGGCTGCCACCTTGCGTGTGGGACAAGGAGCCGGACGTTTGCCTTTTCGGGAACAGGCTCTGCCGAGGATGCGCACCGTGAGAGATTGCGTCTCTGGGAAAGCAGAGATTCCCAGTGCGGTTGTGCCTGTGAATAGGCTGCAGGGGGAAGGTGAAGACCAGCAAGAGCTTTCAGGGCTGCCACCTTCCGTGTGGGACAAGGAGCCGGACGTTTGCCTTTTCGGGAACAGGCTCTGCCGAGGATGCGCACCATGAGAGATTGCGTCTCTGGGAAAGCAGAGATCCCAAAACCTGTTGTGCCTGTGAATAGGCTGCACGGGGAAGGTGAAGAGCAGCAAGAGCTTTCAGGGCTGCCACCTTCCGTGTGGGACAAGGAGCCGGACGTTTGCCTTTTCGGGAACAGGCTCTGCCGAGGATGCGCACCGTGAGGGATTTCGTCTTTGGGAAAGCAGAGATTCCCAGTGCGGTTGTTCCTGTGAATAGGCTGCAGGGGGAAGGTGAAGACCAGCAACAGCTTTCAGGGCTGCCACCTTCCGTGTGGGACAAGGAGCCGGACGTTTGCCTTTTCGGGAACAGGCTCTGCCGAGGATGCGCACCGTGAGATGTTCCTTCTCTGGGCAAGCACAGATCCCAAAACCTGTTGTGCCTGTGAATAGGCTGCAGGGGGAAGGTGAAGACCAGCAAGAGCTTTCCGGGCTGCCACCTTCCGTGTGGGACAAGGAGCCGGACGTTTGCCTTTTCGGGAACAGGCTCTGCCGAGGATGCGCACCGTGAGATGTTCCTTCTCTGGGCAAGCAGAGATCCCAAAACCTGTTGTGCCTGTGAATAGGCTGCAGGGGGAAGGTGAAGACCAGCAAGAGCTTTCAGGGCTGCCACCTTCCGTGTGGGACAAGGAGCCGGACGTTTGCCTTTTTGGGAACAAGCTCTGCCGAGGATGCGCACCGTGAGATGTTCCTTCTCTGGGCAAGCACAGATCCCAAAACCTGTTGTGCCTGTGAATAGGCTGCAGGGGGAAGGTGAAGACCAGCAAGAGCTTTCCGGGCTGCCACCTTCCGTGTGGGACAAGGAGCCGGACGTTTGCCTTTTCGGGAACAGGCTCTGCCGAGGATGCGCACCGTGAGATGTTCCGTCTCTGGGCAAGCAGAGATCCCAAAACCTGTTGTGCCTGTGAATAGGCTGCAGGGGGAAGGTGAAGACCAGCAAGAGCTTTCAGGGCTGCCACCTTCCGTGTGGGACAAGGAGCCGGACGTTTGCCTTTTCGGGAACAGGCTCTGCCGAGGATGCGCACCGTGAGATGTTCCTTCTCTGGGCAAGCACAGATCCCAAAACCTGTTGTGCCTGTGAATAGGCTGCACGGGGAAGGTGAAGACCAGCAAGAGCTTTCAGGGCTGCCACCTTCCGTGTGGGACAAGGAGCCGGACGTTTGCCTTTTCGGGAACAGGCTCTGCCGAGGATGCGCACCGTGAGAGATTGCGTCTCTGGGAAAGCAGAGATTCCCAGTGCGGTTGTGCCTGTGAATAGGCTGCAGGGGGAAGGTGAAGACCAGCAAGAGCTTTCAGGGCTGCCACCTTCCGTGTGGGACAAGGAGCCGGAGGTTTGCCTGTTCTGGAACAGGCTCTGCCGAGGATGCGCACCGTGAGATGTTCCGTCTCTGGGCAAGCACAGATCCCAAAACCTGTTGTGCCTGTGAATAGGCTGCAGGGGGAAGGTGAAGACCAGCAAGAGCTTTCAGGGCTGCCACCTTCCATGTGGGACAAGGAGCCGGACGTTTGCCTTTTCGGGAACAGGCTCTGCCGAGGATGCGCACCGTGAGATGTTCCTTCTCTGGGCAAGCACAGATCCCCAAACCTGTTGTGCCTGTGAATAGGCTGCAGGGGGAAGGTGAAGACCAGCAAGAGCTTTCAGGGCTGCCACCTTCCGTGTGGGACAAGGAGCCGGACGTTTGCCTTTTCGGGAACAGGCTCTGCCGAGGATGCGCACCGTGAGATGTTCCTTCTCTGGGCAAGCACAGATCCCAAAACCTGTTGTGCCTGTGAATAGGCTGCAGGGGGAAGGTGAAGACCAGCAACAGCTTTCAGGGCTGCCACCTTCCGTGTGGGACAAGGAGCCGGACGTTTGCCTTTTTGGGAACAAGCTCTGCCGAGGATGCGCACCGTGAGATGTTCCTTCTCTGGGCAAGCACAGATCCCAAAACCTGTTGTGCCTGTGAATAGGCTGCAGGGGGAAGGTGAAGACCAGCAAGAGCTTTCAGGGCTGCCACCTTCCGTGTGGGACAAGGAGCCGGACATTTGCCTTTTCGGGAACAGGCTCTGCCGAGGATGCGCACCGTGAGATGTTCCTTCTCTGGGCAAGCACAGATCCCAAAACCTGTTGTGCCTGTGAATAGGCTGCAGGGGGAAGGTGAAGACCAGCAACATCTTTCAGGGCTGCCACCTTCCGTGTGGGACAAGGAGCCGGACGTTTGCCTTTTTGGGAACAAGCTCTGCCGAGGATGCGCACCGTGAGATGTTCCTTCTCTGGGCAAGCACAGATCCCAAAACCTGTTGTGCCTGTGAATAGGCTGCAGGGGGAAGGTGAAGACCAGCAACAGCTTTCCGGGCTGCCACCTTCCGTGTGGGACAAGGAGCCGGACGTTTGCCTTTTCGGGAACAGGCTCTGCCGAGGATGCGCACCGTGAGAGATTGCGTCTTTGGGAAAGCAGAGATTCCCAGTGCGGTTGTGCCTGTGAATAGGCTGCAGGGGGAAGGTGAAGACTAGCAACAGCTTTCAGGGCTGCCACCTTGCGTGTGGGACAAGGAGCCGGACGTTTGCCTTTTCGGGAACAGGCTCTGCCGAGGATGCGCACCGTGAGAGATTGCGTCTCTGGGAAAGCAGAGATTCCCAGTGCGGTTGTGCCTGTGAATAGGCTGCAGGGGGAAGGTGAAGACCAGCAAGAGCTTTCAGGGCTGCCACCTTCCGTGTGGGACAAGGAGCCGGACGTTTGCCTTTTCGGGAACAGGCTCTGCCGAGGATGCGCACCATGAGAGATTGCGTCTCTGGGAAAGCAGAGATCCCAAAACCTGTTGTGCCTGTGAATAGGCTGCACGGGGAAGGTGAAGAGCAGCAAGAGCTTTCAGGGCTGCCACCTTCCGTGTGGGACAAGGAGCCGGACGTTTGCCTTTTCGGGAACAGGCTCTGCCGAGGATGCGCACCGTGAGGGATTTCGTCTTTGGGAAAGCAGAGATTCCCAGTGCGGTTGTTCCTGTGAATAGGCTGCAGGGGGAAGGTGAAGACCAGCAAGAGCTTTCCGGGCTGCCACCTTCCGTGTGGGACAAGGAGCCGGACGTTTGCCTTTTCGGGAACAGGCTCTGCCGAGGATGCGCACCGTGAGATGTTCCTTCTCTGGGCAAGCACAGATCCCAAAACCTGTTGTGCCTGTGAATAGGCTGCAGGGGGAAGGTGAAGACCAGCAAGAGCTTTCAGGGCTGCCACCTTCCGTGTGGGACAAGGAGCCGGACGTTTGCCTTTTCGGGAACAGGCTCTGCCGAGGATGCGCACCGTGAGATGTTCCTTCTCTGGGCAAGCACAGATCCCAAAACCTGTTGTGCCTGTGAATAGGCTGCAGGGGGAAGGTGAAGACCAGCAAGAGCTTTCAGGGCTGCCACCTTCCGTGTGGGACAAGGAGCCGGACGTTTGCCTTTTTGGGAACAAGCTCTGCCGAGGATGCGCACCGTGAGATGTTCCTTCTCTGGGCAAGCACAGATCCCAAAACCTGTTGTGCCTGTGAATAGGCTGCAGGGGGAAGGTGAAGACCAGCAACAGCTTTCCGGGCTGCCACCTTCCGTGTGGGACAAGGAGCCGGACGTTTGCCTTTTCGGGAACAGGCTCTGCCGAGGATGCGCACCGTGAGATGTTCCGTCTCTGGGCAAGCAGAGATCCCAAAACCTGTTGTGCCTGTGAATAGGCTGCAGGGGGAAGGTGAAGACCAGCAAGAGCTTTCAGGGCTGCCACCTTCCGTGTGGGACAAGGAGCCGGACGTTTGCCTTTTCGGGAACAGGCTCTGCCGAGGATGCGCACCGTGAGGGGTTGCGTCTCTGGGAAAGCAGGGATCCCAAAACCTTTTGTGCCTGTGAATAGGCTGCAGGGGGAAGGTGAAGAGCAGCAAGAGCTTTCAGGACTGCCACCTTCCGTGTGGGACAAGGAGCCGGACGTTTGCCTTTTCGGGAACAGGCTCTGCCGAGGATGCGCACCGTGAGATGTTCCTTCTCTGGGCAAGCAGAGATCCCAAAACCTGTTGTGCCTGTGAATAGGCTGCAGGGGGAAGGTGAAGACCAGCAAGAGCTTTCAGGGCTGCCACCTTCCGTGTGGGACAAGGAGCCGGACGTTTGCCTTTTCGGGAACAGGCTCTGCCGAGGATGCGCACCGTGAGGGATTGCGTCTTTGGGAAAGCAGAGATTCCCAGTGCGGTTGTGCCTGTGAATAGGCTGCAGGGGGAAGGTGAAGACCAGCAAGAGCTTTCAGGGCTGCCACCTTCCGTGTGGGACAAGGAGCCGGACGTTTGCCTTTTCGGGAACAGGCTCTGCCGAGGATGCGCACCATGAGATGTTCCTTCTCTGGGCAAGCACAGATCCCAAAACCTGTTGTGCCTGTGAATAGGCTGCAGGGGGAAGGTGAAGACCAGCAACATCTTTCAGGGCTGCCACCTTCCGTGTGGGACAAGGAGCCGGACGTTTGCCTTTTTGGGAACAAGCTCTGCCGAGGATGCGCACCGTGAGATGTTCCTTCTCTGGGCAAGCACAGATCCCAAAACCTGTTGTGCCTGTGAATAGGCTGCAGGGGGAAGGTGAAGACCAGCAACAGCTTTCCGGGCTGCCACCTTCCGTGTGGGACAAGGAGCCGGACGTTTGCCTTTTCGGGAACAGGCTCTGCCGAGGATGCGCACCGTGAGAGATTGCATCTTTGGGAAAGCAGAGATTCCCAGTGCGGTTGTGCCTGTGAATAGGCTGCAGGGGGAAGGTGAAGACCAGCAACAGCTTTCAGGGCTGCCACCTTGCGTGTGGGACAAGGAGCCGGACGTTTGCCTTTTCGGGAACAGGCTCTGCCGAGGATGCGCACCGTGAGAGATTGCGTCTCTGGGAAAGCAGAGATTCCCAGTGCGGTTGTGCCTGTGAATAGGCTGCAGGGGGAAGGTGAAGACCAGCAAGAGCTTTCAGGGCTGCCACCTTCCGTGTGGGACAAGGAGCCGGACGTTTGCCTTTTCGGGAACAGGCTCTGCCGAGGATGCGCACCATGAGAGATTGCGTCTCTGGGAAAGCAGAGATCCCAAAACCTGTTGTGCCTGTGAATAGGCTGCACGGGGAAGGTGAAGAGCAGCAAGAGCTTTCAGGGCTGCCACCTTCCGTGTGGGACAAGGAGCCGGACGTTTGCCTTTTCGGGAACAGGCTCTGCCGAGGATGCGCACCGTGAGGGATTTCGTCTTTGGGAAAGCAGAGATTCCCAGTGCGGTTGTTCCTGTGAATAGGCTGCAGGGGGAAGGTGAAGACCAGCAACAGCTTTCAGGGCTGCCACCTTCCGTGTGGGACAAGGAGCCGGACGTTTGCCTTTTCGGGAACAGGCTCTGCCGAGGATGCGCACCGTGAGATGTTCCTTCTCTGGGCAAGCACAGATCCCAAAACCTGTTGTGCCTGTGAATAGGCTGCAGGGGGAAGGTGAAGACCAGCAAGAGCTTTCCGGGCTGCCACCTTCCGTGTGGGACAAGGAGCCGGACGTTTGCCTTTTCGGGAACAGGCTCTGCCGAGGATGCGCACCGTGAGATGTTCCTTCTCTGGGCAAGCAGAGATCCCAAAACCTGTTGTGCCTGTGAATAGGCTGCAGGGGGAAGGTGAAGACCAGCAAGAGCTTTCAGGGCTGCCACCTTCCGTGTGGGACAAGGAGCCGGACGTTTGCCTTTTTGGGAACAAGCTCTGCCGAGGATGCGCACCGTGAGATGTTCCTTCTCTGGGCAAGCACAGATCCCAAAACCTGTTGTGCCTGTGAATAGGCTGCAGGGGGAAGGTGAAGACCAGCAAGAGCTTTCCGGGCTGCCACCTTCCGTGTGGGACAAGGAGCCGGACGTTTGCCTTTTCGGGAACAGGCTCTGCCGAGGATGCGCACCGTGAGATGTTCCGTCTCTGGGCAAGCAGAGATCCCAAAACCTGTTGTGCCTGTGAATAGGCTGCAGGGGGAAGGTGAAGACCAGCAAGAGCTTTCAGGGCTGCCACCTTCCGTGTGGGACAAGGAGCCGGACGTTTGCCTTTTCGGGAACAGGCTCTGCCGAGGATGCGCACCGTGAGATGTTCCTTCTCTGGGCAAGCACAGATCCCAAAACCTGTTGTGCCTGTGAATAGGCTGCACGGGGAAGGTGAAGACCAGCAAGAGCTTTCAGGGCTGCCACCTTCCGTGTGGGACAAGGAGCCGGACGTTTGCCTTTTCGGGAACAGGCTCTGCCGAGGATGCGCACCGTGAGAGATTGCGTCTCTGGGAAAGCAGAGATTCCCAGTGCGGTTGTGCCTGTGAATAGGCTGCAGGGGGAAGGTGAAGACCAGCAAGAGCTTTCAGGGCTGCCACCTTCCGTGTGGGACAAGGAGCCGGAGGTTTGCCTGTTCTGGAACAGGCTCTGCCGAGGATGCGCACCGTGAGATGTTCCGTCTCTGGGCAAGCACAGATCCCAAAACCTGTTGTGCCTGTGAATAGGCTGCAGGGGGAAGGTGAAGACCAGCAAGAGCTTTCAGGGCTGCCACCTTCCATGTGGGACAAGGAGCCGGACGTTTGCCTTTTCGGGAACAGGCTCTGCCGAGGATGCGCACCGTGAGATGTTCCTTCTCTGGGCAAGCACAGATCCCAAAACCTGTTGTGCCTGTGAATAGGCTGCAGGGGGAAGGTGAAGACCAGCAAGAGCTTTCAGGGCTGCCACCTTCCGTGTGGGACAAGGAGCCGGACGTTTGCCTTTTCGGGAACAGGCTCTGCCGAGGATGCGCACCGTGAGATGTTCCTTCTCTGGGCAAGCACAGATCCCAAAACCTGTTGTGCCTGTGAATAGGCTGCAGGGGGAAGGTGAAGACCAGCAACAGCTTTCAGGGCTGCCACCTTCCGTGTGGGACAAGGAGCCGGACGTTTGCCTTTTTGGGAACAAGCTCTGCCGAGGATGCGCACCGTGAGATGTTCCTTCTCTGGGCAAGCACAGATCCCAAAACCTGTTGTGCCTGTGAATAGGCTGCAGGGGGAAGGTGAAGACCAGCAAGAGCTTTCAGGGCTGCCACCTTCCGTGTGGGACAAGGAGCCGGACATTTGCCTTTTCGGGAACAGGCTCTGCCGAGGATGCGCACCGTGAGATGTTCCTTCTCTGGGCAAGCACAGATCCCAAAACCTGTTGTGCCTGTGAATAGGCTGCAGGGGGAAGGTGAAGACCAGCAACATCTTTCAGGGCTGCCACCTTCCGTGTGGGACAAGGAGCCGGACGTTTGCCTTTTTGGGAACAAGCTCTGCCGAGGATGCGCACCGTGAGATGTTCCTTCTCTGGGCAAGCACAGATCCCAAAACCTGTTGTGCCTGTGAATAGGCTGCAGGGGGAAGGTGAAGACCAGCAAGAGCTTTCCGGGCTGCCACCTTCCGTGTGGGACAAGGAGCCGGACGTTTGCCTTTTCGGGAACAGGCTCTGCCGAGGATGCGCACCGTGAGAGATTGCGTCTTTGGGAAAGCAGAGATTCCCAGTGCGGTTGTGCCTGTGAATAGGCTGCAGGGGGAAGGTGAAGACTAGCAACAGCTTTCAGGGCTGCCACCTTGCGTGTGGGACAAGGAGCCGGACGTTTGCCTTTTCGGGAACAGGCTCTGCCGAGGATGCGCACCGTGAGAGATTGCGTCTCTGGGAAAGCAGAGATTCCCAGTGCGGTTGTGCCTGTGAATAGGCTGCAGGGGGAAGGTGAAGACCAGCAAGAGCTTTCAGGGCTGCCACCTTCCGTGTGGGACAAGGAGCCGGACGTTTGCCTTTTCGGGAACAGGCTCTGCCGAGGATGCGCACCATGAGAGATTGCGTCTCTGGGAAAGCAGAGATCCCAAAACCTGTTGTGCCTGTGAATAGGCTGCACGGGGAAGGTGAAGAGCAGCAAGAGCTTTCAGGGCTGCCACCTTCCGTGTGGGACAAGGAGCCGGACGTTTGCCTTTTCGGGAACAGGCTCTGCCGAGGATGCGCACCGTGAGGGATTTCGTCTTTGGGAAAGCAGAGATTCCCAGTGCGGTTGTTCCTGTGAATAGGCTGCAGGGGGAAGGTGAAGACCAGCAAGAGCTTTCCGGGCTGCCACCTTCCGTGTGGGACAAGGAGCCGGATGTTTGCCTTTTCGGGAACAGGCTCTGCCGAGGATGCGCACCGTGAGATGTTCCTTCTCTGGGCAAGCACAGATCCCAAAACCTGTTGTGCCTGTGAATAGGCTGCAGGGGGAAGGTGAAGACCAGCAAGAGCTTTCAGGGCTGCCACCTTCCGTGTGGGACAAGGAGCCGGACGTTTGCCTTTTCGGGAACAGGCTCTGCCGAGGATGCGCACCGTGAGATGTTCCTTCTCTGGGCAAGCACAGATCCCAAAACCTGTTGTGCCTGTGAATAGGCTGCAGGGGGAAGGTGAAGACCAGCAAGAGCTTTCAGGGCTGCCACCTTCCGTGTGGGACAAGGAGCCGGACGTTTGCCTTTTTGGGAACAAGCTCTGCCGAGGATGCGCACCGTGAGATGTTCCTTCTCTGGGCAAGCACAGATCCCAAAACCTGTTGTGCCTGTGAATAGGCTGCAGGGGGAAGGTGAAGACCAGCAACAGCTTTCCGGGCTGCCACCTTCCGTGTGGGACAAGGAGCCGGACGTTTGCCTTTTCGGGAACAGGCTCTGCCGAGGATGCGCACCGTGAGATGTTCCGTCTCTGGGCAAGCAGAGATCCCAAAACCTGTTGTGCCTGTGAATAGGCTGCAGGGGGAAGGTGAAGACCAGCAAGAGCTTTCAGGGCTGCCACCTTCCGTGTGGGACAAGGAGCCGGACGTTTGCCTTTTCGGGAACAGGCTCTGCCGAGGATGCGCACCGTGAGATGTTCCTTCTCTGGGCAAGCACAGATCCCAAAACCTGTTGTGCCTGTGAATAGGCTGCAGGGGGAAGGTGAAGACCAGCAAGAGCTTTCAGGGCTGCCACCTTCCGTGTGGGACAAGGAGCCGGACGTTTGCCTTTTCGGGAACAGGCTCTGCCGAGGATGCGCACCGTGAGGGATTGCGTCTTTGGGAAAGCAGAGATTCCCAGTGCGGTTGTGCCTGTGAATAGGCTGCACGGGGAAGGTGAAGACCAGCAAGAGCTTTCAGGGCTGCCACCTTCCGTGTGGGACAAGGAGCCGGACGTTTGCCTTTTCTGGAACAGGCTCTGCCGAGGATGCGCACCGTGAGAGATTGCGTCTCTGGGAAAGCAGAGATTCCCAGTGCGGTTGTGCCTGTGAATAGGCTGCAGGGGGAAGGTGAAGACCAGCAAGAGCTTTCAGGGCTGCCACCTTCCGTGTGGGACAAGGAGCCGGAGGTTTGCCTGTTCTGGAACAGGCTCTGCCGAGGATGCGCACCGTGAGATGTTCCTTCTCTGGGCAAGCACAGATCCCAAAACCTGTTGTGCCTGTGAATAGGCTGCAGGGGGAAGGTGAAGACCAGCAAGAGCTTTCAGGGCTGCCACCTTCCGTGTGGGACAAGGAGCCGGACGTTTGCCTTTTCGGGAACAGGCTCTGCCGAGGATGCGCACCGTGAGATGTTCCTTCTCTGGGCAAGCACAGATCCCAAAACCTGTTGTGCCTGTGAATAGGCTGCAGGGGGAAGGTGAAGACCAGCAAGAGCTTTCAGGGCTGCCACCTTCCGTGTGGGACAAGGAGCCGGACGTTTGCCTTTTCGGGAACAGGCTCTGCCGAGGATGCGCACCGTGAGATGTTCCTTCTCTGGGCAAGCACAGATCCCAAAACCTGTTGTGCCTGTGAATAGGCTGCAGGGGGAAGGTGAAGACCAGCAAGAGCTTTCAGGGCTGCCACCTTCCGTGTGGGACAAGGAGCCGGACGTTTGCCTTTTTGGGAACAAGCTCTGCCGAGGATGCGCACCGTGAGATGTTCCTTCTCTGGGCAAGCACAGATCCCAAAACCTGTTGTGCCTGTGAATAGGCTGCAGGGGGAAGGTGAAGACCAGCAAGAGCTTTCAGGGCTGCCACCTTCCGTGTGGGACAAGGAGCCGGACATTTGCCTTTTCGGGAACAGGCTCTGCCGAGGATGCGCACCGTGAGATGTTCCTTCTCTGGGCAAGCACAGATCCCAAAACCTGTTGTGCCTGTGAATAGGCTGCAGGGGGAAGGTGAAGACCAGCAACAGCTTTCAGGGCTGCCACCTTCCGTGTGGGACAAGGAGCCGGACGTTTGCCTTTTCGGGAACAAGCTCTGCCGAGGATGCGCACCGTGAGATGTTCCTTCTCTGGGCAAGCACAGATCCCAAAACCTGTTGTGCCTGTGAATAGGCTGCAGGGGGAAGGTGAAGACCAGCAAGAGCTTTCAGGGCTGCCACCTTCCGTGTGGGACAAGGAGCCGGACATTTGCCTGTTCTGGAACAGGCTCTGCCGAGGATGCGCACCGTGAGATGTTCCGTCTCTGGGCAAGCACAGATCCCAAAACCTGTTGTGCCTGTGAATAGGCTGCAGGGGGAAGGTGAAGACCAGCAAGAGCTTTCAGGGCTGCCACCTTCCGTGTGGGACAAGGAGCCGGACGTTTGCCTTTTCGGGAACAGGCTCTGCCGAGGATGCGCACCGTGAGATGTTCCTTCTCTGGGCAAGCACAGATCCCAAAACCTGTTGTGCCTGTGAATAGGCTGCAGGGGGAAGGTGAAGACCAGCAAGAGCTTTCAGGGCTGCCACCTTCCGTGTGGGACAAGGAGCCAGACGTTTGCCTTTTTGGGAACAAGCTCTGCCGAGGATGCGCACCGTGAGATGTTCCTTCTCTGGGCAAGCACAGATCCCAAAACCTGTTGTGCCTGTGAATAGGCTGCAGGGGGAAGGTGAAGACCAGCAAGAGCTTTCAGGGCTGCCACCTTCCGTGTGGGACAAGGAGCCGGACATTTGCCTTTTCGGGAACAGGCTCTGCCGAGGATGCGCACCGTGAGATGTTCCTTCTCTGGGCAAGCACAGATCCCAAAACCTGTTGTGCCTGTGAATAGGCTGCAGGGGGAAGGTGAAGACCAGCAAGAGCTTTCAGGGCTGCCACCTTCCGTGTGGGACAAGGAGCCGGACGTTTGCCTTTTCGGGAACAGGCTCTGCCGAGGATGCGCACCGTGAGATGTTCCTTCTCTGGGCAAGCAGAGATCCCCAAACCTGTTGTGCCTGTGAATAGGCTGCAGGGGGAAGGTGAAGACCAGCAAGAGCTTTCAGGGCTGCCACCTTCCGTGTGGGACAAGGAGCCGGACGTTTGCCTTTTCGGGAACAGGCTCTGCCGAGGATGCGCACCGTGAGATGTTCCGTCTCTGGGCAAGCAGAGATCCCAAAACCTGTTGTGCCTGTGAATAGGCTGCACGGGGAAGGTGAAGACCAGCAAGAGCTTTCAGGGCTGCCACCTTCCGTGTGGGACAAGGAGCCGGACGTTTGCCTTTTCGGGAACAGGCTCTGCCGAGGATGCGCACCGTGAGGGATTGCGTCTCTGGGAAAGCAGGGATCCCAAAACCTGTTGTGCCTGTGAATAGGCTGCACGGGGAAGGTGAAGACCAGCAAGAGCTTTCCGGGCTGCCACCTTCCGTGTGGGACAAGGAGCCGGACGTTTGCCTTTTCGAGAACAGGCTCTGCCGAGGATGCGCACCGTGAGATGTTCCTTCTCTGGGCAAGCACAGATCCCCAAACCTGTTGTGCCTGTGAATAGGCTGTACGGGGAAGGTGAAGACCAGCAAGAGCTTTCAGTGCTGCCACCTTCCGTGTGGGACAAGGAGCCGGACGTTTGCCTTTTCGGGAACAGGCTCTGCCGAGGATGCGCACCGTGAGGGATTGCGTCTTTGGGAAAGCAGAGATTCCCAGTGCGGTTGTGCCTGTGAATAGGCTGCACGGGGAAGGTGAAGACCAGCAAGAGCTTTCAGGGCTGCCACCTTCCGTGTGGGACAAGGAGCCGGACGTTTGCCTTTTCGGGAACAGGCTCTGCCGAGGATGCGCACCGTGAGGGATTGCGTCTCTGGGAAAGCAGGGATCCCAAAACCTGTTGTGCCTGTGAATAGGCTGCACGGGGAATGTGAAGACCAGCAAGAGCTTTCAGGACTGCCACCTTCCGTGTGGGACAAGGAGCCGGACGTTTGCCTTTTCGGGAACAGGCTCTGCCGAGGATGCGCACCGTGAGATGTTCCTTCTCTGGGCAAGCAGAGATCCCCAAACCTGTTGTGCCTGTGAATAGGCTGCAGGGGGAAGGTGAAGACCAGCAAGAGCTTTCAGGGCTGCCACCTTCCGTGTGGGACAAGGAGCCGGACGTTTGCCTTTTCGGGAACAGGCTCTGCCGAGGATGCGCACCGTGAGGGATTGCGTCTTTGGGAAAGCAGAGATTCCCAGTGCGGTTGTGCCTGTGAATAGGCTGCACGGGGAAGGTGAAGACCAGCAAGAGCTTTCAGGGCTGCCACCTTCCGTGTGGGACAAGGAGCCGGACGTTTGCCTTTTCTGGAACAGGCTCTGCCGAGGATGCGCATCGTGAGAGATTGCGTCTCTGGGAAAGCAGAGATTCCCAGTGCGGTTGTGCCTGTGAATAGGCTGCAGGGGGAAGGTGAAGACCAGCAACAGCTTTCAGGGCTGCCACCTTCCGTGTGGGACAAGGAGCCGGACGTTTGCCTGTTCTGGAACAGGCTCTGCCGAGGATGCGCACCGTGAGATGTTCCGTCTCTGGGCAAGCACAGATCCCAAAACCTGTTGTGCCTGTGAATAGGCTGCAGGGGGAAGGTGAAGACGAGCAAGAGCTTTCAGGGCTGCCACCTTCCATGTGGGACAAGGAGCCGGACGTTTGCCTTTTCGGGAACAGGCTCTGCCGAGGATGCGCACCGTGAGATGTTCCTTCTCTGGGCAAGCACAGATCCCCAAACCTGTTGTGCCTGTGAATAGGCTGCAGGGGGAAGGTGAAGACCAGCAAGAGCTTTCCGGGCTGCCACCTTCCGTGTGGGACAAGGAGCCGGACGTTTGCCTTTTCGGGAACAGGCTCTGCCGAGGATGCGCACCGTGAGATGTTCCTTCTCTGGGCAAGCACAGATCCCAAAACCTGTTGTGCCTGTGAATAGGCTGCAGGGGGAAGGTGAAGACCAGCAAGAGCTTTCAGGGCTGCCACCTTCCGTGTGGGACAAGGAGCCGGACGTTTGCCTTTTTGGGAACAAGCTCTGCCGAGGATGCGCACCGTGAGATGTTCCTTCTCTGGGCAAGCACAGATCCCAAAACCTGTTGTGCCTGTGAATAGGCTGCAGGGGGAAGGTGAAGACCAGCAAGAGCTTTCAGGGCTGCCACCTTCCGTGTGGGACAAGGAGCCGGACATTTGCCTTTTCGGGAACAGGCTCTGCCAAGGATGCGCACCGTGAGATGTTCCTTCTCTGGGCAAGCACAGATCCCAAAACCTGTTGTGCCTGTGAATAGGCTGCAGGGGGAAGGTGAAGACCAGCAAGAGCTTTCAGGGCTGCCACCTTCCGTGTGGGACAAGGAGCCGGACGTTTGCCTTTTTGGGAACAGGCTCTGCCGAGGATGCGCACCGTGAGATGTTCCTTCTCTGGGCAAGCACAGATCCCAAAACCTGTTGTGCCTGTGAATAGGCTGCAGGGGGAAGGTGAAGAGCAGCAAGAGCTTTCAGGGCTGCCACCTTCCGTGTGGGACAAGGAGCCGGACGTTTGCCTTTCGGGAACAGGCTCTGCCGAGGATGCGCACCGTGAGGGATTGCGTCTCTGGGAAAGCAGGGATCCCAAAACCTGTTGTGCCTGTGAATAGGCTGCACGGGGAAGGTGAAGACCAGCAAGAGCTTTCAGGACTGCCACCTTCCGTGTGGGACAAGGAGCCGGACGTTTGCCTTTTCGAGAACAGGCTCTGCCGAGGATGCGCACCGTGAGATGTTCCTTCTCTGGGCAAGCACAGATCCCCAAACCTGTTGTGCCTGTGAATAGGCTGTACGGGGAAGGTGAAGACCAGCAAGAGCTTTCAGTGCTGCCACCTTCCGTGTGGGACAAGGAGCCGGACGTTTGCCTTTTCGGGAACAGGCTCTGCCGAGGATGCGCACCGTGAGGGATTGCGTCTCTGGGTAAGCAGAGATTCCCAGTGCGGTTGTGCCTGTGAATAGGCTGCAGGGGGAAGGTGAAGACCAGCAAGAGCTTTCAGGACTGCCACCTTCCGTGTGGGACAAGGAGCCGGACGTTTGCCTTTTCGGGAACAGGCTCTGCCGAGGATGCGCACCGTGAGGGATTGCGTCTTTGGGAAAGCAGAGATTCCCAGTGCGGTTGTGCCTGTGAATAGGCTGCACGGGGAAGGTGAAGACCAGCAAGAGCTTTCAGGGCTGCCACCTTCCGTGTGGGACAAGGAGCCGGACGTTTGCCTTTTCGGGAACAGGCTCTGCCGAGGATGCGCACCGTGAGGGATTGCGTCTCTGGGAAAGCAGGGATCCCAAAACCTGTTGTGCCTGTGAATAGGCTGCACGGGGAATGTGAAGACCAGCAAGAGCTTTCAGGACTGCCACCTTCCGTGTGGGACAAGGAGCCGGACGTTTGCCTTTTCGGGAACAGGCTCTGCCGAGGATGCGCACCGTGAGATGTTCCTTCTCTGGGCAAGCACAGATCCCAAAACCTGTTGTGCCTGTGAATAGGCTGCAGGGGGAAGGTGAAGACCAGCAAGAGCTTTCAGGGCTGCCACCTTCCGTGTGGGACAAGGAGCCGGACGTTTGCCTTTTCGGGAACAGGCTCTGCCGAGGATGCGCACCGTGAGGGATTGCGTCTTTGGGAAAGCAGAGATTCCCAGTGCGGTTGTGCCTGTGAATAGGCTGCACGGGGAAGGTGAAGACCAGCAAGAGCTTTCAGGGCTGCCACCTTCCGTGTGGGACAAGGAGCCGGACGTTTGCCTTTTCTGGAACAGGCTCTGCCGAGGATGCGCACCGTGAGAGATTGCGTCTCTGGGAAAGCAGAGATTCCCAGTGCGGTTGTGCCTGTGAATAGGCTGCAGGGGGAAGGTGAAGACCAGCAACAGCTTTCAGGGCTGCCACCTTCCGTGTGGGACAAGGAGCCGGAGGTTTGCCTGTTCTGGAACAGGCTCTGCCGAGGATGCGCACCGTGAGATGTTCCGTCTCTGGGCAAGCACAGATCCCAAAACCTGTTGTGCCTGTGAATAGGCTGCAGGGGGAAGGTGAAGGCCAGCAAGAGCTTTCAGGGCTGCCACCTTCCATGTGGGACAAGGAGCCGGACGTTTGCCTTTTCGGGAACAGGCTCTGCCGAGGATGCGCACCGTGAGATGTTCCTTCTCTGGGCAAGCACAGATCCCCAAACCTGTTGTGCCTGTGAATAGGCTGCAGGGGGAAGGTGAAGACCAGCAAGAGCTTTCAGGGCTGCCACCTTCCGTGTGGGACAAGGAGCCGGACGTTTGCCTTTTCGGGAACAGGCTCTGCCGAGGATGCGCACCGTGAGATGTTCCTTCTCTGGGCAAGCACAGATCCCAAAACCTGTTGTGCCTGTGAATAGGCTGCAGGGGGAAGGTGAAGACCAGCAAGAGCTTTCAGGGCTGCCACCTTCCGTGTGGGACAAGGAGCCGGACGTTTGCCTTTTTGGGAACAAGCTATGCCGAGGATGCGCACCGTGAGATGTTCCTTCTCTGGGCAAGCACAGATCCCAAAACCTGTTGTGCCTGTGAATAGGCTGCAGGGGGAAGGTGAAGACCAGCAAGAGCTTTCAGGGCTGCCACCTTCCGTGTGGGACAAGGAGCCGGACATTTGCCTTTTCGGGAACAGGCTCTGCCAAGGATGCGCACCGTGAGATGTTCCTTCTCTGGGCAAGCACAGATCCCAAAACCTGTTGTGCCTGTGAATAGGCTGCAGGGGGAAGGTGAAGACCAGCAAGAGCTTTCAGGGCTGCCACCTTCCGTGTGGGACAAGGAGCCGGACGTTTGCCTTTTTGGGAACAGGCTCTGCCGAGGATGCGCACCGTGAGATGTTCCTTCTCTGGGCAAGCACAGATCCCAAAACCTGTTGTGCCTGTGAATAGGCTGCAGGGGGAAGGTGAAGACCAGCAAGAGCTTTCAGGGCTGCCACCTTCTGTGTGGGACAAGGAGCCGGACGTTTGCCTTTTTGGGAACAGGCTCTGCCGAGGATGCGCACCGTGAGGGATTGCGTCTCTGGGAAAGCAGGGATCCCAAAACCTGTTGTGCCTGTGAATAGGCTGCACGGGGAAGGTGAAGACCAGCAAGAGCTTTCAGGACTGCCACCTTCCGTGTGGGACAAGGAGCCGGACGTTTGCCTTTTCGAGAACAGGCTCTGCCGAGGATGCGCACCGTGAGATGTTCCTTCTCTGGGCAAGCACAGATCCCCAAACCTGTTGTGCCTGTGAATAGGCTGTACGGGGAAGGTGAAGACCAGCAAGAGCTTTCAGTGCTGCCACCTTCCGTGTGGGACAAGGAGCCGGACGTTTGCCTTTTCGGGAACAGGCTCTGCCGAGGATGCGCACCGTGAGAGATTGCGTCTCTGGGTAAGCAGAGATTCCCAGTGCGGTTGTGCCTGTGAATAGGCTGCAGGGGGAAGGTGAAGACCAGCAAGAGCTTTCAGGGCTGCCACCTTCCGTGTGGGACAAGGAGCCGGACGTTTGCCTGTTCTGGAACAGGCTCTGCCGAGGATGCGCACCGTGAGATGTTCCTTCTCTGGGCAAGCACAGATCCCAAAACCTGTTGTGCCTGTGAATAGGCTGCAGGGGGAAGGTGAAGACCAGCAACAGCTTTCCGGGCTGCCACCTTCCGTGTGGGACAAGGAGCCGGACGTTTGCCTTTTCGGGAACAGGCTCTGCCGAGGATGCGCACCGTGAGAGATTGCGTCTTTGGGAATGCAGAGATTCCCAGTGCGGTTGTGCCTGTGAATAGGCTGCAGGGGGAAGGTGAAGACCAGCAAGAGCTTTCAGGGCTGCCACCTTCCGTGTGGGACAAGGAGCCGGACGTTTGCCTTTTCGGGAACAGGCTCTGCCGAGGATGCGCACCGTGAGATGTTCCTTCTCTGGGCAAGCACAGATCCCAAAACCTGTTGTGCCTGTGAATAGGCTGCAGGGGGAAGGTGAAGACCAGCAACAGCTTTCAGGGCTGCCACCTTCCATGTGGGACAAGGAGCCGGACGTTTGCCTTTTCGGGAACAGGCTCTGCCGAGGATGCGCACCGTGAGATGTTCCTTCTCTGGGCAAGCACAGATCCCAAAACCTGTTGTGCCTGTGAATAGGCTGCAGGGGGAAGGTGAAGACCAGCAAGAGCTTTCAGGGCTGCCACCTTCCGTGTGGGACAAGGAGCCGGACGTTTGCCTTTTCGGGAACAGGCTCTGCCGAGGATGCGCACCGTGAGATGTTCCTTCTCTGGGCAAGCACAGATCCCAAAACCTGTTGTGCCTGTGAATAGGCTGCAGGGGGAAGGTGAAGACCAGCAAGAGCTTTCAGGGCTGCCACCTTCCGTGTGGGACAAGGAGCCGGACGTTTGCCTTTTTGGGAACAAGCTCTGCCGAGGATGCGCACCGTGAGATGTTCCTTCTCTGGGCAAGCACAGATCCCAAAACCTGTTGTGCCTGTGAATAGGCTGCAGGGGGAAGGTGAAGACCAGCAAGAGCTTTCAGGGCTGCCACCTTCCGTGTGGGACAAGGAGCCGGACATTTGCCTTTTCGGGAACAGGCTCTGCCGAGGATGCGCACCGTGAGATGTTCCTTCTCTGGGCAAGCACAGATCCCAAAACCTGTTGTGCCTGTGAATAGGCTGCAGGGGGAAGGTGAAGACCAGCAAGAGCTTTCAGGGCTGCCACCTTCCGTGTGGGACAAGGAGCCGGACGTTTGCCTTTTCGGGAACAGGCTCTGCCGAGGATGCGCACCGTGAGGGATTGCGTCTCTGGGAAAGCAGAGATTCTCAGTGCGGTTGTGCCTGTGAATAGGCTGCAGGGGGAAGGTGAAGACCAGCAAGAGCTTTCCGGGCTGCCACCTTCCGTGTGGGACAAGGAGCCGGACGTTTGCCTTTTTGGGAACAAACTCTGCCGAGGATGCGCACCATGAGATGTTCCTTCTCTGGGCAAGCACAGATCCCAAAACCTGTTGTGCCTGTGAATAGGCTGCAGGGGGAAGGTGAAGACCAGCAAGAGCTTTCAGGGCTGCCACCTTCTGTGTGGGACAAGGAGCCGGACGTTTGCCTTTTTGGGAACAGGCTCTGCCGAGGATGCGCACCGTGAGAGATTGCGTCTCTGGGCAAGCAGAGATCCCAAAACCTGTTGTGCCTGTGAATAGGCTGCAGGGGGAAGGTGAAGACCAGCAAGAGCTTTCAGGGCTGCCACCTTCCATGTGGGACAAGGAGCCGGACGTTTGCCTTTTCGGGAACAGGCTCTGCCGAGGATGCGCACCGTGAGGGATTGCATCTTTGGGAAAGCAGAGATTCCCAGTGCGGTTGTGCCTGTGAATAGGCTGCACGGGGAAGGTGAAGACCAGCAAGAGCTTTCCGGGCTGCCACCTTCCGTGTGGGACAAGGAGCCGGACGTTTGCCTTTTCGGGAACAGGCTCTGCCGAGGATGCGCACCGTGAGAGATTGCGTCGTTGGGAAAGCAGAGATTCCCAGTGCGGTTGTGCCTGTGAATAGGCTGCAGGGGGAAGGTGAAGACCAGCAAGAGCTTTCAGGGCTGCCACCTTCCATGTGGGACAAGGAGCCGGACGTTTGCCTTTTCGGGAACAGGCTCTGCCGAGGATGCGCACCGTGAGATGTTCCTTCTCTGGGCAAGCAGAGATCCCAAAACCTGTTGTGCCTGTGAATAGGCTGCAGGGGGAAGGTGAAGACCAGCAAGAGCTTTCCGGGCTGCCACCTTCCGTGTGGGACAAGGAGCCGGACGTTTGCCTTTTTGGGAACAAGCTCTGCCGAGGATGCGCACCGTGAGATGTTCCTTCTCTGGGCAAGCACAGATCCCAAAACCTGTTGTGCCTGTGAATAGGCTGCAGGGGGAAGGTGAAGACCAGCAAGAGCTTTCCGGGCTGCCACCTTCCGTGTGGGACAAGGAGCCAGACGTTTGCCTTTTCGGGAACAGGCTCTGCCGAGGATGCGCACCGTGAGAGATTGCGTCTTTGGGAAAGCAGAGATTCCCAGTGCGGTTGTGCCTGTGAATAGGCTGCACGGGGAAGGTGAAGACCAGCAACAGCTTTCAGGGCTGCCACCTTCCATGTGGGACAAGGAGCCGGACGTTTGCCTTTTCGGGAACAAGCTCTGCTGAGGATGCGCACCGTGAGATGTTGCTTCTCTGGGCAAGCACAGATCCCAAAACCTGTTGTGCCTGTGAATAGGCTGCAGGGGGAAGGTGAAGACCAGCAAGAGCTTTCAGGGCTGCCACCTTCCGTGTGGGACAAGGAGCCGGACGTTTGCCTTTTCGGGAACAGGCTCTGCCGAGGATGCGCACCGTGAGGGATTGCGTCTTTGGGAAAGCAGAGATTCCCAGTGCGGTTGTGCCTGTGAATAGGTTGCATGGGGAAGGTGAAGACCAGCAAGAGCTTTCCGGGCTGCCACCTTCCGTGTGGGACAAGGAGCCGGACGTTTGCGTTTTCGGGAACAGGCTCTGCCGAGGATGCGCACCGTGAGAGATTGCGTCTCTGGGAAAGCAGA
Organism: Haliaeetus albicilla; assembly: GCF_947461875.1. NCBI lineage: Eukaryota > Metazoa > Chordata > Aves > Accipitriformes > Accipitridae > Haliaeetus > Haliaeetus albicilla. The sequence goes on along the minus strand of NW_027212460.1, from coordinate 30,658 downwards.
GATTCCCAGTGCGGTTGTGCCTGTGAATAGGCTGCAGGGGGAAGGTGAAGACCAGCAACAGCTTTCAGGGCTGCCACCTTCCGTGTGGGACAAGGAGCCGGACGTTTGCCTTTTCGGGAACAGGCTCTGCCGAGGATGCGCACCGTGAGAGATTGCGTCTCTGGGCAAGCAGAGATCCCAAAACCTGTTGTGCCTGTGAATAGGCTGCACGGGGAAGGTGAAGACCAGCAAGAGCTTTCAGGGCTGCCACCTTCCGTGTGGGACAAGGAGCCGGACGTTTGCCTTTTCGGGAACAGGCTCTGCCGAGGATGCGCACCGTGAGGGATTGCGTCTTTGGGAAAGCAGAGATTCCCAGTGCGGTTGTGCCTGTGAATAGGTTGCAGGGGGAAGGTGAAGACCAGCAACAGCTTTCAGGGCTGCCACCTTCCATGTGGGACAAGGAGCCGGACGTTTGCCTTTTCGGGAACAGGCTCTGCCGAGGATGCGCACCGTGAGAGATTGCGTCTCTGGGAAAGCAGAGATCCCAAAACCTGTTGTGCCTGTGAATAGGCTGCAGGGGGAAGGTGAAGACCAGCAAGAGCTTTCAGGGCTGCCACCTTCCGTGTGGGACAAGGAGCCGGACGTTTGCCTTTTCGGGAACAGGCTCTGCCGAGGATGCGCACCGTGAGATGTTCCTTCTCTGGGCAAGCAGAGATCCCAAAACCTGTTGTGCCTGTGAATAGGCTGCAGGGGGAAGGTGAAGACCAGCAAGAGCTTTCAGGGCTGCCACCTTCCGTGTGGGACAAGGAGCCGGACGTTTGCCTTTTTGGGAACAAGCTCTGCCGAGGATGCGCACCATGAGATGTTCCTTCTCTGGGCAAGCAGAGATCCCAAAACCTGTTGTGCCTGTGAATAGGCTGCAGGGGGAAGGTGAAGACCAGCAACCGCTTTCCGGGCTGCCACCTTCCGTGTGGGACAAGGAGCCGGACGTTTGCCTTTTCGGGAACAGGCTCTGCCGAGGATGCGCACCGTGAGATGTTCCTTCTCTGGGCAAGCACAGATCCCAAAACCTGTTGTGCCTGTGAATAGGCTGCAGGGGGAAGGTGAAGACCAGCAAGAGCTTTCAGGGCTGCCACCTTCCGTGTGGGACAAGGAGCCGGACGTTTGCCTTTTCGGGAACAGGCTCTGCCGAGGATGCGCACCGTGAGGGATTGCGTCTTTGGGAAAGCAGAGATTCCCAGTGCGGTTGTGCCTGTGAATAGGCTGCAGGGGGAAGGTGAAGACCAGCAAGAGCTTTCCGGGCTGCCACCTTCCGTGTGGGACAAGGAGCCGGACGTTTGCCTTTTCGGGAACAGGCTCTGCCGAGGATGCGCACCGTGAGAGATTGCGTCTTTGGGAAAGCAGAGATTCCCAGTGCGGTTGTGCCTGTGAATAGGCTGCAGGGGGAAGGTGAAGACCAGCAAGAGCTTTCCGGGCTGCCACCTTCCGTGTGGGACAAGGAGCCGGACGTTTGCCTTTTCGGGAACAGGCTCTGCCGAGGATGCGCACCGTGAGATGTTCCTTCTCTGGGCAAGCACAGATCCCCAAAGCTGTTGTGCCTGTGAATAGGCTGCAGGGGGAAGGTGAAGACCAGCAACAGCTTTCCGGGCTGCCACCTTCCGTGTGGGACAAGGAGCCGGACGTTTGCCTTTTTGGGAACAGGCTCTGCCGAGGATGCGCACCGTGAGGGATTGCGTCTTTGGGAAAGCAGAGATTCCCAGTGCGGTTGTGCCTGTGAATAGGCTGCAGGGGGAAGGTGAAGACCAGCAAGAGCTTTCAGGGCTGCCACCTTCCGTGTGGGACAAGGAGCCGGACGTTTGCCTTTTCGGGAACAGGCTCTGCCGAGGATGCGCACCGTGAGATGTTCCTTCTCTGGGCAAGCACAGATCCCAAAACCTGTTGTGCCTGTGAATAGGCTGCAGGGGGAAGGTGAAGACCAGCAGCAGCTTTCAGGGCTGCCACCTTCCGTGTGGGACAAGGAGCCGGACGTTTGCCTTTTCGGGAACAAGCTCTGCCAAGGATGCGCACCGTGAGATGTTCCTTCTCTGGGCAAGCACAGATCCCAAAACCTGTTGTGCCTGTGAATAGGCTGCACGGGGAAGGTGAAGACCAGCAACAGCTTTCCGGGCTGCCACCTTCCGTGTGGGACAAGGAGCCGGACGTTTGCCTTTTCGGGAACAGGCTCTGCCGAGGATGCGCACCGTGAGAGATTGCGTCTCTGGGAAAGCAGAGATTCCCAGTGCGGTTGTGCCTGTGAATAGGCTGCAGGGGGAAGGTGAAGACCAGCAAGAGCTTTCAGGGCTGCCACCTTCCATGTGGGACAAGGAGCCGGACGTTTGCCTTTTCGGGAACAGGCTCTGCCGAGGATGCGCACCGTGAGATGTTCCTTCTCTGGGCAAGCAGAGATCCGAAAACCTGTTGTGCCTGTGAATAGGCTGCAGGGGGAAGGTGAAGACCAGCAAGAGCTTTCAGGGCTGCCACCTTCCGTGTGGGACAAGGAGCCGGACGTTTGCCTTTTCGGGAACAGGCTCTGCCGAGGATGCGCACCGTGAGATGTTCCTTCTCTGGGCAAGCACAGATCCCAAAACCTGTTGTGCCTGTGAATAGGCTGCAGGGGGAAGGTGAAGACCAGCAAGAGCTTTCCGGGCTGCCACCTTCCGTGTGGGACAAGGAGCCGGACGTTTGCCTTTTCGGGAACAGGCTCTCCCGAGGATGCGCACCGTGAGGGATTGCGTCTTTGGGAAAGCAGAGATTCCCAGTGCGGTTGTTCCTGTGAATAGGCTGCAGGGGGAAGGTGAAGACCAGCAACAGCTTTCAGTGCTGCCACCTTCCGTGTGGGACAAGGAGCCGGACGTTTGCCTTTTCGGGAACAGGCTCTGCCGAGGATGCGCACCGTGAGATGTTCCTTCTCTGGGCAAGCACAGATCCCAAAACCTGTTGTGCCTGTGAATAGGCTGCAGGGGGAAGGTGAAGACCAGCAAGAGCTTTCAGGGCTGCCACCTTCCGTGTGGGACAAGGAGCCGGACGTTTGCCTTTTCGGGAACAGGCTCTGCCGAGGATGCGCACCGTGAGAGATTGCGTCTCTGGGAAAGCAGAGATTCTCAGTGCGGTTGTGCCTGTGAATAGGCTGCAGGGGGAAGGTGAAGACCAGCAACAGCTTTCCGGGCTGCCACCTTCCGTGTGGGACAAGGAGCCGGACGTTTGCCTTTTTGGGAACAAACTCTGCCGAGGATGCGCACCATGAGATGTTCCTTCTCTGGGCAAGCACAGATCCCAAAACCTGTTGTGCCTGTGAATAGGCTGCAGGGGGAAGGTGAAGACCAGCAAGAGCTTTCAGGGCTGCCACCTTCTGTGTGGGACAAGGAGCCGGACGTTTGCCTTTTTGGGAACAGGCTCTGCCGAGGATGCGCACCGTGAGAGATTGCGTCTCTGGGCAAGCAGAGATCCCAAAACCTGTTGTGCCTGTGAATAGGCTGCAGGGGGAAGGTGAAGACCAGCAAGAGCTTTCAGGGCTGCCACCTTCCATGTGGGACAAGGAGCCGGACGTTTGCCTTTTCGGGAACAGGCTCTGCCAAGGATGCGCACCGTGAGGGATTGCATCTTTGGGAAAGCAGAGATTCCCAGTGCGGTTGTGCCTGTGAACAGGCTGCACGGGGAAGGTGAAGACCAGCAAGAGCTTTCAGGGCTGCCACCTTCCGTGTGGGACAAGGAGCCGGACGTTTGCCTTTTCGGGAACAGGCTCTGCCGAGGATGCGCACCGTGAGAGATTGCGTCTTTGGGAAAGCAGAGATTCCCAGTGCGGTTGTGCCTGTGAATAGGCTGCAGGGGGAAGGTGAAGACCAGCAAGAGCTTTCAGGGCTGCCACCTTCCGTGTGGGACAAGGAGCCGGACGTTTGCCTTTTCGGGAACAGGCTCTGCCGAGGATGCGCACCGTGAGATGTTCCTTCTCTGGGCAAGCAGAGATCCCAAAACCTGTTGTGCCTGTGAATAGGCTGCAGGGGGAAGGTGAAGACCAGCAAGAGCTTTCCGGGCTGCCACCTTCCGTGTGGGACAAGGAGCCGGACGTTTGCCTTTTTGGGAACAAGCTCTGCCGAGGATGCGCACCGTGAGATGTTCCTTCTCTGGGCAAGCACAGATCCCAAAACCTGTTGTGCCTGTGAATAGGCTGCAGGGGGAAGGTGAAGACCAGCAAGAGCTTTCCGGGCTGCCACCTTCCGTGTGGGACAAGGAGCCGGACGTTTGCCTTTTCGGGAACAGGCTCTGCCGAGGATGCGCACCGTGAGAGATTGCGTCTTTGGGAAAGCAGAGATTCCCAGTGCGGTTGTGCCTGTGAATAGGCTGCACGGGGAAGGTGAAGACCAGCAACAGCTTTCAGGGCTGCCACCTTCCATGTGGGACAAGGAGCCGGACGTTTGCCTTTTCGGGAACAAGCTCTGCTGAGGATGCGCACCGTGAGATGTTGCTTCTCTGGGCAAGCACAGATCCCAAAACCTGTTGTGCCTGTGAATAGGCTGCAGGGGGAAGGTGAAGACCAGCAACAGCTTTCCGGGCTGCCACCTTCCGTGTGGGACAAGGAGCCGGACGTTTGCCTTTTCGGGAACAGGCTCTGCCGAGGATGCGCACCGTGAGGGATTGCGTCTTTGGGAAAGCAGAGATTCCCAGTGCGGTTGTGCCTGTGAATAGGCTGCAGGGGGAAGGTGAAGACCAGCAACAGCTTTCCGGGCTGCCACCTTCCGTGTGGGACAAGGAGCCGGACGTTTGCCTTTTCGGGAACAGGCTCTGCCGAGGATGCGCACCGTGAGGGATTGCGTCTCTGGGAAAGCAGAGATTCCCAGTGCGGTTGTGCCTGTGAATAGGCTGCAGGGGGAAGGTGAAGACCAGCAACAGCTTTCAGGGCTGCCACCTTCCGTGTGGGACAAGGAGCCGGACGTTTGCCTTTTCGGGAACAGGCTCTGCCGAGGATGCGCACCGTGAGATGTTCCTTCTCTGGGCAAGCACAGATCCCAAAACCTGTTGTGCCTGTGAATAGGCTGCAGGGGGAAGGTGAAGACCAGCAACAGCTTTCAGGGCTGCCACCTTCCATGTGGGACAAGGAGCCGGACGTTTGCCTTTTCGGGAACAAGCTCTGCTGAGGATGCGCACCGTGAGATGTTGCTTCTCTGGGCAAGCACAGATCCCAAAACCTGTTGTGCCTGTGAATAGGCTGCAGGGGGAAGGTGAAGACCAGCAAGAGCTTTCAGGGCTGCCACCTTCCGTGTGGGACAAGGAGCCGGACGTTTGCCTTTTCGGGAACAGGCTCTGCCGAGGATGCGCACCGTGAGGGATTGCGTCTTTGGGAAAGCAGAGATTCCCAGTGCGGTTGTGCCTGTGAATAGGCTGCAGGGGGAAGGTGAAGACCAGCAACAGCTTTCCGGGCTGCCACCTTCCGTGTGGGACAAGGAGCCGGACGTTTGCCTTTTCGGGAACAGGCTCTGCCGAGGATGCGCACCGTGAGGGATTGCGTCTCTGGGAAAGCAGAGATTCCCAGTGCGGTTGTGCCTGTGAATAGGCTGCAGGGGGAAGGTGAAGACCAGCAACAGCTTTCAGGGCTGCCACCTTCCGTGTGGGACAAGGAGCCGGACGTTTGCCTTTTCGGGAACAGGCTCTGCCGAGGATGCGCACCGTGAGATGTTCCTTCTCTGGGCAAGCACAGATCCCAAAACCTGTTGTGCCTGTGAATAGGCTGCAGGGGGAAGGTGAAGACCAGCAACAGCTTTCAGGGCTGCCACCTTCCGTGTGGGACAAGGAGCCGGACGTTTGCCTTTTCGGGAACAAGCTCTGCCGAGGATGCGCACCGTGAGATGTTCCTTCTCTGGGCAAGCACAGATCCCAAAACCTGTTGTGCCTGTGAATAGGCTGCACGGGGAAGGTGAAGACCAGCAACAGCTTTCCGGGCTGCCACCTTCCGTGTGGGACAAGGAGCCGGACGTTTGCCTTTTCGGGAACAGGCTCTGCCGAGGATGCGCACCGTGAGAGATTGCGTCTCTGGGAAAGCAGAGATTCCCAGTGCGGTTGTGCCTGTGAATAGGCTGCAGGGGGAAGGTGAAGACCAGCAAGAGCTTTCAGGGCTGCCACCTTCCATGTGGGACAAGGAGCCGGACGTTTGCCTTTTCGGGAACAGGCTCTGCCGAGGATGCGCACCGTGAGATGTTCCTTCTCTGGGCAAGCAGAGATCCGAAAACCTGTTGTGCCTGTGAATAGGCTGCAGGGGGAAGGTGAAGACCAGCAAGAGCTTTCAGGGCTGCCACCTTCCGTGTGGGACAAGGAGCCGGACGTTTGCCTTTTCGGGAACAGGCTCTGCCGAGGATGCGCACCGTGAGATGTTCCTTCTCTGGGCAAGCACAGATCCCAAAACCTGTTGTGCCTGTGAATAGGCTGCAGGGGGAAGGTGAAGACCAGCAAGAGCTTTCCGGGCTGCCACCTTCCGTGTGGGACAAGGAGCCGGACGTTTGCCTTTTCGGGAACAGGCTCTCCCGAGGATGCGCACCGTGAGGGATTGCGTCTTTGGGAAAGCAGAGATTCCCAGTGCGGTTGTTCCTGTGAATAGGCTGCAGGGGGAAGGTGAAGACCAGCAAGAGCTTTCAGTGCTGCCACCTTCCGTGTGGGACAAGGAGCCGGACGTTTGCCTTTTCGGGAACAGGCTCTGCCGAGGATGCGCACCGTGAGATGTTCCTTCTCTGGGCAAGCAGAGATCCCAAAACCTGTTGTGCCTGTGAATAGGCTGCAGGGGGAAGGTGAAGACCAGCAAGAGCTTTCAGGGCTGCCACCTTCCGTGTGGGACAAGGAGCCGGACGTTTGCCTTTTCGGGAACAGGCTCTGCCGAGGATGCGCACCGTGAGAGATTGCGTCTCTGGGAAAGCAGAGATTCTCAGTGCGGTTGTGCCTGTGAATAGGCTGCAGGGGGAAGGTGAAGACCAGCAAGAGCTTTCCGGGCTGCCACCTTCCGTGTGGGACAAGGAGCCGGACGTTTGCCTTTTTGGGAACAAACTCTGCCGAGGATGCGCACCATGAGATGTTCCTTCTCTGGGCAAGCACAGATCCCAAAACCTGTTGTGCCTGTGAATAGGCTGCAGGGGGAAGGTGAAGACCAGCAAGAGCTTTCAGGGCTGCCACCTTCTGTGTGGGACAAGGAGCCGGACGTTTGCCTTTTTGGGAACAGGCTCTGCCGAGGATGCGCACCGTGAGAGATTGCGTCTCTGGGCAAGCAGAGATCCCAAAACCTGTTGTGCCTGTGAATAGGCTGCAGGGGGAAGGTGAAGACCAGCAAGAGCTTTCAGGGCTGCCACCTTCCATGTGGGACAAGGAGCCGGACGTTTGCCTTTTCGGGAACAGGCTCTGCCAAGGATGCGCACCGTGAGGGATTGCATCTTTGGGAAAGCAGAGATTCCCAGTGCGGTTGTGCCTGTGAATAGGCTGCACGGGGAAGGTGAAGACCAGCAAGAGCTTTCAGGGCTGCCACCTTCCGTGTGGGACAAGGAGCCGGACGTTTGCCTTTTCGGGAACAGGCTCTGCCGAGGATGCGCACCGTGAGAGATTGCGTCTTTGGGAAAGCAGAGATTCCCAGTGCGGTTGTGCCTGTGAATAGGCTGCAGGGGGAAGGTGAAGACCAGCAAGAGCTTTCAGGGCTGCCACCTTCCGTGTGGGACAAGGAGCCGGACGTTTGCCTTTTCGGGAACAGGCTCTGCCGAGGATGCGCACCGTGAGATGTTCCTTCTCTGGGCAAGCAGAGATCCCAAAACCTGTTGTGCCTGTGAATAGGCTGCAGGGGGAAGGTGAAGACCAGCAAGAGCTTTCCGGGCTGCCACCTTCCGTGTGGGACAAGGAGCCGGACGTTTGCCTTTTTGGGAACAAGCTCTGCCGAGGATGCGCACCGTGAGATGTTCCTTCTCTGGGCAAGCACAGATCCCAAAACCTGTTGTGCCTGTGAATAGGCTGCAGGGGGAAGGTGAAGACCAGCAAGAGCTTTCCGGGCTGCCACCTTCCGTGTGGGACAAGGAGCCGGACGTTTGCCTTTTCGGGAACAGGCTCTGCCGAGGATGCGCACCGTGAGAGATTGCGTCTTTGGGAAAGCAGAGATTCCCAGTGCGGTTGTGCCTGTGAATAGGCTGCACGGGGAAGGTGAAGACCAGCAACAGCTTTCAGGGCTGCCACCTTCCATGTGGGACAAGGAGCCGGACGTTTGCCTTTTCGGGAACAAGCTCTGCTGAGGATGCGCACCGTGAGATGTTGCTTCTCTGGGCAAGCACAGATCCCAAAACCTGTTGTGCCTGTGAATAGGCTGCAGGGGGAAGGTGAAGACCAGCAAGAGCTTTCAGGGCTGCCACCTTCCGTGTGGGACAAGGAGCCGGACGTTTGCCTTTTCGGGAACAGGCTCTGCCGAGGATGCGCACCGTGAGGGATTGCGTCTTTGGGAAAGCAGAGATTCCCAGTGCGGTTGTGCCTGTGAATAGGTTGCATGGGGAAGGTGAAGACCAGCAAGAGCTTTCCGGGCTGCCACCTTCCGTGTGGGACAAGGAGCCGGACGTTTGCCTTTTCGGGAACAGGCTCTGCCGAGGATGCGCACCGTGAGGGATTGCGTCTCTGGGAAAGCAGAGATTCCCAGTGCGGTTGTGCCTGTGAATAGGCTGCAGGGGGAAGGTGAAGACCAGCAACAGCTTTCAGGGCTGCCACCTTCCGTGTGGGACAAGGAGCCGGACGTTTGCCTTTTCGGGAACAGGCTCTGCCGAGGATGCGCACCGTGAGATGTTCCGTCTCTGGGCAAGCAGAGATCCCAAAACCTGTTGTGCCTGTGAATAGGCTGCAGGGGGAAGGTGAAGACCAGCAAGAGCTTTCAGGGCTGCCACCTTCCGTGTGGGACAAGGAGCCGGACGTTTGCCTTTTCGGGAACAGGCTCTGCCGAGGATGCGCACCGTGAGGGATTGCGTCTCTGGGAAAGCAGGGATCCCAAAACCTGTTGTGCCTGTGAATAGGCTGCACGGGGAAGGTGAAGACCAGCAAGAGCTTTCAGGGCTGCCACCTTCCGTGTGGGACAAGGAGCCGGACGTTTGCCTTTTCGGGAACAGGCTCTGCCGAGGATGCGCACCGTGAGGGATTGCGTCTTTGGGAAAGCAGAGATTCCCAGTGCGGTTGTGCCTGTGAATAGGTTGCAGGGGGAAGGTGAAGACCAGCAAGAGCTTTCCGGGCTGCCACCTTCCGTGTGGGACAAGGAGCCGGACGTTTGCCTTTTCGGGAACAGGCTCTGCCGAGGATGCGCACCGTGAGATGTTCCTTCTCTGGGCAAGCACAGATCCCCAAACCTGTTGTGCCTGTGAATAGGCTGCAGGGGGAAGGTGAAGACCAGCAAGAGCTTTCAGGGCTGCCACCTTCCGTGTGGGACAAGGAGCCGGACGTTTGCCTTTTTGGGAACAAGCTCTGCCGAGGATGCGCACCATGAGATGTTCCTTCTCTGGGCAAGCAGAGATCCCAAAACCTGTTGTGCCTGTGAATAGGCTGCAGGGGGAAGGTGAAGACCAGCAACCGCTTTCCGGGCTGCCACCTTCCGTGTGGGACAAGGAGCCGGACGTTTGCCTTTTCGGGAACAGGCTCTGCCGAGGATGCGCACCGTGAGATGTTCCTTCTCTGGGCAAGCACAGATCCCAAAACCTGTTGTGCCTGTGAATAGGCTGCAGGGGGAAGGTGAAGACCAGCAAGAGCTTTCAGGGCTGCCACCTTCCGTGTGGGACAAGGAGCCGGACGTTTGCCTTTTCGGGAACAGGCTCTGCCGAGGATGCGCACCGTGAGGGATTGCGTCTTTGGGAAAGCAGAGATTCCCAGTGCGGTTGTGCCTGTGAATAGGCTGCAGGGGGAAGGTGAAGACCAGCAAGAGCTTTCCGGGCTGCCACCTTCCGTGTGGGACAAGGAGCCGGACGTTTGCCTTTTCGGGAACAGGCTCTGCCGAGGATGCGCACCGTGAGAGATTGCGTCTTTGGGAAAGCAGAGATTCCCAGTGCGGTTGTGCCTGTGAATAGGCTGCAGGGGGAAGGTGAAGACCAGCAAGAGCTTTCCGGGCTGCCACCTTCCGTGTGGGACAAGGAGCCGGACGTTTGCCTTTTCGGGAACAGGCTCTGCCGAGGATGCGCACCGTGAGATGTTCCTTCTCTGGGCAAGCACAGATCCCCAAAGCTGTTGTGCCTGTGAATAGGCTGCAGGGGGAAGGTGAAGACCAGCAACAGCTTTCAGGGCTGCCACCTTCCGTGTGGGACAAGGAGCCGGACGTTTGCCTTTTCGGGAACAGGCTCTGCCGAGGATGCGCACCGTGAGGGATTGCGTCTTTGGGAAAGCAGAGATTCCCAGTGCGGTTGTGCCTGTGAATAGGCTGCAGGGGGAAGGTGAAGACCAGCAAGAGCTTTCAGGGCTGCCACCTTCCGTGTGGGACAAGGAGCCGGACGTTTGCCTTTTCGGGAACAGGCTCTGCCGAGGATGCGCACCGTGAGATGTTCCTTCTCTGGGCAAGCACAGATCCCAAAACCTGTTGTGCCTGTGAATAGGCTGCAGGGGGAAGGTGAAGACCAGCAACAGCTTTCAGGGCTGCCACCTTCCGTGTGGGACAAGGAGCCGGACGTTTGCCTTTTCGGGAACAAGCTCTGCCGAGGATGCGCACCGTGAGATGTTCCTTCTCTGGGCAAGCACAGATCCCAAAACCTGTTGTGCCTGTGAATAGGCTGCAGGGGGAAGGTGAAGAGCAGCAAGAGCTTTCCGGGCTGCCACCTTCCGTGTGGGACAAGGAGCCGGACGTTTGCCTTTTCGGGAACAGGCTCTGCCGAGGATGCGCACCGTGAGAGATTGCGTCTCTGGGAAAGCAGAGATTCCCAGTGCGGTTGTGCCTGTGAATAGGCTGCAGGGGGAAGGTGAAGACCAGCAAGAGCTTTCAGGGCTGCCACCTTCCATGTGGGACAAGGAGCCGGACGTTTGCCTTTTCGGGAACAGGCTCTGCCGAGGATGCGCACCGTGAGATGTTCCTTCTCTGGGCAAGCAGAGATCCGAAAACCTGTTGTGCCTGTGAATAGGCTGCAGGGGGAAGGTGAAGACCAGCAAGAGCTTTCAGGGCTGCCACCTTCCGTGTGGGACAAGGAGCCGGACGTTTGCCTTTTCGGGAACAGGCTCTGCCGAGGATGCGCACCATGAGAGATTGCGTCTCTGGGAAAGCAGAGATCCCAAAACCTGTTGTGCCTGTGAATAGGCTGCACGGGGAAGGTGAAGACCAGCAAGAGCTTTCCGGGCTGCCACCTTCCGTGTGGGACAAGGAGCCGGACGTTTGCCTTTTCGGGAACAGGCTCTGCCGAGGATGCGCACCGTGAGGGATTGCGTCTTTGGGAAAGCAGAGATTCCCAGTGCGGTTGTGCCTGTGAATAGGCTGCAGGGGGAAGGTGAAGACCAGCAAGAGCTTTCCGGGCTGCCACCTTCCGTGTGGGACAAGGAGCCGGACGTTTGCCTTTTCGGGAACAGGCTCTGCCGAGGATGCGCACCGTGAGATGTTCCTTCTCTGGGCAAGCACAGATCCCCAAAGCTGTTGTGCCTGTGAATAGGCTGCAGGGGGAAGGTGAAGACCAGCAACAGCTTTCAGGGCTGCCACCTTCCGTGTGGGACAAGGAGCCGGACGTTTGCCTTTTTGGGAACAGGCTCTGCCGAGGATGCGCACCGTGAGGGATTGCGTCTTTGGGAAAGCAGAGATTCCCAGTGCGGTTGTGCCTGTGAATAGGCTGCAGGGGGAAGGTGAAGACCAGCAAGAGCTTTCAGGGCTGCCACCTTCCGTGTGGGACAAGGAGCCGGACGTTTGCCTTTTCGGGAACAGGCTCTGCCGAGGATGCGCACCGTGAGATGTTCCTTCTCTGGGCAAGCACAGATCCCAAAACCTGTTGTGCCTGTGAATAGGCTGCAGGGGGAAGGTGAAGACCAGCAACAGCTTTCAGGGCTGCCACCTTCCGTGTGGGACAAGGAGCCGGACGTTTGCCTTTTCGGGAACAAGCTCTGCCGAGGATGCGCACCGTGAGATGTTCCTTCTCTGGGCAAGCACAGATCCCAAAACCTGTTGTGCCTGTGAATAGGCTGCACGGGGAAGGTGAAGACCAGCAACAGCTTTCCGGGCTGCCACCTTCCGTGTGGGACAAGGAGCCGGACGTTTGCCTTTTCGGGAACAGGCTCTGCCGAGGATGCGCACCGTGAGAGATTGCGTCTCTGGGAAAGCAGAGATTCCCAGTGCGGTTGTGCCTGTGAATAGGCTGCAGGGGGAAGGTGAAGACCAGCAAGAGCTTTCAGGGCTGCCACCTTCCATGTGGGACAAGGAGCCGGACGTTTGCCTTTTCGGGAACAGGCTCTGCCGAGGATGCGCACCGTGAGATGTTCCTTCTCTGGGCAAGCAGAGATCCGAAAACCTGTTGTGCCTGTGAATAGGCTGCAGGGGGAAGGTGAAGACCAGCAAGAGCTTTCAGGGCTGCCACCTTCCGTGTGGGACAAGGAGCCGGACGTTTGCCTTTTCGGGAACAGGCTCTGCCGAGGATGCGCACCGTGAGATGTTCCTTCTCTGGGCAAGCACAGATCCCAAAACCTGTTGTGCCTGTGAATAGGCTGCAGGGGGAAGGTGAAGACCAGCAAGAGCTTTCCGGGCTGCCACCTTCCGTGTGGGACAAGGAGCCGGACGTTTGCCTTTTCGGGAACAGGCTCTCCCGAGGATGCGCACCGTGAGGGATTGCGTCTTTGGGAAAGCAGAGATTCCCAGTGCGGTTGTTCCTGTGAATAGGCTGCAGGGGGAAGGTGAAGACCAGCAAGAGCTTTCAGTGCTGCCACCTTCCGTGTGGGACAAGGAGCCGGACGTTTGCCTTTTCGGGAACAGGCTCTGCCGAGGATGCGCACCGTGAGATGTTCCTTCTCTGGGCAAGCACAGATCCCAAAACCTGTTGTGCCTGTGAATAGGCTGCAGGGGGAAGGTGAAGACCAGCAACAGCTTTCCGGGCTGCCACCTTCCGTGTGGGACAAGGAGCCGGACGTTTGCCTTTTCGGGAACAGGCTCTGCCGAGGATGCGCACCGTGAGAGATTGCGTCTTTGGGAAAGCAGAGATTCCCAGTGCGGTTGTGCCTGTGAATAGGCTGCAGGGGGAAGGTGAAGACCAGCAAGAGCTTTCAGGGCTGCCACCTTCCGTGTGGGACAAGGAGCCGGACGTTTGCCTTTTTGGGAACAAGCTCTGCCGAGGATGCGCACCATGAGATGTTCCTTCTCTGGGCAAGCAGAGATCCCAAAACCTGTTGTGCCTGTGAATAGGCTGCAGGGGGAAGGTGAAGACCAGCAACCGCTTTCCGGGCTGCCACCTTCCGTGTGGGACAAGGAGCCGGACGTTTGCCTTTTCGGGAACAGGCTCTGCCGAGGATGCGCACCGTGAGATGTTCCTTCTCTGGGCAAGCACAGATCCCAAAACCTGTTGTGCCTGTGAATAGGCTGCAGGGGGAAGGTGAAGACCAGCAAGAGCTTTCAGGGCTGCCACCTTCCGTGTGGGACAAGGAGCCGGACGTTTGCCTTTTCGGGAACAGGCTCTGCCGAGGATGCGCACCGTGAGGGATTGCGTCTTTGGGAAAGCAGAGATTCCCAGTGCGGTTGTGCCTGTGAATAGGCTGCAGGGGGAAGGTGAAGACCAGCAAGAGCTTTCCGGGCTGCCACCTTCCGTGTGGGACAAGGAGCCGGACGTTTGCCTTTTCGGGAACAGGCTCTGCCGAGGATGCGCACCGTGAGAGATTGCGTCTTTGGGAAAGCAGAGATTCCCAGTGCGGTTGTGCCTGTGAATAGGCTGCAGGGGGAAGGTGAAGACCAGCAAGAGCTTTCAGGGCTGCCACCTTCCGTGTGGGACAAGGAGCCGGACGTTTGCCTTTTCGGGAACAGGCTCTGCCGAGGATGCGCACCGTGAGATGTTCCTTCTCTGGGCAAGCACAGATCCCCAAAGCTGTTGTGCCTGTGAATAGGCTGCAGGGGGAAGGTGAAGACCAGCAACAGCTTTCCGGGCTGCCACCTTCCGTGTGGGACAAGGAGCCGGACGTTTGCCTTTTCGGGAACAGGCTCTGCCGAGGATGCGCACCGTGAGGGATTGCGTCTTTGGGAAAGCAGAGATTCCCAGTGCGGTTGTGCCTGTGAATAGGCTGCAGGGGGAAGGTGAAGACCAGCAAGAGCTTTCAGGGCTGCCACCTTCCGTGTGGGACAAGGAGCCGGACGTTTGCCTTTTCGGGAACAGGCTCTGCCGAGGATGCGCACCGTGAGATGTTCCTTCTCTGGGCAAGCACAGATCCCAAAACCTGTTGTGCCTGTGAATAGGCTGCAGGGGGAAGGTGAAGACCAGCAACAGCTTTCAGGGCTGCCACCTTCCGTGTGGGACAAGGAGCCGGACGTTTGCCTTTTCGGGAACAAGCTCTGCCGAGGATGCGCACCGTGAGATGTTCCTTCTCTGGGCAAGCACAGATCCCAAAACCTGTTGTGCCTGTGAATAGGCTGCACGGGGAAGGTGAAGACCAGCAACAGCTTTCCGGGCTGCCACCTTCCGTGTGGGACAAGGAGCCGGACGTTTGCCTTTTCGGGAACAGGCTCTGCCGAGGATGCGCACCGTGAGAGATTGCGTCTCTGGGAAAGCAGAGATTCCCAGTGCGGTTGTGCCTGTGAATAGGCTGCAGGGGGAAGGTGAAGACCAGCAAGAGCTTTCAGGGCTGCCACCTTCCATGTGGGACAAGGAGCCGGACGTTTGCCTTTTCGGGAACAGGCTCTGCCGAGGATGCGCACCGTGAGATGTTCCTTCTCTGGGCAAGCAGAGATCCGAAAACCTGTTGTGCCTGTGAATAGGCTGCAGGGGGAAGGTGAAGACCAGCAAGAGCTTTCAGGGCTGCCACCTTCCGTGTGGGACAAGGAGCCGGACGTTTGCCTTTTCGGGAACAGGCTCTGCCGAGGATGCGCACCATGAGAGATTGCGTCTCTGGGAAAGCAGAGATCCCAAAACCTGTTGTGCCTGTGAATAGGCTGCACGGGGAAGGTGAAGACCAGCAAGAGCTTTCCGGGCTGCCACCTTCCGTGTGGGACAAGGAGCCGGACGTTTGCCTTTTCGGGAACAGGCTCTGCCGAGGATGCGCACCGTGAGGGATTGCGTCTTTGGGAAAGCAGAGATTCCCAGTGCGGTTGTGCCTGTGAATAGGCTGCAGGGGGAAGGTGAAGACCAGCAAGAGCTTTCCGGGCTGCCACCTTCCGTGTGGGACAAGGAGCCGGACGTTTGCCTTTTCGGGAACAGGCTCTGCCGAGGATGCGCACCGTGAGATGTTCCTTCTCTGGGCAAGCACAGATCCCCAAAGCTGTTGTGCCTGTGAATAGGCTGCAGGGGGAAGGTGAAGACCAGCAACAGCTTTCAGGGCTGCCACCTTCCGTGTGGGACAAGGAGCCGGACGTTTGCCTTTTTGGGAACAGGCTCTGCCGAGGATGCGCACCGTGAGGGATTGCGTCTTTGGGAAAGCAGAGATTCCCAGTGCGGTTGTGCCTGTGAATAGGCTGCAGGGGGAAGGTGAAGACCAGCAAGAGCTTTCAGGGCTGCCACCTTCCGTGTGGGACAAGGAGCCGGACGTTTGCCTTTTCGGGAACAGGCTCTGCCGAGGATGCGCACCGTGAGATGTTCCTTCTCTGGGCAAGCACAGATCCCAAAACCTGTTGTGCCTGTGAATAGGCTGCAGGGGGAAGGTGAAGACCAGCAACAGCTTTCAGGGCTGCCACCTTCCGTGTGGGACAAGGAGCCGGACGTTTGCCTTTTCGGGAACAAGCTCTGCCGAGGATGCGCACCGTGAGATGTTCCTTCTCTGGGCAAGCACAGATCCCAAAACCTGTTGTGCCTGTGAATAGGCTGCACGGGGAAGGTGAAGACCAGCAACAGCTTTCCGGGCTGCCACCTTCCGTGTGGGACAAGGAGCCGGACGTTTGCCTTTTCGGGAACAGGCTCTGCCGAGGATGCGCACCGTGAGAGATTGCGTCTCTGGGAAAGCAGAGATTCCCAGTGCGGTTGTGCCTGTGAATAGGCTGCAGGGGGAAGGTGAAGACCAGCAAGAGCTTTCAGGGCTGCCACCTTCCATGTGGGACAAGGAGCCGGACGTTTGCCTTTTCGGGAACAGGCTCTGCCGAGGATGCGCACCGTGAGATGTTCCTTCTCTGGGCAAGCAGAGATCCGAAAACCTGTTGTGCCTGTGAATAGGCTGCAGGGGGAAGGTGAAGACCAGCAAGAGCTTTCAGGGCTGCCACCTTCCGTGTGGGACAAGGAGCCGGACGTTTGCCTTTTCGGGAACAGGCTCTGCCGAGGATGCGCACCGTGAGATGTTCCTTCTCTGGGCAAGCACAGATCCCAAAACCTGTTGTGCCTGTGAATAGGCTGCAGGGGGAAGGTGAAGACCAGCAAGAGCTTTCCGGGCTGCCACCTTCCGTGTGGGACAAGGAGCCGGACGTTTGCCTTTTCGGGAACAGGCTCTCCCGAGGATGCGCACCGTGAGAGATTGCGTCTCTGGGAAAGCAGAGATTCTCAGTGCGGTTGTGCCTGTGAATAGGCTGCAGGGGGAAGGTGAAGACCAGCAAGAGCTTTCCGGGCTGCCACCTTCCGTGTGGGACAAGGAGCCGGACGTTTGCCTTTTTGGGAACAAACTCTGCCGAGGATGCGCACCATGAGATGTTCCTTCTCTGGGCAAGCACAGATCCCAAAACCTGTTGTGCCTGTGAATAGGCTGCAGGGGGAAGGTGAAGACCAGCAAGAGCTTTCAGGGCTGCCACCTTCTGTGTGGGACAAGGAGCCGGACGTTTGCCTTTTTGGGAACAGGCTCTGCCGAGGATGCGCACCGTGAGAGATTGCGTCTCTGGGCAAGCAGAGATCCCAAAACCTGTTGTGCCTGTGAATAGGCTGCAGGGGGAAGGTGAAGACCAGCAAGAGCTTTCAGGGCTGCCACCTTCCATGTGGGACAAGGAGCCGGACGTTTGCCTTTTCGGGAACAGGCTCTGCCAAGGATGCGCACCGTGAGGGATTGCATCTTTGGGAAAGCAGAGATTCCCAGTGCGGTTGTGCCTGTGAATAGGCTGCAGGGGGAAGGTGAAGACCAGCAAGAGCTTTCAGGGCTGCCACCTTCCGTGTGGGACAAGGAGCCGGACGTTTGCCTTTTCGGGAACAGGCTCTGCCGAGGATGCGCACCGTGAGAGATTGCGTCTTTGGGAAAGCAGAGATTCCCAGTGCGGTTGTGCCTGTGAATAGGCTGCAGGGGGAAGGTGAAGACCAGCAAGAGCTTTCAGGGCTGCCACCTTCCGTGTGGGACAAGGAGCCGGACGTTTGCCTTTTCGGGAACAGGCTCTGCCGAGGATGCGCACCGTGAGATGTTCCTTCTCTGGGCAAGCAGAGATCCCAAAACCTGTTGTGCCTGTGAATAGGCTGCAGGGGGAAGGTGAAGACCAGCAAGAGCTTTCCGGGCTGCCACCTTCCGTGTGGGACAAGGAGCCGGACGTTTGCCTTTTTGGGAACAAGCTCTGCCGAGGATGCGCACCGTGAGATGTTCCTTCTCTGGGCAAGCACAGATCCCAAAACCTGTTGTGCCTGTGAATAGGCTGCAGGGGGAAGGTGAAGACCAGCAAGAGCTTTCCGGGCTGCCACCTTCCGTGTGGGACAAGGAGCCGGACGTTTGCCTTTTCGGGAACAGGCTCTGCCGAGGATGCGCACCGTGAGAGATTGCGTCTTTGGGAAAGCAGAGATTCCCAGTGCGGTTGTGCCTGTGAATAGGCTGCACGGGGAAGGTGAAGACCAGCAACAGCTTTCAGGGCTGCCACCTTCCATGTGGGACAAGGAGCCGGACGTTTGCCTTTTCGGGAACAAGCTCTGCTGAGGATGCGCACCGTGAGATGTTGCTTCTCTGGGCAAGCACAGATCCCAAAACCTGTTGTGCCTGTGAATAGGCTGCAGGGGGAAGGTGAAGACCAGCAAGAGCTTTCAGGGCTGCCACCTTCCGTGTGGGACAAGGAGCCGGACGTTTGCCTTTTCGGGAACAGGCTCTGCCGAGGATGCGCACCGTGAGGGATTGCGTCTTTGGGAAAGCAGAGATTCCCAGTGCGGTTGTGCCTGTGAATAGGTTGCATGGGGAAGGTGAAGACCAGCAAGAGCTTTCCGGGCTGCCACCTTCCGTGTGGGACAAGGAGCCGGACGTTTGCCTTTTCGGGAACAGGCTCTGCCGAGGATGCGCACCGTGAGGGATTGCGTCTCTGGGAAAGCAGAGATTCCCAGTGCGGTTGTGCCTGTGAATAGGCTGCAGGGGGAAGGTGAAGACCAGCAACAGCTTTCAGGGCTGCCACCTTCCGTGTGGGACAAGGAGCCGGACGTTTGCCTTTTCGGGAACAGGCTCTGCCGAGGATGCGCACCGTGAGATGTTCCGTCTCTGGGCAAGCAGAGATCCCAAAACCTGTTGTGCCTGTGAATAGGCTGCAGGGGGAAGGTGAAGACCAGCAAGAGCTTTCAGGGCTGCCACCTTCCGTGTGGGACAAGGAGCCGGACGTTTGCCTTTTCGGGAACAGGCTCTGCCGAGGATGCGCACCGTGAGGGATTGCGTCTCTGGGAAAGCAGGGATCCCAAAACCTGTTGTGCCTGTGAATAGGCTGCACGGGGAAGGTGAAGACCAGCAAGAGCTTTCAGGGCTGCCACCTTCCGTGTGGGACAAGGAGCCGGACGTTTGCCTTTTCGGGAACAGGCTCTGCCGAGGATGCGCACCGTGAGGGATTGCGTCTTTGGGAAAGCAGAGATTCCCAGTGCGGTTGTGCCTGTGAATAGGTTGCAGGGGGAAGGTGAAGACCAGCAAGAGCTTTCCGGGCTGCCACCTTCCGTGTGGGACAAGGAGCCGGACGTTTGCCTTTTCGGGAACAGGCTCTGCCGAGGATGCGCACCGTGAGATGTTCCTTCTCTGGGCAAGCACAGATCCCCAAACCTGTTGTGCCTGTGAATAGGCTGCAGGGGGAAGGTGAAGACCAGCAAGAGCTTTCAGGGCTGCCACCTTCCGTGTGGGACAAGGAGCCGGACGTTTGCCTTTTTGGGAACAAGCTCTGCCGAGGATGCGCACCATGAGATGTTCCTTCTCTGGGCAAGCAGAGATCCCAAAACCTGTTGTGCCTGTGAATAGGCTGCAGGGGGAAGGTGAAGACCAGCAACCGCTTTCCGGGCTGCCACCTTCCGTGTGGGACAAGGAGCCGGACGTTTGCCTTTTCGGGAACAGGCTCTGCCGAGGATGCGCACCGTGAGATGTTCCTTCTCTGGGCAAGCACAGATCCCAAAACCTGTTGTGCCTGTGAATAGGCTGCAGGGGGAAGGTGAAGACCAGCAAGAGCTTTCAGGGCTGCCACCTTCCGTGTGGGACAAGGAGCCGGACGTTTGCCTTTTCGGGAACAGGCTCTGCCGAGGATGCGCACCGTGAGGGATTGCGTCTTTGGGAAAGCAGAGATTCCCAGTGCGGTTGTGCCTGTGAATAGGCTGCAGGGGGAAGGTGAAGACCAGCAAGAGCTTTCCGGGCTGCCACCTTCCGTGTGGGACAAGGAGCCGGACGTTTGCCTTTTCGGGAACAGGCTCTGCCGAGGATGCGCACCGTGAGAGATTGCGTCTTTGGGAAAGCAGAGATTCCCAGTGCGGTTGTGCCTGTGAATAGGCTGCAGGGGGAAGGTGAAGACCAGCAAGAGCTTTCCGGGCTGCCACCTTCCGTGTGGGACAAGGAGCCGGACGTTTGCCTTTTCGGGAACAGGCTCTGCCGAGGATGCGCACCGTGAGATGTTCCTTCTCTGGGCAAGCACAGATCCCCAAAGCTGTTGTGCCTGTGAATAGGCTGCAGGGGGAAGGTGAAGACCAGCAAGAGCTTTCAGGGCTGCCACCTTCCGTGTGGGACAAGGAGCCGGACGTTTGCCTTTTCGGGAACAGGCTCTGCCGAGGATGCGCACCGTGAGGGATTGCGTCTTTGGGAAAGCAGAGATTCCCAGTGCGGTTGTGCCTGTGAATAGGCTGCAGGGGGAAGGTGAAGACCAGCAAGAGCTTTCAGGGCTGCCACCTTCCGTGTGGGACAAGGAGCCGGACGTTTGCCTTTTCGGGAACAGGCTCTGCCGAGGATGCGCACCGTGAGATGTTCCTTCTCTGGGCAAGCACAGATCCCAAAACCTGTTGTGCCTGTGAATAGGCTGCAGGGGGAAGGTGAAGACCAGCAACAGCTTTCAGGGCTGCCACCTTCCGTGTGGGACAAGGAGCCGGACGTTTGCCTTTTCGGGAACAAGCTCTGCCGAGGATGCGCACCGTGAGATGTTCCTTCTCTGGGCAAGCACAGATCCCAAAACCTGTTGTGCCTGTGAATAGGCTGCAGGGGGAAGGTGAAGAGCAGCAAGAGCTTTCCGGGCTGCCACCTTCCGTGTGGGACAAGGAGCCGGACGTTTGCCTTTTCGGGAACAGGCTCTGCCGAGGATGCGCACCGTGAGAGATTGCGTCTCTGGGAAAGCAGAGATTCCCAGTGCGGTTGTGCCTGTGAATAGGCTGCAGGGGGAAGGTGAAGACCAGCAAGAGCTTTCAGGGCTGCCACCTTCCATGTGGGACAAGGAGCCGGACGTTTGCCTTTTCGGGAACAGGCTCTGCCGAGGATGCGCACCGTGAGATGTTCCTTCTCTGGGCAAGCAGAGATCCGAAAACCTGTTGTGCCTGTGAATAGGCTGCAGGGGGAAGGTGAAGACCAGCAAGAGCTTTCAGGGCTGCCACCTTCCGTGTGGGACAAGGAGCCGGACGTTTGCCTTTTCGGGAACAGGCTCTGCCGAGGATGCGCACCATGAGAGATTGCGTCTCTGGGAAAGCAGAGATCCCAAAACCTGTTGTGCCTGTGAATAGGCTGCACGGGGAAGGTGAAGACCAGCAAGAGCTTTCAGGGCTGCCACCTTCCGTGTGGGACAAGGAGCCGGACGTTTGCCTTTTCGGGAACAGGCTCTGCCGAGGATGCGCACCGTGAGGGATTGCGTCTTTGGGAAAGCAGAGATTCCCAGTGCGGTTGTTCCTGTGAATAGGCTGCAGGGGGAAGGTGAAGACCAGCAAGAGCTTTCAGTGCTGCCACCTTCCGTGTGGGACAAGGAGCCGGACGTTTGCCTTTTCGGGAACAGGCTCTGCCGAGGATGCGCACCGTGAGATGTTCCTTCTCTGGGCAAGCACAGATCCCAAAACCTGTTGTGCCTGTGAATAGGCTGCAGGGGGAAGGTGAAGACCAGCAAGAGCTTTCAGGGCTGCCACCTTCCGTGTGGGACAAGGAGCCGGACGTTTGTCTTTTCGGGAACAGGCTCTGCCGAGGATGCGCACCGTGAGATGTTCCTTCTCTGGGCAAGCACAGATCCCAAAACCTGTTGTGCCTGTGAATAGGCTGCAGGGGGAAGGTGAAGACCAGCAAGAGCTTTCAGGGCTGCCACCTTCCGTGTGGGACAAGGAGCCGGACGTTTGCCTTTTCGGGAACAGGCTCTGCCGAGGATGCGCACCGTGAGAGATTGCGTCTCTGGGAAAGCAGAGATTCCCAGTGCGGTTGTGCCTGTGAATAGGCTGCAGGGGGAAGGTGAAGACCAGCAAGAGCTTTCAGGGCTGCCACCTTCCGTGTGGGACAAGGAGCCGGACGTTTGCCTTTTCGGGAACAGGCTCTGCCGAGGATGCGCACCATGAGAGATTGCGTCTCTGGGAAAGCAGAGATCCCAAAACCTGTTGTGCCTGTGAATAGGCTGCACGGGGAAGGTGAAGAGCAGCAAGAGCTTTCAGGGCTGCCACCTTCCGTGTGGGACAAGGAGCCGGACGTTTGCCTTTTCGGGAACAGGCTCTGCCGAGGATGCGCACCGTGAGGGATTGCGCCTTTGGGAAAGCTGAGATTCCCAGTGCGGTTGTGCCTGTGAATAGGCTGCACGGGGAAGGTGAAGACCAGCAAGAGCTTTCAGGGCTGCCACCTTCCGTGTGGGACAAGGAGCCGGACGTTTGCCTTTTCTGGAACAGGCTCTGCCGAGGATGCGCACCGTGAGAGATTGCGTCTCTGGGCAAGCACAGATCCCAAAACCTGTTGTGCCTGTGAATAGGCTGCAGGGGGAAGGTGAAGACCAGCAACAGCTTTCAGGGCTGCCACCTTCCATGTGGGACAAGGAGCCGGACGTTTGCCTTTTCGGGAACAGGCTCTGCCGAGGATGCGCACCGTGAGATGTTCCTTCTCTGGGCAAGCACAGATCCCCAAACCTGTTGTGCCTGTGAATAGGCTGCAGGGGGAAGGTGAAGACCAGCAAGAGCTTTCCGGGCTGCCACCTTCCGTGTGGGACAAGGAGCCGGACGTTTGCCTTTTCGGGAACAGGCTCTGCCGAGGATGCGCACCGTGAGATGTTCCTTCTCTGGGCAAGCACAGATCCCAAAACCTGTTGTGCCTGTGAATAGGCTGCAGGGGGAAGGTGAAGACCAGCAAGAGCTTTCAGGGCTGCCACCTTCCGTGTGGGACAAGGAGCCGGACGTTTGCCTTTTTGGGAACAAGCTCTGCCGAGGATGCGCACCGTGAGATGTTCCTTCTCTGGGCAAGCACAGATCCCAAAACCTGTTGTGCCTGTGAATAGGCTGCAGGGGGAAGGTGAAGACCAGCAAGAGCTTTCAGGGCTGCCACCTTCCGTGTGGGACAAGGAGCCGGACATTTGCCTTTTCGGGAACAGGCTCTGCCGAGGATGCGCACCGTGAGATGTTCCGTCTCTGGGCAAGCACAGATCCCAAAACCTGTTGTGCCTGTGAATAGGCTGCAGGGGGAAGGTGAAGACCAGCAAGAGCTTTCAGGGCTGCCACCTTCCGTGTGGGACAAGGAGCCGGACGTTTGCCTTTTCGGGAACAGGCTCTGCCGAGGATGCGCACCGTGAGATGTTCCTTCTCTGGGCAAGCAGAGATCCCAAAACCTGTTGTGCCTGTGAATAGGCTGCAGGGGGAAGGTGAAGACCAGCAAGAGCTTTCAGGGCTGCCACCTTCCGTGTGGGACAAGGAGCCGGACGTTTGCCTTTTCGGGAACAGGCTCTGCCGAGGATGCGCACCGTGAGATGTTCCTTCTCTGGGCAAGCAGAGATCCCAAAACCTGTTGTGCCTGTGAATAGGCTGCAGGGGGAAGGTGAAGACCAGCAACAGCTTTCAGGGCTGCCACCTTCCGTGTGGGACAAGGAGCCGGACGTTTGCCTTTTTGGGAACAAGCTCTGCCGAGGATGCGCACCGTGAGATGTTCCTTCTCTGGGCAAGCACAGATCCCAAAACCTGTTGTGCCTGTGAATAGGCTGCAGGGGGAAGGTGAAGACCAGCAAGAGCTTTCAGGGCTGCCACCTTCCGTGTGGGACAAGGAGCCGGACGTTTGCCTTTTCGGGAACAGGCTCTGCCGAGGATGCGCACCGTGAGGGATTGCGTCTCTGGGAAAGCAGGGATCCCAAAACCTGTTGTGCCTGTGAATAGGCTGCAGGGGGAAGGTGAAGACCAGCAAGAGCTTTCAGGACTGCCACCTTCCGTGTGGGACAAGGAGCCGGACGTTTGCCTTTTCGGGAACAGGCTCTGCCAAGGATGCGCACCGTGAGATGTTCCGTCTCTGGGCAAGCAGAGATCCCAAAACCTGTTGTGCCTGTGAATAGGCTGCAGGGGGAAGGTGAAGACCAGCAAGAGCTTTCAGGGCTGCCACCTTCCGTGTGGGACAAGGAGCCGGACGTTTGCCTTTTCGGGAACAGGCTCTGCCGAGGATGCGCACCGTGAGGGATTGCGTCTCTGGGAAAGCAGGGATCCCAAAACCTGTTGTGCCTGTGAATAGGCTGCACGGGGAAGGTGAAGACCAGCAAGAGCTTTCAGGACTGCCACCTTCCGTGTGGGACAAGGAGCCGGACGTTTGCCTTTTCGGGAACAGGCTCTGCCGAGGATGCGCACCGTGAGATGTTCCTTCTCTGGGCAAGCACAGATCCCAAAACCTGTTGTGCCTGTGAATAGGCTGCAGGGGGAAGGTGAAGACCAGCAAGAGCTTTCCGGGCTGCCACCTTCCGTGTGGGACAAGGAGCCGGACGTTTGCCTTTTCGGGAACAGGCTCTGCCGAGGATGCGCACCGTGAGGGATTGCGCCTTTGGGAAAGCTGAGATTCCCAGTGCGGTTGTGCCTGTGAATAGGCTGCACGGGGAAGGTGAAGACCAGCAAGAGCTTTCAGGGCTGCCACCTTCCGTGTGGGACAAGGAGCCGGACGTTTGCCTTTTCTGGAACAGGCTCTGCCGAGGATGCGCACCGTGAGAGATTGCGTCTCTGGGCAAGCACAGATCCCAAAACCTGTTGTGCCTGTGAATAGGCTGCAGGGGGAAGGTGAAGACCAGCAACAGCTTTCAGGGCTGCCACCTTCCATGTGGGACAAGGAGCCGGACGTTTGCCTTTTCGGGAACAGGCTCTGCCGAGGATGCGCACCGTGAGATGTTCCTTCTCTGGGCAAGCACAGATCCCCAAACCTGTTGTGCCTGTGAATAGGCTGCAGGGGGAAGGTGAAGACCAGCAAGAGCTTTCCGGGCTGCCACCTTCCGTGTGGGACAAGGAGCCGGACGTTTGCCTTTTCGGGAACAGGCTCTGCCGAGGATGCGCACCGTGAGATGTTCCTTCTCTGGGCAAGCACAGATCCCAAAACCTGTTGTGCCTGTGAATAGGCTGCAGGGGGAAGGTGAAGACCAGCAAGAGCTTTCAGGGCTGCCACCTTCCGTGTGGGACAAGGAGCCGGACGTTTGCCTTTTTGGGAACAAGCTCTGCCGAGGATGCGCACCGTGAGATGTTCCTTCTCTGGGCAAGCACAGATCCCAAAACCTGTTGTGCCTGTGAATAGGCTGCAGGGGGAAGGTGAAGACCAGCAAGAGCTTTCAGGGCTGCCACCTTCCGTGTGGGACAAGGAGCCGGACATTTGCCTTTTCGGGAACAGGCTCTGCCGAGGATGCGCACCGTGAGATGTTCCGTCTCTGGGCAAGCACAGATCCCAAAACCTGTTGTGCCTGTGAATAGGCTGCAGGGGGAAGGTGAAGACCAGCAAGAGCTTTCAGGGCTGCCACCTTCCGTGTGGGACAAGGAGCCGGACGTTTGCCTTTTCGGGAACAGGCTCTGCCGAGGATGCGCACCGTGAGATGTTCCTTCTCTGGGCAAGCAGAGATCCCAAAACCTGTTGTGCCTGTGAATAGGCTGCAGGGGGAAGGTGAAGACCAGCAAGAGCTTTCAGGGCTGCCACCTTCCGTGTGGGACAAGGAGCCGGACGTTTGCCTTTTCGGGAACAGGCTCTGCCGAGGATGCGCACCGTGAGATGTTCCTTCTCTGGGCAAGCAGAGATCCCAAAACCTGTTGTGCCTGTGAATAGGCTGCAGGGGGAAGGTGAAGACCAGCAACAGCTTTCAGGGCTGCCACCTTCCGTGTGGGACAAGGAGCCGGACGTTTGCCTTTTTGGGAACAAGCTCTGCCGAGGATGCGCACCGTGAGATGTTCCTTCTCTGGGCAAGCACAGATCCCAAAACCTGTTGTGCCTGTGAATAGGCTGCAGGGGGAAGGTGAAGACCAGCAAGAGCTTTCAGGGCTGCCACCTTCCGTGTGGGACAAGGAGCCGGACGTTTGCCTTTTCGGGAACAGGCTCTGCCGAGGATGCGCACCGTGAGGGATTGCGTCTCTGGGAAAGCAGGGATCCCAAAACCTGTTGTGCCTGTGAATAGGCTGCAGGGGGAAGGTGAAGACCAGCAAGAGCTTTCAGGACTGCCACCTTCCGTGTGGGACAAGGAGCCGGACGTTTGCCTTTTCGGGAACAGGCTCTGCCAAGGATGCGCACCGTGAGATGTTCCGTCTCTGGGCAAGCAGAGATCCCAAAACCTGTTGTGCCTGTGAATAGGCTGCAGGGGGAAGGTGAAGACCAGCAAGAGCTTTCAGGGCTGCCACCTTCCGTGTGGGACAAGGAGCCGGACGTTTGCCTTTTCGGGAACAGGCTCTGCCGAGGATGCGCACCGTGAGGGATTGCGTCTCTGGGAAAGCAGGGATCCCAAAACCTGTTGTGCCTGTGAATAGGCTGCACGGGGAAGGTGAAGACCAGCAAGAGCTTTCAGGACTGCCACCTTCCGTGTGGGACAAGGAGCCGGACGTTTGCCTTTTCGGGAACAGGCTCTGCCGAGGATGCGCACCGTGAGATGTTCCTTCTCTGGGCAAGCACAGATCCCAAAACCTGTTGTGCCTGTGAATAGGCTGCAGGGGGAAGGTGAAGACCAGCAAGAGCTTTCCGGGCTGCCACCTTCCGTGTGGGACAAGGAGCCGGACGTTTGCCTTTTCGGGAACAGGCTCTGCCGAGGATGCGCACCGTGAGATGTTCCTTCTCTGGGCAAGCAGAGATCCCAAAACCTGTTGTACCTGTGAATAGGCTGCAGGGGGAAGGTGAAGACCAGCAAGAGCTTTCAGGGCTGCCACCTTCCGTGTGGGACAAGGAGCCGGACGTTTGCCTTTTCGGGAACAGGCTCTGCCGAGGATGCGCACCGTGAGATGTTCCTTCTCTGGGCAAGCACAGATCCCAAAACCTGTTGTGCCTGTGAATAGGCTGCAGGGGGAAGGTGAAGACCAGCAAGAGCTTTCAGAGCTGCCACCTTCCGTGTGGGACAAGGAGCCGGACGTTTGCCTTTTTGGGAACAAGCTCTGCCGAGGATGCGCACCGTGAGATGTTCCTTCTCTGGGCAAGCACAGATCCCAAAACCTGTTGTGCCTGTGAATAGGCTGCAGGGGGAAGGTGAAGACCAGCAAGAGCTTTCAGGGCTGCCACCTTCCGTGTGGGACAAGGAGCCGGACGTTTGCCTTTTCGGGAACAGGCTCTGCCGAGGATGCGCACCGTGAGGGATTGCGTCTCTGGGAAAGCAGGGATCCCAAAACCTGTTGTGCCTGTGAATAGGCTGCACGGGGAAGGTGAAGACCAGCAAGAGCTTTCAGGGCTGCCACCTTCCGTGTGGGACAAGGAGCCGGACGTTTGCCTTTTCGGGAACAGGCTCTGCCGAGGATGCGCACCGTGAGATGTTCCTTCTCTGGGCAAGCAGAGATCCCAAAACCTGTTGTGCCTGTGAATAGGCTGCAGGGGGAAGGTGAAGACCAGCAAGAGCTTTCAGGGCTGCCACCTTCCGTGTGGGACAAGGAGCCGGACGTTTGCCTTTTCGGGAACAGGCTCTGCCGAGGATGCGCACCGTGAGGGATTGCGCCTTTGGGAAAGCTGAGATTCCCAGTGCGGTTGTGCCTGTGAATAGGCTGCACGGGGAAGGTGAAGACCAGCAAGAGCTTTCAGGGCTGCCACCTTCCGTGTGGGACAAGGAGCCGGACGTTTGCCTTTTCTGGAACAGGCTCTGCCGAGGATGCGCACCGTGAGAGATTGCGTCTCTGGGAAAGCAGAGATTCCCAGTGCGGTTGTGCCTGTGAATAGGCTGCAGGGGGAAGGTGAAGACCAGCAAGAGCTTTCAGGGCTGCCACCTTCCGTGTGGGACAAGGAGCCGGACGTTTGCCTTTTCGGGAACAGGCTCTGCCGAGGATGCGCACCGTGAGATGTTCCTTCTCTGGGCAAGCACAGATCCCAAAACCTGTTGTGCCTGTGAATAGGCTGCAGGGGGAAGGTGAAGACCAGCAAGAGCTTTCAGGGCTGCCACCTTCCGTGTGGGACAAGGAGCCGGACGTTTGCCTTTTCGGGAACAGGCTCTGCCGAGGATGCGCACCGTGAGATGTTCCTTCTCTGGGCAAGCACAGATCCCAAAACCTGTTGTGCCTGTGAATAGGCTGCAGGGGGAAGGTGAAGACCAGCAAGAGCTTTCAGGACTGCCACCTTCCGTGTGGGACAAGGAGCCGGACGTTTGCCTTTTTGGGAACAAGCTCTGCCGAGGATGCGCACCGTGAGATGTTCCTTCTCTGGGCAAGCACAGATCCCAAAACCTGTTGTGCCTGTGAATAGGCTGCAGGGGGAAGGTGAAGACCAGCAAGAGCTTTCAGGGCTGCCACCTTCCGTGTGGGACAAGGAGCCGGACATTTGCCTTTTCGGGAACAGGCTCTGCCGAGGATGCGCACCGTGAGATGTTCCGTCTCTGGGCAAGCACAGATCCCAAAACCTGTTGTGCCTGTGAATAGGCTGCAGGGGGAAGGTGAAGACCAGCAACCGCTTTCCGGGCTGCCACCTTCCGTGTGGGACAAGGAGCCGGACGTTTGCCTTTTCGGGAACAGGCTCTGCCGAGGATGCGCACCGTGAGGGATTGCGTCTCTGGGAAAGCAGGGATCCAAAAACCTGTTGTGCCTGTGAATAGGCTGCACGGGGAAGGTGAAGACCAGCAAGAGCTTTCAGGACTGCCACCTTCCGTGTGGGACAAGGAGCCGGACGTTTGCCTTTTCGGGAACAGGCTCTGCCGAGGATGCGCACCGTGAGATGTTCCTTCTCTGGGCAAGCAGAGATCCCAAAACCTGTTGTGCCTGTGAATAGGCTGCAGGGGGAAGGTGAAGACCAGCAAGAGCTTTCAGGGCTGCCACCTTCCGTGTGGGACAAGGAGCCGGACGTTTGCCTTTTCGGGAACAGGCTCTGCCGAGGATGCGCACCGTGAGGGATTGCGCCTTTGGGAAAGCTGAGATTCCCAGTGCGGTTGTGCCTGTGAATAGGCTGCAGGGGGAAGGTGAAGACCAGCAAGAGCTTTCAGGGCTGCCACCTTCCGTGTGGGACAAGGAGCCGGACGTTTGCCTTTTCTGGAACAGGCTCTGCCGAGGATGCGCACCGTGAGAGATTGCGTCTCTGGGCAAGCACAGATCCCAAAACCTGTTGTGCCTGTGAATAGGCTGCAGGGGGAAGGTGAAGACCAGCAACAGCTTTCAGGGCTGCCACCTTCCATGTGGGACAAGGAGCCGGACGTTTGCCTTTTCGGGAACAGGCTCTGCCGAGGATGCGCACCGTGAGATGTTCCTTCTCTGGGCAAGCACAGATCCCAAAACCTGTTGTGCCTGTGAATAGGCTGCAGGGGGAAGGTGAAGACCAGCAACAGCTTTCCGGGCTGCCACCTTCCGTGTGGGACAAGGAGCCGGACGTTTGCCTTTTCGGGAACAGGCTCTGCCGAGGATGCGCACCGTGAGATGTTCCTTCTCTGGGCAAGCACAGATCCCAAAACCTGTTGTGCCTGTGAATAGGCTGCAGGGGGAAGGTGAAGACCAGCAAGAGCTTTCCGGGCTGCCACCTTCCGTGTGGGACAAGGAGCCGGACGTTTGCCTTTTTGGGAACAAGCTCTGCCGAGGATGCGCACCGTGAGATGTTCCTTCTCTGGGCAAGCACAGATCCCAAAACCTGTTGTGCCTGTGAATAGGCTGCAGGGGGAAGGTGAAGACCAGCAAGAGCTTTCAGGGCTGCCACCTTCCGTGTGGGACAAGGAGCCGGACATTTGCCTTTTCGGGAACAGGCTCTGCCGAGGATGCGCACCGTGAGATGTTCCTTCTCTGGGCAAGCACAGATCCCAAAACCTGTTGTGCCTGTGAATAGGCTGCAGGGGGAAGGTGAAGACCAGCAAGAGCTTTCAGGGCTGCCACCTTCCGTGTGGGACAAGGAGCCGGACGTTTGCCTTTTCGGGAACAGGCTCTGCCGAGGATGCGCACCGTGAGATGTTCCTTCTCTGGGCAAGCAGAGATCCCAAAACCTGTTGTGCCTGTGAATAGGCTGCAGGGGGAAGGTGAAGACCAGCAACAGCTTTCAGGGCTGCCACCTTCCGTGTGGGACAAGGAGCCGGACGTTTGCCTTTTCGGGAACAGGTTCTGCCGAGGATGCGCACCGTGAGATGTTCCTTCTCTGGGCAAGCAGAGATCCCAAAACCTGTTGTGCCTGTGAATAGGCTGCAGGGGGAAGGTGAAGACCAGCAACAGCTTTCAGGGCTGCCACCTTCCGTGTGGGACAAGGAGCCGGACGTTTGCCTTTTTGGGAACAAGCTCTGCCGAGGATGCGCACCGTGAGATGTTCCTTCTCTGGGCAAGCACAGATCCCAAAACCTGTTGTGCCTGTGAATAGGCTGCAGGGGGAAGGTGAAGACCAGCAAGAGCTTTCAGGGCTGCCACCTTCCGTGTGGGACAAGGAGCCGGACGTTTGCCTTTTCGGGAACAGGCTCTGCCGAGGATGCGCACCGTGAGGGATTGCGTCTCTGGGAACGCAGGGATCCCAAAACCTGTTGTGCCTGTGAATAGGCTGCAGGGGGAAGGTGAAGACCAGCAAGAGCTTTCAGGACTGCCACCTTCCGTGTGGGACAAGGAGCCGGACGTTTGCCTTTTCGGGAACAGGCTCTGCCGAGGATGCGCACCGTGAGATGTTCCTTCTCTGGGCAAGCAGAGATCCCAAAACCTGTTGTGCCTGTGAATAGGCTGCAGGGGGAAGGTGAAGACCAGCAAGAGCTTTCAGGGCTGCCACCTTCCGTGTGGGACAAGGAGCCGGACGTTTGCCTTTTCGGGAACAGGCTCTGCCGAGGATGCGCACCGTGAGGGATTGCGTCTCTGGGAAAGCAGGGATCCCAAAACCTGTTGTGCCTGTGAATAGGCTGCAC